>NC_054711.1:3302419-3649919 GCF_016097555.1 Gigantopelta aegis
CAGTGCGCGGTCGGTGTGGCATCGATCCCCGTCGGAAAGAGTTATTACTTGTCGGATGGCATCTACTGCGTCAAGGGGCGAGACGTAGCCCAGTGGTACAGTGCGCGGTCGGTGTGGGATTGATCCCCGTCGGAAAGAGTTATTACTTGTCGGATGGCATCTACTGCGTCAAGGGGCGAGACGTAGCCCAGTGGTACAGCGTGCGGTCGGTGTGGGATTGATCCCCGTCGGAAAGAGTTATTACTTGTCGGATGGCATCTACTGCGTCAAGGGGCGAGACGTAGCCCAGGGGTACAGTGCGCGGTCGGTGTGGGATCGATCCCCGTCGGAAAGAGTTATTACTTGTCGGATGGCATCTACTGCGTCAAGGGGCGAGACGTAGCCCAGTGGTACAGCGTGCGGTCGGTGTGGGATTGATCCCCGTCGGAAAGAGTTATTACTTGTCGGATGGCATCTACTGCGTCAAGGGGCGAGACGTAGCCCAGTGGTACAGCGTGCGGTCGGTGTGGGATTGATCCCCGTCGGAAAGAGTTATTACTTGTCGGATGGCATCTACTGCGTCAAGGGGCGAGACGTAGCCCAGTGGTACAGCGTGCGGTCGGTGTGGGATTGATCCCCGTCGGAAAGAGTTATTACTTGTCGGATGGCATCTACTGCGTCAAGGGGCGAGACGTAGCCCAGTGGTACAGCGTGCGGTCGGTGTGGGATTGATCCCCGTCGGAAAGAGTTATTACTTGTCGGATGACATCTACTGCGTCAAGGGGCGAGACGTAGCCCAGGGGTACAGTGCGCGGTCGGTGTGGGATCGATCCCCGTCGGAAAGAGTTATTACTTGTCGGATGGCATCTACTGCGTCAAGGGGCGAGACGTAGCCCAGTGGTACAGTGCGCGGTCGATGTGGGATCGATCCCCGTCGGAAAGAGCTATTACTTGTCGGATGGCATCTACTGCGTCAAGGGGAGAGACGTAGCCCAGTGGTACAGTGCGCGGTCGGTGTGGGATTGATCCCCGTCGGAAAGAGTTATTACTTGTCGGATGGCATCTACTGCGTCAAGGGGCGAGACGTAGCCCAGGGGTACAGTGCGCGGTCGGTGTGGGATCGATCCCCGTCGGAAAGAGCTATTACTTGTTGATGGCATCTACTGCGTCAAGGGGAGAGACGTAGCCCAGTGGTACAGTGTGCGGTCGGTGTGGGATCGATCCCCGTCGGAAAGAGCTATTATTTGTTGATGGCATCTACTGCGTCAAGGGGAGAGACGTAGCCCAGTGGTACAGTGTGCGGTCGGTGTGGGATCGATCCCCGTTGGAAAGAGCTATTACTTGTCGGATGGCATCTACTGCGTCAAGGGGAGAGACGTAGCCCAGTGGTACAGTGTGCGGTCGGTGTGGGATCGATCCCCGTCGGAAAGAGCTATTATTTGTTGATGGCATCTACTGCGTCAAGGGGAGAGACGTAGCCCAGTGGTACAGTGTGCGGTCGGTGTGGGATCGATCCCCGTCGGAAAGAGCTATTACTTGTTGATGGCATCTACTGCGTCAAGGGGAGAGACGTAGCCCAGTGGTACAGTGTGCGGTCGGTGTGGCATCGATCCCCGTCGGAAAGAGTTATTACTTGTCGGATGGCATCTACTGCGTCAAGGGGCGAGACGTAGCCCAGTGGTACAGTGCGCGGTCGATGTGGGATCGATCCCCGTCGGAAAGAGCTATTACTTGTCGGATGGCATCTACTGCGTCAAGGGGAGAGACGTAGCCCAGTGGTACAGTGCGCGGTCGGTGTGGGATTGATCCCCGTCGGAAAGAGTTATTACTTGTCGGATGGCATCTACTGCGTCAAGGGGCGAGACGTAGCCCAGGGGTACAGTGCGCGGTCGGTGTGGGATCGATCCCCGTCGGAAAGAGCTATTACTTGTTGATGGCATCTACTGCGTCAAGGGGAGAGACGTAGCCCAGTGGTACAGTGTGCGGTCGGTGTGGGATCGATCCCCGTCGGAAAGAGCTATTATTTGTTGATGGCATCTACTGCGTCAAGGGGAGAGACGTAGCCCAGTGGTACAGTGTGCGGTCGGTGTGGGATCGATCCCCGTTGGAAAGAGCTATTACTTGTCGGATGGCATCTACTGCGTCAAGGGGAGAGACGTAGCCCAGTGGTACAGTGTGCGGTCGGTGTGGGATCGATCCCCGTCGGAAAGAGCTATTATTTGTTGATGGCATCTACTGCGTCAAGGGGAGAGACGTAGCCCAGTGGTACAGTGTGCGGTCGGTGTGGGATCGATCCCCGTCGGAAAGAGCTATTACTTGTTGATGGCATCTACTGCGTCAAGGGGAGAGACGTAGCCCAGTGGTACAGTGTGCGGTCGGTGTGGCATCGATCCCCGTCGGAAAGAGTTATTACTTGTCGGATGGCATCTACTGCGTCAAGGGGCGAGACGTAGCCCAGTGGTACAGTGTGCGGTCGGTGTGGGATCGATCCCCGTCGGAAAGAGCTATTACTTGTCGGATGGCATCTACTGCGTCAAGGGGAGAGACGTAGCCCAGTGGTACAGTGTGCGGTCGGTGTGGGATCGATCCCCGTCGGAAAGAGCTATTATTTGTTGATGGCATCTACTGCGTCAAGGGGAGAGACGTAGCCCAGTGGTACAGTGTGCGGTCGGTGTGGGATCGATCCCCGTTGGAAAGAGTTATTACTTGTCGGATGGCATCTACTGCGTCAAGGGGCGAGACGTAGCCCAGGGGTACAGTGCGCGGTCGGTGTGGGATCGATCCCCGTTGGAAAGAGCTATTATTTGTTGATGGCATCTACTGCGTCAAGGGGAGAGACGTAGCCCAGTGGTACAGTGTGCGGTCGGTGTGGGATCGATCCCCGTCGGAAAGAGCTATTATTTGTTGATGGCATCTACTGCGTCAAGGGGAGAGACGTAGCCCAGTGGTACAGTGTGCGGTCGGTGTGGGATCGATCCCCGTTGGAAAGAGTTATTACTTGTCGGATGGCATCTACTGCGTCAAGGGGCGAGACGTAGCCCAGTGGTACAGTGTGCGGTCGGTGTGGGATCGATCCCCGTCGGAAAGAGCTATTACTTGTCGGATGGCATCTACTGCGTCAAGGGGTGAGACGTAGCCCAGTGGTACAGTGTGCGGTCGGTGTGGGATCGATCCCCGTCGGAAAGAGCTATTACTTGTCGGATGGCATCTACTGCGTCAAGGGGTGAGACGTAGCCCAGTGGTACAGTGTGCGGTCGGTGTGGGATCGATCCCCGTCGGAAAGAGCTATTACTTGTTGATGGCATCTACTGCGTCAAGGGGAGAGACGTAGCCCAGTGGTACAGTGTGCGGTCGGTGTGGCATCGATCCCCGTCGGAAAGAGTTATTACTTGTCGGATGGCATCTACTGCGTCAAGGGGCGAGACGTAGCCCAGTGGTACAGTGCGCGGTCGGTGTGGGATTGATCCCCGTCGGAAAGAGTTATTACTTGTCGGATGGCATCTACTGCGTCAAGGGGCGAGACGTAGCCCAGTGGTACAGCGTGCGGTCGGTGTGGGATTGATCCCCGTCGGAAAGAGTTATTACTTGTCGGATGGCATCTACTGCGTCAAGGGGCGAGACGTAGCCCAGGGGTACAGTGCGCGGTCGGTGTGGGATCGATCCCCGTCGGAAAGAGTTATTACTTGTCGGATGGCATCTACTGCGTCAAGGGGCGAGACGTAGCCCAGTGGTACAGCGTGCGGTCGGTGTGGGATTGATCCCCGTCGGAAAGAGTTATTACTTGTCGGATGGCATCTACTGCGTCAAGGGGCGAGACGTAGCCCAGTGGTACAGCGTGCGGTCGGTGTGGGATTGATCCCCGTCGGAAAGAGTTATTACTTGTCGGATGGCATCTACTGCGTCAAGGGGCGAGACGTAGCCCAGGGGTACAGTGCGCGGTCGGTGTGGGATCGATCCCCGTCGGAAAGAGTTATTACTTGTCGGATGGCATCTACTGCGTCAAGGGGCGAGACGTAGCCCAGTGGTACAGTGCGCGGTCGGTGTGGGATCGATCCCCGTCGGAAAGAGCTATTACTTGTCGGATGGCATCTACTGCGTCAAGGGGAGAGACGTAGCCCAGTGGTACAGTGCGCGGTCGGTGTGGGATTGATCCCCGTCGGAAAGAGTTATTACTTGTCGGATGGCATCTACTGCGTCAAGGGGCGAGACGTAGCCCAGGGGTACAGTGCGCGGTCGGTGTGGGATCGATCCCCGTTGGAAAGAGCTATTATTTGTTGATGGCATCTACTGCGTCAAGGGGAGAGACGTAGCCCAGTGGTACAGTGTGCGATCGGTGTGGGATCGATCCCCGTCGGAAAGAGCTATTATTTGTTGATGGCATCTACTGCGTCAAGGGGAGAGACGTAGCCCAGTGGTACAGTGTGCGGTCGGTGTGGGATCGATCCCCGTTGGAAAGAGTTATTACTTGTCGGATGGCATCTACTGCGTCAAGGGGCGAGACGTAGCCCAGTGGTACAGTGTGCGGTCGGTGTGGGATCGATCCCCGTCGGAAAGAGCTATTACTTGTCGGATGGCATCTACTGCGTCAAGGGGTGAGACGTAGCCCAGTGGTACAGTGTGCGGTCGGTGTGGGATCGATCCCCGTCGGAAAGAGCTATTACTTGTCGGATGGCATCTACTGCGTCAAGGGGTGAGACGTAGCCCAGTGGTACAGTGTGCGGTCGGTGTGGGATCGATCCCCGTCGGAAAGAGCTATTACTTGTCGGATGGCATCTACTGCGTCAAGGGGCGAGACGTAGCCCAGTGGTACAGTGCGCGGTCGGTGTGGGATTGATCCCCGTCGGAAAGAGTTATTACTTGTCGGATGGCATCTACTGCGTCAAGGGGCGAGACGTAGCCCAGTGGTACAGCGTGCGGTCGGTGTGGGATTGATCCCCGTCGGAAAGAGTTATTACTTGTCGGATGGCATCTACTGCGTCAAGGGGCGAGACGTAGCCCAGGGGTACAGTGCGCGGTCGGTGTGGGATCGATCCCCGTCGGAAAGAGTTATTACTTGTCGGATGGCATCTACTGCGTCAAGGGGCGAGACGTAGCCCAGTGGTACAGCGTGCGGTCGGTGTGGGATTGATCCCCGTCGGAAAGAGTTATTACTTGTCGGATGGCATCTACTGCGTCAAGGGGCGAGACGTAGCCCAGTGGTACAGTGTGCGGTCGGTGTGGGATCGATCCCCGTCGGAAAGAGCTATTACTTGTCGGATGGCATCTACTGCGTCAAGGGGAGAGACGTAGCCCAGTGGTACAGCGTGCGGTCGGTGTGGGATCGATCCCCGTCGGAAAGAGCTATTACTTGTCGGATGGCATCTACTGCGTCAAGGGGCGAGACGTAGCCCAGTGGTACAGTGTGTGGTCGGTGTGGGATCGATCCCCGTCGGAAAGAGTTATTACTTGTCGGATGGCATCTACTGCGTCAAGGGGCGAGACGTAGCCCAGTGGTACAGTGTGTGGTCGGTGTGGGATCGATCCCCGTCGGAAAGAGTTATTACTTGTCAGATGGCATCTACTGCGCCAAGGGGAGAGACGTAGCCCAGTGGTACAGCGCTCGCTCGATGCACGGTCGGTGTGGGATCGATCCCTGTCAGTGGGCCCAATGGGCTATTACTCGTTCCAGCCAATGCACTACGACTGGTATATCAAAGGCCGTGGTTTGTACTACCCTGTCTGTGGGATGGTGCATATAAAAGATCCCTTGCTGATAATCAAAAAGAGTAGCCTATGAAGTGTCGACAGCAGGATTCCTCTCTCAATGTCTGTGTGGTCCTTAACCATATGTCTGATGCCATATAACCTTAAATGTTATGTGTTGAGTGTGTCGTTAAATAAAACATTTCTTTCTATTGTGTCAACTTTTGTATTTAGCTCCAATGTTAATTGTTTGTGCATTTGGATCCATTTCATATGAATTATAAGTCACAGACCAATTATAATTATTATACATTGTAAATGAATGTTCAGTATGTTCTATAAAAAGAAGGAAACAAATGTTTTATTTAACAATGCACTCAGAATGTTCTGCAATGTGATTCAGTAATAAAAACAGTTTGCGGATGATTTGTTTTTGTTCACACCCAGCTGAACGTACAAGAAATAGCAGACAATCCTTATAATGACACTAAAAGCACATATTTCATTTTGAATAATTGTTTTGGTTCTAAATACTAACGCTCTATAAGACAAAAGTACCATTATAAAGTGACGTCATCAGGTATGATTTCCATGACAACGTTATTTCTACGTTCCTTATAATGACACTAAAAGCACATATTTTATTTTGAATAATTGTTTTGGTTCTAAATACTAACGCTCTATAAGACAAAAGTACCATTATAAAGTGACGTCATCAGGTATGATTTCCATGACAACGTTATTTTTACGTTTCATTGAGATATAAACAAACTCGCATTGTTACAGCTGGACCAATGAGACAACATTAAATTGTAATGAACGTAACGGAAATAATTATATTCTAGCAGTAAAAGATTTATGATTATTATGCATTATATTCTAGCAGTAAAAGATTTATGATTATTATGCATTATATTCTAGCAGTAAAAGATTTATGATTATTATGCATTATATGCAGAGATGCCAACCATTTCGAATTTGGCAGAATCATTACACATTTAAAACATAGATTATGTTATTACGATTGTCTTGTTCAAAATTCTGATTTTTAGAAAGAAAATAATAATTTCGCATATTTGGTGTCGAGTCATATTTTGGAAGGCACAAATGCTGTTAACATTGGAGAAATAGAACTTTTTTCCCTCTTCATCATCAACTATCGTAGATTGGTTTCCTGCCTTGTTCTTTAAACTGATGGATTCCGAATATCGAACATAGCAAGCATGGCGATATGGAATAAACCAGTCTAGCAATCGGTCTTCTGAACAGCCCCGATGTTTCCTGATTGGGTATGGCCTTGAATGTGACTTTACCAAAATGTCGAAAAACGTGATCCTGATAACATTCCTATTTTTGAAGGCCTGGATTCCTATGACATTCCAACTAGGGTTGGCATCTCTGTATACAGTTATATTAAAGATTGTTGTAAAACATAAAACAAATTATAATTATTATGCAATACTATGTATATTATGTGTATTTCATTTTTGTTTTCCAGCAATCGTTTTTTCTGAAGAAATGTCTCGTGACTAATACAAATGAAATCGAATATATGAGGAAGTTGCTGCAAACTCACACGACTGAAATGAATGATCTCAAGTTGAAACTGGTAAATACTGGAAATAGATAATAACAAGTTAATAACATATAGGTTATCACTGAAATTAACACTCTAAATTTGAAACTGGTAAATACTGGAAATAGATAATAACAAGTTAATGAGGTATAGGTTATCACTGAAATTAACGATTTCAAGTTGAAACTGGTAAATACTGGAAATAGATAATAACAAGTTAATGACATATAGGTTATCACTGAAATATTAACGATCTCAAGTTGAAACTGGTAAATACTGGAAATAGATAATAACAAGTTAATAACGTATAGGTTATTACTGAAATTAACACTCTAAAGTTGAAACTGGTAAATACTGGAAATAGATAATAACAAGTTAATGAGGTATAGGTTATCACTGAAATTAACGATTTCAAGTTGAAACTGGTAAATACTGGAAATAGATAATAACAAGTTAATGACATATAGGTTATCACTGAAATATTAACGATCTCAAGTTGAAACTGGTAAATACTGGAAATAGATAATAACAAGTTAATAACGTATAGGTTATTACTGAAATTAACACTCTAAAGTTAAAACTGGTAAATACTGGAAATAGATAATAACAAGTTTATGACATATAGGTTATCACTGAAATTAATGATCTCAAGTTGAAACTGGTAAATACTGGAAATAGATAATAACAAGTTAATGACATATAGGTTATCTCAAGTTGAAATTGGTAAATACTGGAAATAGACAGAGAATAACAAGTTAATGACATAGGTTATCTCAAGTTGAAAATGGTAAATACTGGAAATAGACAAAGAATAACAAGTTAATGACATAGGTTATCTCAAGTTGAAATTGGTAAATACTGGAAATAGAGAGAGAATAACAAGTTAATGATGTATAGGTTATCTCAAGTTGAAACTGGTAAATACTGGAAACAGAGAATAACAAGTTAATGACGTAGGTTATCTCAAGTTGAAACTGGTAAATACTGGAAATAGATCAAGAATAACAAGTTAATGATGTAGGTTATCTCAAGTTGAAACTGGTAAGTACTTAAAATAGACAGAGAATAACAAGTTAATGACTTAGGTTATCTAAAGATGAAACTTGTAAATACTGGAAATAGATAATAACAAGTTAATGACGTAGGTTATCTCAAGTTGAAATTGGTAAATACTGGAAATAGATAGAGAATAACAAGTTAATGACGTAGGTTACCATCGAAATTAACAATATCAAGTTGAAACAGGTAAATACGGGAAATAGATTGAGAATAACAAGTTAATGACTTAGGTTATCTAAAGATGAAACTGGTAAATACTGGAAATAGATAATAACAAGTTAATGACGTAGGTTATCTAAAGTTGAAACTGGCAAATACTGGAAATAGACAGAGAATAACAAGTTAATGACATACGTTATCTCAAGTTGAAATTGGTAAATACTGGAAATAGATAGAGAATAACGAGTTAATGACGTAGGTTATCATCGAAATTAACAATATCAAGTTGAAACTGGTAAATACTGGAAATAGATTGAGAATAACGAGTTAATGACGTAGGTTATCATCGAAATTAACAATATCAAGTTGAAGCTGGTAAATATGGGAAATAGATTGAGAATAACGAGTTAATGACGTAGGTTACCATCGAAATTAACAATATCAAGTTGAAACTGGTAAATACTGGAAATAGATCGAGAATAACGAGTTAATGACATAGGTTATCTCAAGTTGAAACTGGTAAATACTGGAAATAGATCGAGAATAACGAGTTAATGATGTAGGTTACCATCGAAATTAACAATATCAAGTTGAAACTGGTAAATACTGGAAACAGATTGAGAATAACGAGTTAATGACGTAGGTTACCATCGAAATTAATAATATCAAGTTGAAACTGGTAAATACGGGAAATAGATCAAGAATAACGAGTTAATGACATAGGTTACCATCGAAATTAACAATATCAAGTTGAAGCTGGTAAATATGGGAAATAGATCAAGAATAACGAGTTAATGACGTAGGTTACCATCGAAATTAACAATATCAAGTTGAAACTGGTAAATACTGGAAATAGATCGAGAATAACGAGTTAATGACATAGGTTATCTCAAGTTGAAACTGGTAAATACTGGAAATAGATTGAGAATAACGAGTTAATGATGTAGGTTACCATCGAAATTAACAGTATCAAGTTGAAACTGGTAAATACTGGAAATAGATTGAGAATAACGAGTTAATGACGTAGGTTACCATCGAAATTAACAATATCAAGTTGAAACTGATAAATACGGGAAATAGATAGAGAATAACGAGTTAATGACGTAGGTTACCATCGAAATTAACAATATCAAGTTGAAGCTGGTAAATACTGGAAATAGATTGAGAATAACGAGTTAATGACGTAGGTTACCATCGAAATTAACAATATCAAGTTGAAGCTGGTAAATATGGGAAATAGATCGAGAATAACGAGTTAATGACGTAGGTTACCATCGAAATTAACAATATCAAGTTGAAACTGGTAAATACTGGAAATAGATCGAGAATAACGAGTTAATGACATAGGTTATCTCAAGTTGAAACTGGTAAATACTGGAAATAGATTGAGAATAACGAGTTAATGATGTAGGTTACCATCGAAATTAACAGTATCAAGTTGAAACTGGTAAATACTGGAAATAGATTGAGAATAACGAGTTAATGACGTAGGTTACCATCGAAATTAACAATATCAAGTTGAAGCTGATAAATACGGGAAATAGATAGAGAATAACGAGTTAATGACGTAGTTACCATCGAAATTAACAATATCAAGTTGAAGCTGGTAAATACTGGAAATAGATTGAGAATAACGAGTTAATGACGTAGGTTACCATCGAAATTAACAATGTCAAGTTGAAGCTGGTAAATACGGGAAATAGATCGAGAATAACGAGTTAATGCCAACTGATATACATGTTTATTATATAACATTTAGTGAAATATCACTATTTCACTCTAAAATGTGTTATTGTCACTGTAGAAAGTGTTATCGTCACTGTAAGAAAGTCTGAGCTATTTTGCTGTTGGCATTTTAAAAATAAAGGTAAATTGCCAAAAGTTATATAATAAATAGAAAATTTCATATTTTTTGTCAAATATGATTTTTATCTCATCTCGTGAAGTTTGCAATCATATCACACTCGTGGTGCAAGCGCGACTTGTTAGATATGATTGCAAACTTCACTCAATGAAATATAAATCATATTTGACAAAAAACATGATATTTCCTCTCTATATATATTTTTAAATAAAAAAAACTAAATTTCTTGAAGATATTTACTGTCACTTGTATATATTTAAAAAAATAAAAACCTATATTTCTTAAAGATATGTACTGTCACTTTTTCTATATATTTACAGGCTCATTCAACACAAGTTTACTGTCACTTGTTCTGTATATTTACAGGCTCAGTCGAAACACGTTTATTGTCACTTATTCTGTATATTAACAGGCTCAGTTTGACACAAGTTTACTGTCACACATTCTATATAGTCACAGGCTCAGTCGACACAAGTTTACTGTCACACGTTCTATATATTTACAGGCTCAGTTTGACACAAGTTTACCATCACTTGTTCTATATATTTACAGGCTCAGTTTGACACACGTTTCCTGTCACATGTTCTATATATTTACAGGCTCAGTTTGACACACGTTTCCTGTCACACGTTCTATATATTTACAGGCTCAGTCGACACACGTTTACTGTCACACATTCTATATATTTGCAGGCTCAGTCGACACAAGTTTACTGTCACATGTTCTATATATTTACAGGCTCAGTTTGACACAAGTTTATTGTCACACGTTCTATATATTTACAGGCTCAGTCGACACAAGTTTACTGTCACTTGTTCTGTATATTTACAGGCTCAGTCGACACAAGTTTACTGTCACATGTTCTATATATTTACAGGCTCAGTTTCACACAAGTTTACTGTCACTTGTTCTATATATTTACAGGCTCGGTGTAACACAAGTTTACTGTCACACGTTCTATATATTCACAGGCTCAGTCGACACAAGTTTACTGTCACACGTTCTATATATTTACAGGCTCAGTCGACACAAGTTTGCTGTCACACGTTCTATATATTTACAGGCTCAGTCGACACAAGTTTGCTGTCACACGTTCTATATATTTACAGGCTCAGTCGACACAAGTTTACTGTCACACCTTCTATATATTTGCAGGCTCAGTCAACACAAGTTTACTGTCACACATTCTATATATTTGCAGGCTCAGTCGACACAAGTTTACTGTCACATGTTCTATATATTTATAGGCTCAGTTGGACACAAGTTTACTGTCACACGTTCTATATAATTACAGGCTCAGTCAACACAAGTTTACTGTCACACGTTCTATATATTTGCAGGCTCAGTCGACACAAGTTTACTGTCATACGTTCTATATATTTACAGGCTCAGTCGACACAAGTTTACTGTCACACGTTCTATATATTTACAGGCTCAGTCGACTGAGATGAATAACAGACTTATGACCCAAGTGTTTAAACTGCAGGGGAAAGTTACATCGCAGGCCGATTTCAAGGCCGTCGAGGAACCTGCTGTCATCCAGCCGCCTGAGGTGGACAAAGAAGGTAAGTATGCAACGGACATGCAGTTTTAGCCATGTGGCTATCTCTACTGCTAGGGTGGTAGGGGTAGGGGTTGGGGGGGGGGGGATGTAGCCCAGTGGTAAAGCACTCACCTGTTGTACAGTTGGGTTAGGATTGATCCATGTGGCTATCTCTACTGCTAGGGTGGTAGGAGTAGGGGGGGGGGGGGGGAATGTAGCCCAGTGGTAAAGCACTTGTCTGATGTACAGTTGGTCTAGGATTGATCCATGTGGTTATCTCTACTGCTAGGGTGGTAGGGGTGGGGTGGGGGGGAATGTAGTCAAGTGGTAAAGCACTCGCCTGTTGTACAGTTGGTCTAGGATTGATCCACGTAGGTAGGCCTATTGGGCTGTTCAGTGCACCATGACTGGTTTATCAAAGGCCATGGTACGTGCCACCCCATCGATGGGCCCCATTGGCTATTACTCATTCTAGTCGGTGCACCACGCCTGATATATCAAAGGCCGTGGTACGTGCCACCCCGTCGATGGGCCCCATTGGCTATTACTCATTCTAGTCGGTACACCACGGCTGATATATCAAAGGACGTGGTACATGCTGCCCCATCAATGGGCCCTATTGGCTATTCCTCATTCTAGTCGGTGCACCACGCCTGATATATCAAAGGCCGTGGTACGTGCCACCCCGTCGATGGGCCCCATTGGCTATTACTCATTCTAGTCGGTGCACCACGCCTGATATATCAAAGGCCGTGGTACGTGCCGCCCCATCGATGGGCCCCATTGGCTATTACTCATTCTAGTCGATGCACCACGCCTGGTATATCAAAGGACGTGGTACGTGCCACCCCATCGATGGGCCCCATTGGCTATTACTCATTCTAGTCGGTGCACTATGCCTGGTATATCAAAGGACGTGGTACATGCTGCCCCATCGATGGGCCCCATTGGCTATTACTCATTCTAGTCGGTGCACCACGCCTGATATATCAAAGGCCGTGGTACGTGCCACCCCGTCGATGGGCCCCATTGGCTATTCCTCATTCTAGCCGGTGCACCATGCCTGGTATATCAAAGGCCATGGTATGTGCTATCCTGCCTGTATGATGGTGCATGTAAAAGATCCCTTGCTACTAATGAGAAAATGTAGCTGGTTTCCTCTCTAAATAAGGCAGGACATAGTCCACTGGTAAAGTGTTTGCCTGATGCACGGTCAGTTTAGCATCTAACCCTGTCGATGGGCATCATTGGGCTATTTCTCGCTCCAGCCAGTGCACCACGACTGGTACATCAAAGGCTGAGGTATGTGCTATCCTGTCTATGGGATGGTGCATATAAAAAATACCTTGCTGCTGATCGAAAAGAGTAGCCCATGAAGTGGTGACAGCAGGTTTCCTCTCTCAATATCTGTGTGGTCCTTAACCATATGTCTGATGCCATATAACCGTAAATAAAATGTGTTGAGTGCATCGTTAAATAAAACATTTCCTTCTTTCTTCCATTGGCTATTTCTCATTCTAGTCAATGCACCACGTCTGGTATATCAAAGGCCATGGTATGTGCTATCCTGTCTGTGGGATGGTGCTTATAGCAGATCCCATGCTACTAAAGGAAAAATAGAGCTGGTTTACTTTCTAAGACTATATGTCAAAATTATAAAATGTTGACATCCAATAGCTGATGATTAGTAAATCAATGTACTCTAGTGGTATCATTAAACAAGATAAAAAAACAACTTAAAACATGACAATGGTCCTATTACAGGTAGCAGTAAATGACATAGCATCTCATCGGGTCAAAGGTTGAAAATAACATAATGCTATCGGTCCTGCCATTTGTGTTAAATGTGACGGTGAACTTCTGCTATGTGTTTATTTTCAGGTGATAAAACTGAGCATCCCAAAAACATTCCAAAGGAACTGACTGAACACCTTGTGAGTAGAGTAGAAGAAAGGAATGTACATGTTAATTACATGTATTTGTTTAGTTAAGTTACTTATCTGTTCGAAGAATAGAAGCTACGAGAGCATGGGTTACGTAATATACACCAATCATCAGTAATTGTAAAACCAAATTTATTCCTGTCTAAAACAACCGGCCTCAGTGGCGCAGTGGTTAAGCCATCAGACTACAGGCTGGTAGGTACAGGGTTCGCAGTCCGGTGCCGGCTCCCACCCAGAGCGAGTTCTTAAGGGCTCAGTGGCGCAGTGGTTAAGTCACTGGACTACAGGCTGGTAGGTACAGGGTTCGCAGTCCGGTGCCGGCTCCAACCCAGAGCGAGTTCTTAAGGGCTCAGTGGCGCAGTGGTTAAGTCACTGGACTACAGGCTGGTAGGTACAGGGTTCGCAGTCCGGTGCCGGCTCCAACCCAGAGCGAGTTCTTAAGGGCTCAGTGGCGCAGTGGTTAAGTCACTGGACTACAGGCTGGTAGGTACAGGGTTCGCAG
This sequence comes from Gigantopelta aegis, assembly GCF_016097555.1. Classification (NCBI taxonomy): domain Eukaryota; kingdom Metazoa; phylum Mollusca; class Gastropoda; order Neomphalida; family Peltospiridae; genus Gigantopelta; species Gigantopelta aegis. Next base: position 3,316,727 of record NC_054711.1, read on the forward strand.
TCCGGTGCCGGCTCCAACCCAGAGCGAGTTCTTAAGGGCTCAGTGGCGCAGTGGTTAAGTCACTGGACTACAGGCTGGTAGGTACAGGGTTCGCAGTCCGGTACCGGCTCCAACCCAGAGCGAGTTCTTAAGGGCTCAGTGGGTATGTGTAAGACCACCACAACCTCTTCTCTCTCACTAACCAACTAACCAACTAACAACTAAACCACTGTCCTGGTCAGACAGCCCAGATAGCTGAGGTGTGTGCCCAGGACAGTGTGCTTGAACCTTAATTGGATATAAGCTGTTCTACATCATTTAATAAGTCTTATTAGATTGCAACAAACAAGATTTGCTTTATGAAAAATACTTTCTTTTCTTTTGTTTTCAGGAAAAGGTGGAAATGTTAAGTGACAAAATAAAAGAGTTGGAAAAACAGTTACAAAAAGAACGAAGTAAGTATTATCAGTGGACACTGTATGGTATAAAGTACAGTGGGTTTCTTCTCTAAGTAAGTAATATCAGTGGACACTGTACGGTATAAAGTACAGCGGGTTTCTTCTCGAAGTAATATCAATGGACACTGTACGGTATAAAGTACAGCGGGTTTCTTCTCTAAGTAAGTAATATCAGTGGACATTGAATGGTATAAAGTACAGCGGGTTTCTTCTCTAAGTAAGTAATATCAGTGGACACTGTACGGTATAAAGTACAGCGGGTTTCTTCTCTAAGTAAGTAATATCACTGGACACTGTATGGTATAAAGTACAGCGGGTTTCTTCTCTAAGTAAGTAATATCAGTGGACATTGAATGGTATAAAGTACAGCGGGTTTCTTCTCTAAGTAAGTAATATCAGTGGACACTGTACGGTATAAAGTACAGCGGGTTTCTTCTCTAAGAGTATAAACAGTTACAGAAAGAACAAAGTAAGTAATATCAGTGGACACTACGGTATAAAGTACAGCGGGTTTCTTCTCTAAGATTATAAACAGTTACAGAAAGAACAAAGTAAGTAATATCAGTGGACACTGTATGGTATAAAGTTCAGCGGGTTTCTTCTCTAAGTAATTAATATCAGTGGACATTGTATGGTATAAAGTACAGCGGGTTTCTTCTCTAAGTAAGTAATATCAGTGGACATTGAATGGTATAAAGTACAGCGGGTTTCTTCTCTAAGTAAGTAATATCAGTGGACACTGTACGGTATAAAGTACAGCGGGTTTCTTCTCTAAGTAAGTAATATCAGTGGACACTGTATGGTATAAAGTACAGCGGGTTATGTCTCTAAGTAAGTAATATCAGTGGACATTGAATGGTATAAAGTACAGCGGGTTTCTTCTCTAAGTAAGTAATATCAGTGGACACTGTACGGTATAAAGTACAGCGGGTTTCTTCTCTAAGAGTATAAACAGTTACAGAAAGAACAAAGTAAGTAATATCAGTGGACACTGTACGGTATAAAGTTCAGCGGGTTTCTTCTCTAAGAGTATAAACAGTTACAGAAAGAACAAAGTAAGTAATAATAGTGGACACTGTACAGTATAAAGTCCAGCGGGTTTCTTCTCTAAGTAATATCAGTGGACACTGTATGGTATAAAGTACAGCGGGTTTCTTCTCTAAGTAATATCAGTAGACATTGTACTGTATAAAGTACAGCGGGTTTCTTCTCTAAGTAAGTAATATCAGTGGACATTGTACGGTATAAAATACAGCAGGTTTCTTCTCTAAGTAAGTAATATCAGTGGACACTGTACGGTATAAAGTACAGCTGGTTTCTTCTCTAAGTAAGTAATATCAGTGGACACTGTATGGTATAAAGTACAGCGGGTTTTGTCTCTAAGTAAGTAATATCAGTGGACATTGAATGGTATAAAGTACAGCGGGTTTCTTCTCTAAGTAAGTAATATCAGTGGACACTGTACGGTATAAAGTACAGCGGGTTTCTTCTCTAAGAGTATAAACAGTTACAGAAAGAACAAAGTAAGTAATATCAGTGGACACTGTACGGTATAAAGTTCAGCGGGTTTCTTCTCTAAGAGTATAAACAGTTACAGAAAGAACAAAGTAAGTAATAATAGTGGACACTGTACAGTATAAAGTCCAACGGGTTTCTTCTCTAAGTAATATCAGTGGACACTGTATGGTATAAAGTACAGCGGGTTTCTTCTCTAAGTAATATCAGTAGACATTGTACTGTATAAAGTACAGCGGGTTTCTTCTCTAAGTAAGTAATATCAGTGGACATTGTACGGTATAAAATACAGCAGGTTTCTTCTCTAAGTAAGTAATATCAGTGGACACTGTACGGTATAAAGTACAGCTGGTTTCTTCTCTAAGTAAGTAATATCAGTGGACACTGTACGGTATAAAGTACAGCTGGTTTCTTCTCTAAATAAGTAATATCAGTGGACACTGTACGGTATAAAGAAAAGCGGGTTTCTTCTCTAAGTAATATCAGTGGACACTGTATGGTATAAAGTACAGCGGGTTTCTTCTCTAAGTAATATCAGTAGACATTGTACTGTATAAAGTACAGCGGGTTTCTTCTCTAAGTAAGTAATATCAGTGGACATTGTACGGTATAAAATACAGCAGGTTTCTTCTCTAAGTAAGTAATATCAGTGGACACTGTACGGTATAAAGTACAGCTGGTTTCTTCTCTAAGTAAGTAATATCAGTGGACCCTGTACAGTATAAAGTACAGCTGGTTTCTTCTCTAAGTAAGTAATATCAGTGGACCCTGTATGGTATAAAGTACAGCGGGTTTCTTCTCTAAGTAAGTAATATCAGTGGACACTGTACAGTATAAAGTACAGCGGGTTTCTTCTCTAAGTAAGTAATATCAGTGGACACTGTACAGTTTAAAGTACAGCGGGTTTCTTCTCTAAGTAAGTAATATCAGTGGACACTGGTATAAAGTATAGCGGGTTTCTTCTCTAAGTAATTAATATCAGTGGACACTATGCTATAAAGTACAGCAGGTTTCTTTTCTAAGAGTATAAACTTTTGTGGATTTTGTGGATAAAATTTTCTGTGTTTAAGGACCTCAGCACATTTTAAACTACGGCTATTTGGTGTCTAACATATGGTTATTTTGACACTTGGTCGAGAGTGAGAGAGGAAAGGAAAGAAATGTTTGTTTAACACACCTCAGCACATTTTAAACTACGGCTATTTGGTGTCTAACATATGGTTATTTTGACACTTGGTCGAGAGTGAGAGAGGAAAGGAATGTTTGTTTAACGACACCTCAGCACATTTCAAACTACAGCTATTTGGTGTCTAACATATGGTTATTTTGATACTTGGTCGAGAGTGAGAGAGGAAAGGAAAGGAATGTTTGTTTAACGACACCTCAGCACATTTTAAACTAAGGCTATTTGGTGTCTAGCATATGGTTATTTTGATACTTGGTCGAGAGTGAGAGAGGAAAGGAAAGGAATGTTTGTTTAACGACACCTCAGCACATTTTAAACTATGGCTATTTGGTGTCTAACATATGGTTATTTTGAAACTTGGTCGAGAGTGAGAGAGGAAAGGAAAGGAATGTTTGTTTAACGACACCTCAGCACATTTCAAACTACAGCTATTTGGTGTCTAACATATGGTTATTTTGATACTTGGTCGAGAGTGAGAGAGGAAAGGAAAGGAATGTTTGTTTAACGACACCTCAGCACATTTTAAACTAAGGCTATTTGGTGTCTAGCATATGGTTATTTTGATACTTGGTCGAGAGTGAGAGAGGAAAGGAAAGGAATGTTTGTTTAACGACACCTCAGCACATTTTAAACTAAGGCTATTTGGTGTCTAGCATATGGTTATTTTGATACTTGGTTGAGAGTGAGAGAGGAAAGGAAAGGAATGTTTAACGACACCTCAGCACATTTTAAACTATGGCTATTTGGTGTCTAACATATGGTTATTTTGAAACTTGGTCGAGAGTGAGAGAGGAAAGGAAAGGAATGTTTGTTTAATGACACCTCAGCACATTGTATAGTGGTTATTCCATCAGACTTCTGGATGGTAGGTACTGGGTTCGTATCCCACCTGAGGCAATGGGGGATTTTTCATGCCAGTACCAGCTAGAACCTAGAGTGAGTGCTCCGCTAAGCTCAATGGGTAGGTGTAAGGCCACATACACCGAGTTTCACACACTTCACTAGTGCGATTATGGATGTGTCTCCCGAGTGATGTACCTCGGGCTTGGGTGATACCGAGATAGCTTAACTGACAGCAAGCGTGGAGCACGGACCTGTCAAGTAGTCCCATACCGACATGGAAATAAAGCGGCTTCACCATTCATCTCATCATCATCCATGTTTGTAATGTCAAAAAATACAAACAAAATCTTTTTCTCTGTGTTAAATGTTTGTGGCATTTTTGTTTGTTTGTTTTTTGTTTAAAAAAAAAAAAAAAAAAAAAAAAAATGTTTAACATCCAATAGCTGATATAGCAGGTTTCCTCTCTAAAACTATATGTCAAAATTACCAAATGTTTGACATCCAATAGCTGATGATAAGATAAAAAGATCAATCTGCTCTAGTGGTGTCGTTAAACAAAACAAACTTTAACTTTATCAAATAATAAAGGGTGGGACATAGAGCATTGTAAAGCTCTTGCTTGGTGTGCGATCAGTTTGAGATCGATCCCCGTCAGTGGGCCCATTGGACTATTTCTCATTCCAGTCAGTGCACCACGACTGGTATATCAAAGACCGTGGTATGTGCTATCCCGTCTGTGGGATGGTGCATGTAAAATATCCATTGCTACTAATGGAAAAAATGTATCCTGGACCTATTGAATTCTGTCCTATTAACAGGAAAACGCTACTGTGCATGTTTAGTCCAACAACCGGATAAATTTAACAACATCATTGTTTACCTTGTTTACAAAGTAAAATAATATAAAAAAATTGTAATTACTTCCTTTTGTTGTAAACGAATGTAAAATTTCCACCAAGAAGTTAATATTTGTCATTTTTTTAACACCATTGCAATCTGTCCTATGTGGCCACAGACCACAGTTAATTTCACTATATGTTTCTATATAGCCTTAACCTTAACATTTTTATTAATATCAGCAGGCCCGTGGATTTTTGTATGTACCTTTGCCTGCCTGGGGGACACATACCCTGAAAAGGACAACCCCTGTTGTCCAGCTCTTTCTCCCATCATATTGGTTTAAACAAACACTCCCTCTAAACCTGGTCGGAGTACACCCATTTTACACAAAAAGTACTACTTTTGCATGGGCCGGAATTACCACAAACAAGTCTTCAATGTCAACAAGTTACACATGTTTACAAACAACATGCTCTCCCCTGTCAACTTCAGTCAAATAGTTGCCACTTCATAGCTGTCTGCTATGAAATAATCACAGTCAAACAGCAGACTACTTGTGTGGACAAATGTCTGGATTTTCGACAACCAAATGGGAAGATAACTGTAATCTGAGACCATGTGAATGTCACAAATGCAAACGCGGAATGTATGGAACACCATATCCATCATAAAATTGAGGCAACAAGAACACAACAGATTGTCAACAAAGCAAATGTAAATGAATTATGAACATATATATATGTTTTTGGTGAACATTGGTTGTCGACCAGCACCACTGCGTTCGGATTAGAAAGTTCCCCTTGCTTTTGAGCTTGTTTTAGAATTTATTTATTTTTTAAAAATGCTTCAATGTAAACAGTCAGGCCACTCTTAACAGCTTTTCAAATAGTCAATAAATTTTCAAAGGTGGCTGAAAAAAGCTTTCTTCTACAAACATTAAAAAATCTACTAATAATGTGTCTCAATAAGTTGTGGATCTAACACAAACGGCCTTCCGGACATCACCCCACTCCCCACCCCTCACACACACACTTTAAGAGTGTCAGTCATGTGACTTGTAACCAAATATAGACAAATCTCATGCAGACGACAGTCATTACCGATCTGTCAAATCTAATCTTCATTTATAAAGGTTTTATTATATTATAACCTTTTTCCACCCTAATTTTCTATTCTGATTTATCGAGGCTTGGTTAGTTGATACATATGCAGTGGTATTAAAGTTCATGCTTGTGCAGTGTCATTAGAAAGAGTGTGGAAGTGATATGGGATGGAATTTGATAGTTTAGGATAGCAGGTTTCCTCTCTAAAACTACGTGAAAATGACCTAGTGTTTGTTATCCAATAGACGATGATTAATAAATCAATGTGCTGTAGTGGTGTCTTTAAACAAAACAAACCTTTAACTGTTTTTGGTTACTTTTGCAGACAATGGGAATTACCTGAAGGCAATTTTATACTTCAAGACGGCGCCACCTTTAGAACTGCTGACGCCATCGGCTACCGACATTGATGAAGTGTCACCATTGGGGACAGATGTAGGGACACCCACTAAAACTGAGGAAGTGCCACCCACAGGCACAGTGCCAGTTCCAGGCATAGGTGTAGTGCCAGTTCCAGGCACAGGTGTAGTGCCACATACAGGCATAGGTGTAGTGCCACCTACAAGCACAGTTCCAGGCATAGATGTAGTGCCACTTCCAGGCACAGGTGCCGTGCCACCTACAGGCACAGTTCCAGGCATAGGCGTAGTGCCACCTACAGATGCAGGTGTAGTGCCACCTACAGATGCAGGTGTAGTGCCACCTACAGGTGCAGTTGTAGTGCCAGTTTCAGGCACAGGTGTCATGCCACCTACAGGCACAGTTCCAGGCATAGGTGTAGTGCCACCTACAGATGCAGGTGTAGTGCCACCTACAGATGCAGGTGTAGTGCCACCTACAGATGCAGGTGTAGTGCCACCTACAGGTGCAGTTGTAGTGCCAGTTCCAGGCATAGGTGTAGTGCCACTTCCAGGCACAGGTGTAGTGCCACCTACAGATGCAGGTGTAGTGCCACCTACAGGTGCAGGTGTAGTGCCACCTACAGGTGCAGTTGTAGTGCCACCTACAGATGCAGGTGTAGTGCCACCTACAGGCACAGTTGTAGTGCCACCTACAAACACAGGTGTAGTGCCACCTACAGACACAGGTATAGTGCCACCTACAGGCACAGTTGTAGTGCCAGTTCCAGGCATAGGTGTAGTGCCACTTCCAGGCACAGGTGTAGTGCCACCTACAGATGCAGGTGTAGTGCCACCTACAGGCACAAGTGTAGTGCCACCTACAGGCACAGGTGTAGTGCTAGTTCCAGGCACAGGTGTAGTGTCACTTCCAGGCACAAGTGTAGTGCCATCTACAGGCACAGGTGTAGTATCACCTACAGGCACAGGTGTAATCCCACTTCCAGGCACAGGTGTTTTCCCATCTGCAGACACAGATGTAGTGCCACTTCCAGGCACAGGTGTAGTGCCACTTCCAGGCACAGGTGTAATGCCACCTACAGACACAGGTGTAGTGCCACCTACTGGCACGGGTATAGTGCCACTTACAGGCACAGGTGTAGTGCCACTTCCAGGCACAGATTTAGTGCCACTTCCAGGCACAGGTGTAGTGCCACCTACAGACACAGGTGTAGTGCCACTTCCAGGCACAGGTGTAGTGCCACTCTCAGGCACAGGTGTAGTGCCACCTACAGATACAGGTGTAGTGCCACCTACAGGCACGGGTATAGTGCCACCTACAGACACAGGTGTATTGCCACTTCCAGACATGGGTATAGTGCCACCTACAGGCACGGGTGTTTTGCCACCTGAAGGCACTGGTGTATTTCCACCTACAGACACAGGTGTAATGCCACTTGCAGACATGGGTGTTGTGCCACTTCCAGGCACAGGTGTTTTGCCACCTACAGGCACAGGTGTAGTGCCACATACTGGCACAGGTGTAGTGCCACCTACAGGCACAGGTGTAGTCCACCTACAGATACAGGTGTAGTGCCACATACTGGCACAGGTGTAGTGCCACCTACAGACACAGGTGTAGTACCACCTACATACACAGGTGTAGTGCCACCTACAGGCACAGGTGTTGTGTCACCTACAGACACAGGTGTAGTGGCACCTAGTATAACAATTGTAACACCTGATGAAACTGTTACAATGCCATCTAGTCAAACTGTTGTGCCACCCACAGGCACAGGTGCAGTGCCACCTACAGACACAGGTGTAGGATCACCTAGTGAAACCATTGGAGCAGAACATAGTACAGTGATACCAAGTCAGTCTGGTGCAGTACCTCCTATTTCATCAGAATCTGTCAATTCAGGAAGTGGTACAATTCGCCCTGTTGTATTCGATGTAAGACTAAATGTTACAAATGAAATGATTGAAGATGAAATTAACAATAAACTCTTGGGAAGAGGAAAGCAGCTACTGCGACAGGTAAATTAAAAACAAATATATCATATCTTTTTTAATGTTTATTGTCAGCATGTTTATTTTCAAGAAGTGTGTGTTGTTAACTTATGTGTTTTGTATGGCTTTTTTTTCATTTTGTGTGTGCCTTGCAAGTGTGTGTTGTCAACGTGTGTTGCAAGTGTATGTTGTCAACGTGTGTTGTGTGTGTGTGTGTGTGTGTTGTCAACGTATGTGTGTGTGTGTTGCAAGTGTATGTTGTCAACATTGTGTGTGTTGCAAGTGTATGTTGTCAACAAGTATGTTGTCAAGATATGTATGTTTTGAAGTGTATGTTGTCAACGTGTATTTTAAAGTATATGTTGTCAGCATATGTGTATTGTAAAGTGCATGCTGTCAGCATGTGTATTTTAAATTGTATGTTGTCAACAAGTGTATTTTAAAGTATATGTTGTCAACATGTGTGTATTGTAAAGTGCATGTTGTCAACATGTGTATTTTAAAGTGTATGTTGTCAGCATGTGTATTTTAAAGTGTATGTTGTCAGCATGTGTGTATTGTATAGTGCATGTTGTCAACATGTGCATTTTAAAGTGTATGTTGTCAATGTGTCTGTATTTTAAAGTATATGTTGTCAATGTGTCTGTATTTAAAAGTGTTTTTTTGTCAACATATATACTCCTCCAAAAAATTTAAGGATCATATATTAAATATATAATATTTTCTTATATAAAGATGAAAAGTGTTATTTTTAGTTTCACGAGTAAAAATGAGATACCGTACTTTGTGTGTAGATTGTTTTACACGATTATGCACAATTTGCACGTGCGCACCTGGGCCTATAAATGGCTTGGGTGAAAATCAGAATGAAAACGCACTGTTTTGAAATCGCAAATTGAAAGCTCTAGTGAAATTGAATGTCGTCAGTTTGAGACTACACATCGTTTAATGTTAAAGTTCAGTTACAATGCCACCACGACGCCATTTGACAATTAAAGAGCGAGGCAGAGCAATCGGAATGCTTGAAAGTGGTCAAAGTCAAAGACAGGTGGCTAGAACACTTGCAGTATCACAGAGTGTTATTTCTAGATTGCAAACACATTACAACAATACTGGACAATTGCGTGATAGACCCAGGAGTGGAAGACTGCGAGCTACAACACAGTGTCAAGACAGATTTATGGTGACATTGGCTCGTTGAAATCGTTTTGATGATGCTGCAAACCTGAATAGACAATTCCACCAGGCCACTGGAGTCCGCATCACCCCACAAACATTGAGAAACAGACTCCATGCAGCCAATTTCCGAGGCCGTAGGTCAACAGTAAGGCCAATCCTGCTCCCACGTCACCGTCAAGCTTGATTGTTGTGGGTGCGAAACCATGTCAGATGGCAACGTCGTCATTGGTGTCCTGTTCTATTTACAGACGAGTCAAGATTTTGCTTGGACTTTAACGATGGCCTGGAGAACGATATGCTGACTGTAACATATTGCAACACGATCGGTTTGGTGGGGGGTCAATTATGGTATGGGGTGGAATATCTTTGGATGGTCGTACAGACTGATACGCCATCAGGAATGGAGCTCTTACCGCAATTCAGTACAGAGATGAGATCCTTCATCCATTTGTGAGACCGTTTGCAGGTGCCATTGGTCCTGAGTTTGTGCTAATGAACGATAACGCACGGCCGCATAGAGCACGAATTGTGAGGGATTACCTTGAAGAAGAGACAATTGAAAGAATGGATTGGCCAGCTGTTTCTCCCGACCTTAACCCTATTCAATAAACTACGATAGTTGAAACCAAATTTAAGCATTTTATCTTTTCTGGTTCTGATGTTATGTGCAAAGTAAATACCGACCTTAAAATTTTTGGAGGAGTATATATATTTTAAAGTGTATGTTGTCAACATGTGTTTATTGTAAAGTGCATGTTGTCAACATTTGCATTTTAAAGTGTATGTTGTCAATGTGTCTGTATTTTAAAGTATATGTTGTCAATGTGTCTGTATTTAAAAGTGTTTTTTGTTGATATATATATATTTTAAAGTGCATGTTGTCAACATGTGTGTATTGTAAAGTGCTTGTTGACAACATGTGTATTTTAAAGTGTGTGTTGTCAGTGTGTCTGTATTTTAAAGTATATGTTGTCAATGTGTATTTAAAAGTGTTTTTTGTCAAGATATGTATATTTTAAAGTGTATGTTGTCCACGTGTGTATTTTAAAGTGTGTGTTGTCAACATAAGTGTATTTTAAAGTGCATGTTGTCAACATAAGTGTATTTTAAAGTGCATGTTGTCAACGTGTTATTTTTAAAGTATATGTGCATGTGAGTATGGTCTATATTAATGTCTGTCCTTTGCTTATAGGGGAGAAAATTCAAAGTGAAGCTTATAAGAAGTGATACAAAGACTGCATCCATGGAAAGGTATGCTCAAGCGCTGGATCTTGCTATTCTTTCCATGGAACTGGCCATCCGAACCATGATAACTCCTGACGAAACCGAGGAGATTGCCACTCATGCCACAAACATGGCAATTCAAGCCAAGGAAATGTCTGTAAGTGCCGAGAACATAGCGAGCGGTGCCTTGTCGCCAGCTGTATCCGCGGAGACAGCAGACATTCAGACAGACTTATTGGCTTGTACCAACGAAATAGTTGAGTGCACCATGGAGATGATGGCCCATGTTAATCCCAGTGCCGAGACGTCAGCTCTGGCTATGCAATATCTGTCATTTGCTTTGGGGACCCCTCAGGCCTCTGCTTCACGAACGTCACACGTTTCCATGGAGACTGATGACGGTGATGCTGATACGGGATCTTCACCTACCTCCATGGAAACACCAGTGGTTGCTACAGAAACTCGTCATGCTTCTGTGGAAAGGCCGGCTGTTAAGGAGACTCTGGCTGTTACCGTGGAAACTCAGACTGTCAGAGAAAAAACTGCAGAAGTTGCCATCGGAACTCAGACTCCTGGTGTCAGTCTGGAAACTGCAGTTGTCACCGTGGACGAACCGTCCCACGATGCCTTGGACATGGCGAGTCGCGCCATGGCGATGACGGCTCACGCCACAGAAACGCCCACTCACGCAAAGGAAATCGCTGTGGAGGCAATGAGACTGGCCACCGAGGCCACGGAACTCGTAGACAAAATCATTGTTATGTCTGACATGATGACGCAGGACAACGAAACGGCCACCAACGCCAAAGAGATTGCCAGCTATGCCAAGGAAATGGCCGCCTACATCATGAGGGTGTACAAAACCAATGAGGAGAAGACGTCTGCGTCGCCAACGGCTTCAGAAAAGGCAGACGATTCTGGTAGCGATGCCCAGGACATCAAACTGCTGGAGAACCTCAAGAAAATGTTACGTGTTGATGGAGGCCAGGCTGCAGGAAGCATTTCAGACAAAGAGGTAACATAGAGATACAGTGTTTACCCCATTTCAGACAGAGAGGTAACATAGAGATACAGTGTTTACCCCATTTCAGACAGAGAGGTAACATAGAGATACAGTGTTTACCCAATTTCAGACAAAGAGGTAAGATAGAGATACAGTGTTTACCCCATTTTAGACAGAGAGGTAACAGAGATACAATGTTTACCATATTTCAGACAGAGAGGTAACAGAGATACAGTGTTTACCCCATTTCAGACAGAGAGGTAACATAGATACAGTGTTTACCCCATTTCAGACAGAGTGGTAACAGAGATACAGTGTTTACCCCATTTCAGATAGAGAGGTAACAGAGATGCAGTGTTTACCATATTTCAGACAGAGAGGTAACATAGAGATACAGTGTTTACCCCCATTTCAGTCACGGGGTAACATAGAGATACAGTGTTTACCACATTTCAGACAGAGAGGTAACATAGAGACACAGTGTTTACCCCATTTCAGACAGAGGTAACACAGAGATACAGTGTTTACCCCATTTCAGACAGAGAGGTAACATAGAGATACAGCGTTTACCCCATTTCAGACAGAGAGGTAACAGAGATACAGTGTTTACCCCATTTCAGACAGAGGTAACATAGATATAGTGTTTACCCCATTTCAGACAGAGGTAACATAGAGATACAGTGTTTACCCCCATTTCAGACAGAGAGGTAACATAGAGATACAGCATTTACCCCATTTCAGACAGAGAGGTAACACAGAGATACAGTGTTTACCCCATTTCAGACAGAGAGGTAACATAGAGATACGGTGTTTACCCCAGCTTGTTTTAGTGTGGTGTGACACCATGCCTTGATAGTCTTGATTGAAGTCCATCTACAGAAAGCATTTCAGACACAGAAGTAACATAGAGATACAGTGTTTACCCCAGCTTGTTTTAGCATGGTTTGACACCATGCCTCGATAGTCTAAGAGTTGATGGAAGCCCACCTACAGAAAGCATTTCAGACAGAGGTAACATATAGATACAGTGTTTACCCCAGCTTGTTTTAGCGTGGTGTGACGCCATGCCTTGATAGTCTAAGAGTTGATGGAAGCCTGCCTACAGAAAGCATTTCAGACAGAGGTGACACATAGATTAATGGAATCAACCACCATTGTGAGGTGTAGATTAAGCTATTCCAATCCGAGGGACAAAATGTTTTTTATATGCCTGTCTATGATGGGTCATATTATAGTATGGCATTGTCCGTTCCTCACATGTAGGAACAACTTGGGATGGTGGTGTGTTGCGTACTATTACTAGGTCACTGTGACCTACTTTTCAGTCTACTACACATAACAGTAATTCCTTTTCCAGACCATATCTTGCATACAGAGTTGTATTTATTTAGTGGATGAACCAAGAGTTGTCTTTATTTAGTGGATGAACCAAAAGTTGTATTTATTTAGTAGATGAACCAAGAGTTGTCTTTTTTTAGTGGATATACCAAGAGTTGTCTTTATTTAATGGATGAATCAAGAGTTGGTATGCCAAATAGATCTACATATACTTTCAGATATAGGGATGACGTCTAATTTCCACTTCTGATTTATTTTCAGATATTCCGGTCCGAGTTTTTCTCCCAAACCCAATTACTGAAGGCAGATCGATCTAGTGCAAGAAGCTCGCGTGGAAGAGTTGCTAAACAAAGTCGGTCTCCTTTGGTGAAACCTGTAAAAGAATCGTCAACCAAGAAGACGGCAGCAATAGAAACCAGATCAGATGCCAAACCGGATGATTTGGATGCCAAACCGGAGGGATTGGATGCAAAACCGGATGGGTCGGATGCAAAACCAGATGGGTCAGATGCAAAGCCAGGCGGACAAAAAATAGGGATCAAATCGGAGTCTATGAAGAAGGGACAAGCCATCAAGATCAGTACAATATCTGTGACGCCAGACATTGGGGTAACGGCTTCCAAAACGGACATATCAGAACCTCCCTTCACAGAAACAGTTGATGCGGGGAAGACTGAAGAGTTAGAAGAAGAATCACCGGCCGCGGAATCACCGGCCGTGGAGAGCGAGGTTCCCAGCAAGAACTATGTGAAGAGTTCCACGTTCATGGATGCTTCAACCAAGCTCAGCTTCAAGCAGATCTCAAGTAAAATTACAAGAAATTTGGATCTTTTGAAGCATGTTGGCAGCAAAAAAAGGTAATTTTTGTCTAAGTAAAATTACAAGAAATTTGAATCTTTTGAAGCATGTTGGCAGCAAAAAAAGGTAATTTTTGTCTAAGTAAAATTACAAGAAATTTGGATCTTTTGAAGCATGTTGGCAGTAAAAAAAGGTAATTTTTGTCTAAAGTAAATTACAAGAAATTTGGATCTTTTGAAGCATGTTGGCAGCAAAAAAAGGTAATTTTTGTCTAAGTAAAATTACAAGAAATTTGGATCTTTTGAAGCATGTTGGCAGCAAAAAAAGGTAATTTTTGTCTAAAGTAAATTACAAGAAATTTGTATCTTTTGAAGCATGTTGGCAGCCAAAAAAGGTAATTTTTGTCTAAATAAAATTACAGGAAATTTGTATCTTTTGAAGCATGTTGGCAACAAAAAAGGTAATTTTTGTCTAAGTAAAATTACAGGAAATGTGTATCTTTTGAAGCATGTTGGCAGCAAAAAAGGTAATTTTTGTCTAAGTAAAATTACAGGAAATGTGTATCTTTTGAAGCATGTTGGCAGCAAGTGTACTTAACCTGACTTCAAACTACTGGCATTCTCCCCTTGTTTTAATATACTGGTCTGAACACACTTTTACTACACAGAATTCTTGTTTTAACACAAGTATGTGTGTGTGTGTGTGTGTGTGTGTGTAGTTGCACGTGTGTGTGTGTGTGTCTATCTTTCTATCTATCTATCAATCTATCTATCTGCATATATATATATGTCTGTGTGTGTGTGTGTGTGTGTGTGTCTGTCTGTCTGTCTGTCTGTCTGTCGTGTATATCCAGTGGTGAGAGATATTTGTCTGTCTGTCTATGTATGTGTATATATCAACATACCTACCTACCTACCCTACCTACCTACCCTATCTACCTACCTACCTACCCTACCCTACCCTACCTACCTACCCTACCCTACCTACCTACCTACCTACCCTACCCTACCCTACCCTACCCTACCCTACCTACCTACCCTACCCTACCTACCTACCCTACTCTACCCTACCCTACTTACCTACCTACCTACCTACCCTACCCTACCCTACCCTACCCTACCCTACCCTACCCTACCCTACCCTACCCTACCCTACCCTAACCAACCCTACCCTACCCTACCCTACCCTACCTACCGCCCCTACCTACCCTACCTACCTACCCTACCTACCTACCCTACCCTACCCTACCCTACCTACCCTACCCTACCTTACCCTACCCTACCCTAGCCTACCCTACCCTACCCTACCCTACCCTTACCTACCTACCCACCCTACCTACCCTACCCACCTACCTACCTACCTACCTACCTACCTATCTACCTATAGTGTATATATAGGGAAGAGAGATACTTAACTCCATCTAATTCTCGTTATATCACGACTCTAGTTCTGGTGAGGTGAACGAGGCTCTGCACCAGGCTCAGGAACTGCAGCAGAGCAGCTGTTGGTGATGTCTGTGTGTTTGTCTGTCTGTCTGTCTCCCTTCCTCTCTCCCTCTCTCCCTCCCTCCTTCTCTCTCTCTCTCTCCTTCTCTCTCTCTTCTCTCTCTCTCTGTTTGTCTGTCTGTCTGTCTCTCTCTGTCTCCCTCTCTCTCTGTCTCTCTCTCTCCCTCTCTCATTCTATCATTCTCTCATATATCTAAATGCAGTGATGAGAGATATTTAACTCCATCTAATTCTTGTTATATCACGACTCTAGTTCTGGTGAGGTGAACGAGGCTCTGCGCCAGGCCCAGGAGCTCCAGCAGCAGCAGCTGTTGGTGATGGCCAATGACGCACACCGCATGCTGCAGACTGTGCTCTCGTTCCGCAACCAGATCGCAGTGCTCCTCAAGAAGGAGGGATTTCAGAAAGTCTCTCGTGACTTAATGAGTAAAGCACCAAAGCAGGTTGTCAGAAACGTGAGTATAGTGTGGTATTAATGATCCATTGTAATAGAAAATGTTTCAGCTTGACAAAAATGTGGGTTTTTTTTATTAAAGTTAAAGGTAAAGTTTGTTTTGTTTAATGACACCACTAGAGCACATTGATTTATTAATCATCGTCTATTGGATGTCAAACATTTGGTAATTTTGACATATAGTCTTAGAGAGGAAACCTGGTACATTTTTCCATTCATCTCTCTCTCTCAGTCTAGGATTGATCCCTGTCAGTGGGCCCATTGGGCTACATTTCGTTCTACCTAGTGCATCACGACTGATATATCAAAGGCTGTGGTATGTGCTATCCTGTCTGTGGAATGGTGCATATAAAAGATCCCTTGCTGCTAATGGAAACGTAGCTGGCGTCCACTCTAAGACTAGATCTAAAAGATTACCACATGTTTGACTTCCAATAGCCAGGGGCGGGACGTAGCCCAGTGGTAAAGCACTCGCTTGATGCGTGGTCGGTCTGGGATCGATCCCTGCCGGTGGACCCATTGGGCTTTTTCTTGTTCCAGCCAGTGCTCCACAACTGGTGTGACAAAGGCCATGGTATGTACTATCCTGTCAGTGGGATGGTGCATATAAAAGATCCCTTGCTGCTAATCGAAAAGAGTAGCCCACGAAGTGGTGACAGCGGGTTTCCTCTCTCTATATCTGTGTGGTCATAAATCATATGTCTGACACCATATAACCATAAAAACAAAATGTGTTGAGTGCATCATTAAATAAAACATTTCCTTCCTTCCAATAGCTGATGATTAATAAATCAATTTGCTCTGGTGGTGTCGCTAAACAAAACTAACTTTTAACTGTGTATTGTATATACTGACATGATCTAGGATGACATCATGCACACGTATGCACAACAATATAATTCAGATTTTTATATAAAATTTGGAATCTTTTAGTGTTGGTATAATTTGGAATGTTTTAGCTTTGGTATAATTTGGAATCTTTTAGTGTCGGTATAATTTGGAATGTTTTAGTGTCGGTATAATTTGGAATGTTTTAGTGTCGGTATAATTTGGAATGTTTTAGCTTTGGTATAATTTGGAATGTTTTAGTGTCGGTATAATTTGGAATGTTTTAGTGTTGGTATAATTTGGAATGTTTTAGTGTCAGTATAATTTGGAATGTTTTAGTGTCAGTATAATTTGGAATATTGTTAGTGTCCATATAATTTGGAATGTTTTAGTGTCGGTATAATTTGGAATGTTTTATTGTCAGTATAATTTGGAATGTTTTAGTGTCGGTATAATTTGGAATATTTTTAGTGTCCATATAATTTGGAATCTTTTAGTGTCGGTATAATTTGGAATGTTTTAGTGTCAGTATAATTTGGAATGTTTTAGTGTCGGTATAATTTGGAATGTTTTAGTGTCGGTATTATTTGGAATGTTTTAGTGTTGGTATAATTTGGAATGTTTTAGTGTCAGTATAATTTGGAATATTTTTAGTGTCGGTATAATTTGGAGTGTTTTAGTGTCGGTATAATTTGGAATGTTTTAGTGTCAGTATAATTTGGAATATTTTTAGTGTCCATATAATTTGGAATGTTTTAGTGTCGGTATAATTTGGAATGTTTTAGTGTCAGTATAATTTGGAATGTTTTAGTGTCAGTATAATTTGGAATGTTTTAGTGTCAGTATAATTTGGAATGTTTTAGTGTCGGTATAATTTGGAATGTTTTAGTGTCGGTATTATTTGGAATGTTTTAGTGTTGGTATAATTTGGAATGTTTTAGTGTCAGTATAATTTGGAATATTTTTAGTGTCGGTATAATTTGGAGTGTTTTAGTGTCGGTATAATTTGGAATGTTTTAGTGTCAGTATAATTTGGAATATTTTAGTGTCCATATAATTTGGAATGTTTTAGTGTTGGTATAATTTGGAATGTTTTAGTGTCAGTATAATTTGGAATGTTTTAGTGTCAGTATAATTTGGAATGTTTTAGTGTCAGTATAATTTGGAATGTTTTAGTGTCAGTATAATTTGGAATGTTTTAGTGTCAGTATAATTTGGAATATTTTTAGTGTCCATATAATTTGGAATGTTTTAGTGTTGGTATAATTTGGAATGTTTTAGTGTCGGTATAATTTGGAATGTTTTAGTGTTGGTATAATTTGGAATGTTTTAATGTCGGTATAATTTGGAATGTTTTAGTGTTGGTATAATTTGGAATCTTTTAGTGTTGGTATAATTTGGAATGTTTTAGTTTTGGTATAATTTGGAATGTTTTAGTGTCGGTATAATTTGGAATGTTTTTAGTGTCCATATAATTTGGAATGTTTTAGTGTCGGTATAATTTGGAATATTTTTAGTGTCAGTATTTTGTAAAAACAAAAAATCTTTTTTACAGTTGGCAGGTGACGCACAAGCTATCATGAATTGTTTGGTAGAAAACACAATTGACTGTGAGTTTTAGTTTTCGTATTTGTATAAAAATTCAATTTCTATGCATACCTAAAATTTCTGTAAGGCTGCCTTTCCATATGTACATTTTTCGCATCCATCATCTGCACACACAAAAACTTATTAAATTCAGTATGAGCTAGATACAAACAAAAATCTCAGTTAACCTTTAGTTCTGTTGATAAATCTCACCACTGGTATATCAAAGGCCATGGTATGTGCTATCCTGTCTGTGGGATGGGGCATATAAAAGATCCCTTGCTATTAATAGAAACATGTAGCGGGTTTCCTCACTATGACTATATGTCAGTTACCAAATGTTTGACATTCAGTAGTTGATGATTAATAAATTAATGTGATATAGTGGTATCGTTAAACAAAACAAATAAACATTAACTTATATACAGGAATGTGATTTTACAGCTTTTTATCCAATTTCAGCTTTTTTTTGCATAAAATAATTTTCACATAATAGATTCAATTTGATCTGAAATGGTCAGAAGTTTTAATCTTTATTTAGGTATTGTGTAGGTGTTTCTAGTTCAATCAACCAGTAGAAAGGTGCCAGAAAGCCGTGCTAGAAAAAACGTCTTGCACATGTCCCCTAGATGGTAATGTGCCCTTTTCACAGGACTTGCAGTGTTAACTGCTCTATCAAAAGTTTGATGCACCTTGAACTTTGACCCAGCTGGAAGTTATTTGGTTTAGTCCTACCTATAGATCAAATCTTTGATATGCTAGTGTTCTTACATGCAACATGTAAATAGATCTAAGTGTCTAACATTTAGTTTCTCTTTGTAAAAGGTTAAAGTTCAAGGTCACAAGGTCGATATCCATATTCACCCAAATTTCTGTGATTTTGTTCATAATGAATTTTCTGGAATGTACAGTCATAGTGACAAACAATTTTGTCTGTATTGTGAAAATGTAACATAGTATTCTACTATCAAAGTAGAATTTGTATCTGCCGTTATAAATGTGTGGATCTTCATGCTGAAATATGCAAAAAAAACAGGATTTCAACACTTTACTATGAAATGGTAGTTGCCCATAGCAACCATTGATAAAATCTAATGAACTAACTAGCTAATTAGCATGTTTGTATGTTCCTTATATCAGAACTACCACAAAAAGGTCATACGTTACCATATAGTGGGCGTTTGTTTATTCTCGTGGTATATGAGCATGTAAAAATTATTCGCACTCGCATCTATTGAAAGTTTGGTGCACCTTGAACTTTGACCCAGCCGGAAGTTATTTGGTTTAGTACTACCTATAGATCAACTGTTTCAGCTTTTATTTTTAAAGGGGTATCACATTCCTATACATGCAGTTTGCTCAAAAGTATTATCAATTAATAGAACCTTTCTCCTTTTTTTTCTTCGTTTCTCTTTTTTTCCCCCTCTTTTTTTTTGTGGACAGTTCTCAGTTGTATAGAATCTGCTTTGGAAGGCACGCTTAATCAGATGTTTGCTAATCGAAAGGTAAGTTGGCCACTAATCTCAAATAGTTTTCAAACACAGGAGGTTCACAATCAGTTGTCAGGGAAACGGTTCTTACACAAATGTGCAGGGCTTGAATTTCATTTCATTTTTTTTTATATATTTATTATTATTAGTCCCCTACCAGTCCAACCGGAGGGGACTATAGGTTTCATCTCCGTCCTCCTGTCTGTCTCTCTGTCTGTCTATATCTGTCTGTCTGTCCGTCCGTCCGTCCGTCTGTACGTCCGTACGTACGTCCGTACGTACGTATGTATGTCCGTCCATCCGTACGTACATCCGTCCATCAATCCATCTGTCTGTCCGTCTGTCCCACATATGTTTTCCAGCTGTTTTTTGCAGAAGGCTTTGAGATATTGAGCTGAAATTTTATATATGTACTGTTACAGATCAGGTTTGACTTTCATGGTGATTTACCTATTTTTAACAGGGTTATGGCTCTTGAACTTTGGAGATATCAAAAAACAAATTCCGCACTTTTGTTTACCAATACCTGAAAATACTAAGGTGAAATTTTGTATATAGCTTTATCATGTACTGTTACTGATCAAGTTTAATTTTTATGGTGATTTACCCACTTTTCTTAGAGGTTTGGCCCTCGAATTTAGGAGATAAGAAAAATTGTTGGGTCAGGTAGGGGACGTCTGTTGCTTTAGCAGTACTCTACAAATGCTTGTTATGTTTTTGTTGTTATTTGTTTTTGTGATTTCATATGCTGGTGTGGGACTTGTAACTAAATGTAAGAAATTGTTTGTTTTTTCAAAAGAATGAAATAAAACAAATGGCTGCTGCTGCTGGTTCATCTGGCAAGGAAAAGAGACTATCTCAAGGTGACTTGAACAGTGCGTTAAAAGAATCAGTAAGTATCTCTATCTATCTATCTGTCTGTCTCTCTCTCTCTCTCTCTCTCTCTCCACCTCTCTCTCTGTCTCTGTCTCTCTCTCTGTCCCTCTCCCTCCCTCCCTCTCTCTCTCTCTCTCTCACTCTTGACCAAGTGTCAAAATAACCATATGTTAGACACCAAACAGCCGTAGTTTAAAATGTGCTGAGGTGTCGTTAAACAAACATTCCTTTTCTTTCTCACTCTCGACAGGCCTCAGTGGCGTCGTGGTAGGCCATCGGTCTACAGGCTGGTAGGTACTGAGTTCGGATCCCAGTCGAGGCATGGGATTTTTAATCCAGATACCGACTCCAAACCCTGAGTGAGTGCTCCGCAAGGCTCAATGGGTAGGTGTAAACCACTTTCACCGACCAGTGATCCATAACTGGTTCAACAAAGGCCATTGTTTGTGCTATCCTGCCTGTGGGAAGCGCAAATAAAAGATCCCTTGCTGCTAATCGGAAGAGTAGTCCATGTACTGGCGACAGCGGGTTTCCTCTCAAAATCTGTATGGTCCTTAACCATATGTCTGACACCATATAACCGTAAATAAAATGTGTTGAGTGTGTCGTTAAATAAAACATTTCTTTCTTTCTTTCTCACTCTCGACCAAGTGTCAAAATAACCATATGTTAGACACCAAATAGCCGTAGTTTAAAATGTGCTGAGGTGTCGTTAAACAAACATTCCTTTCCTCTCTCACTCTCGACCAAGTGTCAAAATAAGCATATGTTAGACACCAAATAGTCGTAGTTTAAAATATCCTGAGGTGTCGTTAAACAAACATTCCTTTCCTTTCCTCTCTCACTCTCGACCAAGTGTCAAAATAACCATATGTTAGACACCAAATAGCCATAGTTTAAAATGTGCTGAGGTGTCGTTAAACAAACATTCCTTTCCTTTCTCTCTCTCGACCAAGTGTCAAAATAACCATATGTTAGACACCAAATAGCCATAGTTTAAAATATGCTGAGGTGTCATTAAACAAACATTCCTTTCCTTTCCTCTCTCACTCTCGACCAAGTGTCAAAATAACCATATGTTAGACACCAAATAGCTGTAGTTTAAAATGTGCTGAGGTGTCGTTAAACAAACATTCCTTTCCTTTTCTCTCTTACTCTCGACCAAGTGTCAACATAACCACATGTTAGACCAAATAGCCGTAGTTTAAAATGTGCTGAGGTGTCATTAAACAAACATTCCTTTCCTTTCCTCTCTCACTCTCGACCATGTGTCAAAATAACCATATGTTAAACACCAAATAGCTGTAGTTTAAAATGTGCTGAGGTGTCGTTAAACAAACATTCCTTTCCTTTCTCACTCTCGACCAAGTGTCAAAATAACCATATGTTAGACACCAAAGAGCCATAATTTAAAATGTGTTGAGGTGTCATTAGACAAACATTCCTTTCTTTTCCTTTTCATTCCACAGGAAAACAAATATAAATCACTGGAACATCGGTATGATGTAATGATGGATCTGTTTAACCAACAGAGAGAAGATTTGGATTATTTGTAAGCAAAGCATTCAGTGTTTTCCCTAGCTTGCGTTAGTCATTAACTTGTTATTCTCTAGTTAAACTGGGGACAGGACGTAACCCAGTGGTAAAGCAAAGCATTCAGTGTTTTCCCTAGCTTGCGTTAGTCATTAACTTGTTATTCTCTAGTTAAACTGGGGACGGGACGTAGCCCAGTGGTAAAGCAAAGCATTCAGTGTTTCCCCTAGCTTGCGTTAGTCATTAACTTGTTATTCTCTATTTAGACTGGGGACGGGACGTAGCCCAGTGGTAAAGCAAAGCATTCAGTGTTTTCCCTAGCTTGCGTTAGTCATTAACTTGTTATTCTCTAGTTAAACTGGGGACGGGACATAGCCCAGTGGTAAAGCAAAGCATTCAGTTTTTTCCCTAGCTTGCGTTAGTCATTAACTTGTTATTCTCTATTTAAACTGGGGACGGGACGTAGCCCAGTGGTAAAGCAAAGCATTCAGTGTTTTCCCTAGCTTGCGTTAGTCATTAACTTGTTATTCTCTAGTTAAACTGGGGATGGGGCGTAGCCCAGTGGTAAAGCAAAGCATTCAGTGTTTTCCCTAGCTTGCGTTAGTCATTAACTTGTTATTCTCTAGTTAAACTGGGGACGGGACGTAGCCCAGTGGTAAAGCAAAGCATTCAGTGTTTTCCCTAGCTTGCGTTAGTCATTAACTTGTTATTCTCTAGTTAAACTGGGGGTGGGACGTAGCCCAGTGGTAAAGCAAAGCATTCAGTGTTTTCCCTAGGTTGCGTTAGTCATTAACTTGTTATTCTCTAGTTAAACTGGGGACGGGACGTAACCCAGTGGTAAAGCAAAGCATTCAGTGTTTTCCCTAGCTTGCGTTAGTCATTAACTTGTTATTCTCTAGTTAAACTGGGGACGGGACGTAACCCAGTGGTAAAGCAAAGCATTCAGTGTTTTCCCTAGCTTGCGTTAGTCATTAACTCGTTATTCTCTATTTAAACTGGGGGTGGGACGTAGCCCAGTGGTAAAGCAAAGCATTCAGTGTTTTCCCTAGCTTGCGTTAGTCATTAACTCGTTATTCTCTATTTAAACTGGGGGTGGGACGTAGCCCAGTGGTAAAGCAAAGCATTCAGTGTTTTCCCTAGCTTGCGTTAGTCATTAACTCGTTATTCTCTAGTTAAACTGGGGACGGGACGTAACCCAGTGGTAAAGCAAAGCATTCAGTGTTTTCCCTAGCTTGCGTTAGTCATTAACTTGTTATTCTCTAGTTAAACTGGGGACGGGACGTAGCCCAGTGGTAAAGCAAAGCATTCAGTGTTTCCCCTAGCTTGCGTTAGTCATTAACTTGTTATTCTCTAGTTAAACTGGGGACGGGACGTAACCCAGTGGTAAAGCAAAGCATTCAGTGTTTTCCCTAGCTTGCGTTAGTCATTAACTCGTTATTCTCTATTTAAACTGGGGGTGGGACGTAGCCCAGTGGTAAAGCAAAGCATTCAGTGTTTTCCCTAGCTTGCGTTAGTCATTAACTCGTTATTCTCTAGTTAAACTGGGGACGGGACGTAACCCAGTGGTAAAGCAAAGCATTCAGTGTTTTCCCTAGCTTGCGTTAGTCATTAACTTGTTATTCTCTAGTTAAACTGGGGACGGGACGTAGCCCAGTGGTAAAGCAAAGCATTCAGTGTTTTCCCTAGCTTGCGTTAGTCATTAACTTGTTATTCTCTAGTTAAACTGGGGACGGGACATAGCCCAGTGGTAAAGCAAAGCATTCAGTGTTTTCCCTAGCTTGCGTTAGTCATTAACTTGTTATTCTCTAGTTAAACTGGGGACGGGACGTAGCCCAGTGGTAAAGCAAAGCATTCAGTGTTTCCCCTAGCTTGTGTTAGTCATTAACTTGTTATTCTCTAGTTAAACTGGGGACGGGACGTAGCCCAGTGGTAAAGCAAAGCATTCAGTGTTTCCCCTAGCTTGTGTTAGTCATTAACTTGTTATTCTCTAGTTAAACTGGGGGCGGGATGTAGCCCAGTGGTAAAGCAAAGCATTCAGTGTTTTCCCTAGCTTGCGTTAGTCATTAACTTGTTATTCTCTAGTTAAACTGGGGGCGGGACGTAACCCAGTGGTAAAGCAAAGCATTCAGTGTTTTCCCTAGCTTGCGTTAGTCATTAACTTGTTATTCTCTATTTAAACTGGGGGCGGGACGTAACCCAGTGGTAAAGCAAAGCATTCAGTGTTTTCCCTAGCTTGCGTTAGTCATTAACTCGTTATTCTCTAGTTAAACTGGGGACGGGACGTAACCCAGTGGTAAAGCAAAGCATTCAGTGTTTTCCCTAGCTTGCGTTAGTCATTAACTTGTTATTCTCTAGTTAAACTGGGGACGGGACGTAGCCCAGTGGTAAAGCAAAGCATTCAGTGTTTTCCCTAGCTTGCGTTAGTCATTAACTTGTTATTCTCTAGTTAAACTGGGGACGGGACATAGCCCAGTGGTAAAGCAAAGCATTCAGTGTTTTCCCTAGCTTGCGTTAGTCATTAACTTGTTATTCTCTAGTTAAACTGGGGACGGGACGTAGCCCAGTGGTAAAGCAAAGCATTCAGTGTTTCCCCTAGCTTGTGTTAGTCATTAACTTGTTATTCTCTAGTTAAACTGGGGACGGGACGTAGCCCAGTGGTAAAGCAAAGCATTCAGTGTTTCCCCTAGCTTGTGTTAGTCATTAACTTGTTATTCTCTAGTTAAACTGGGGGTGGGATGTAGCCCAGTGGTAAAGCAAAGCATTCAGTGTTTTCCCTAGCTTGCGTTAGTCATTAACTTGTTATTCTCTAGTTAAACTGGGGGCGGGACGTAACCCAGTGGTAAAGCAAAGCATTCAGTGTTTTCCCTAGCTTGCGTTAGTCATTAACTTGTTATTCTCTATTTAAACTGGGGGCGGGACGTAACCCAGTGGTAAAGCAAAGCATTCAGTGTTTTCCCTAGCTTGCGTTAGTCATTAACTTGTTATTCTCTAGTTAAACTGGGGATGGGGCGTAGCCCAGTGGTAAAGCAAAGCATTCAGTGTTTCCCCTAGCTTGCGTTAGTCATTAACTCGTTATTCTCTAGTTAAACTGGGGACGGGACGTAGCCCAGTGGTAAAGCAAAGCATTCAGTGTTTTCCCTAGCTTGCGTTAGTCATTAACTTGTTATTCTCTAGTTAAACTGGGGGTGGGACGTAGCCCAGTGGTAAAGCAAAGCATTCAGTGTTTTCCCTAGCTTGCGTTAGTCATTAACTTGTTATTCTCTAGTTAAACTGGGGGTGGGACGTAGCCCAGTGGTAAAGCAAAGCATTCAGTGTTTTCCCTAGCTTGCGTTAGTCATTAACTTGTTATTCTCTAGTTAAACTGGGGACGGGACGTAGCCCAGTGGTAAAGCAAAGCATTCAGTGTTTTCCCTAGCTTGCGTTAGTCATTAACTTGTTATTCTCTAGTTAAACTGGGGACGGGACGTAGCCCAGTGGTAAAGCAAAGCATTCAGTGTTTTCCCTAGCTAGCTTGCATCATTAACTTGTTATTCTCTATTTAAACTGGGGACGGGATGTAGGCCAATGTGGTAAAGCGTTCATTTGATGCATGGTCGGTGTAGGATCGATCCACGTCAGTGGGCCCATTGAGATATTTCTCAGATGGTACATCAAAGGCCGTTGTATGTGCTATCTTGTCTGTGGGATGGTGCATATAAAAGATCCCTTGCTGCTAATCGAAAAGAGTAGCCCATGAAGTGGCAGCACATTGATTAATTAATCATTGGCTATTGGATGTCAAACATTTGGTAATTCATGCAGTCATCAGAGGAAACCTGCTACATTTTTCCTAATGCAGCAAGGGATCTTTTATATACACTTTCCCACAGACAGGAAAGTACATAACACGGCTTTTAACCAGTTGTGGTGCACTGGTTGGAATGACAAAAAACCCAATCACTTGAATGTGATTATTGAGACGAAATCTAGTCTTTGTTTAGAGGGTATTTCCCCGTTTCAACATCACAGAATATTGTTTTCTTTTATTGTAAGTTTATACAAGAGTATTTACCTGTTTGTAGATTAACGAAACTTATTGTCCATTTCACGGGTTGAAAGTAGCGTCTGTGCCTTTAAACGTCCTATGTCAAAGTTGAAACTATAATATTTCATTAATTTTACATTTATTTGTTATAAATAACTGCAAATTAATCGATCCATAATTAACAATTTTTAAAAGTTTTGCACTGGACGACAAGAAGGGTTTCCTATAATAATTTGTGGCTAAATGTATCATGGCCGCCATCTTGTGTAAGTTGAATGTAACAAAATATTCTGTGTAAACCTTTTTCTTCTTTTTTTAAATATTTATTCACAGAACTTCTGTTTTATTTTGTTATCTGTCCCAACCACATGGATGAAGTGACAGAGTTACAATACAAAAATTAAACATTGTCATTTTGGTATACAGATCGAAATTTTCATTCAGTATTTACAATTGTTATTATCACAAAGTTATACATGTATGTGTGAATATTAATGATACAGATAGAAAAAAGATTTTATATTATGTAGCCCAAGTTCTCATAGTTTATAATTTTATTAATTAATTTAATTAATTAAACAAAAATTGTCTATACAAAATGGGTTCTGCGAGATATTTTCTATTATATTGTATCTACTTATACTCTCATCCCCACCTAAACCCACCAGCCACACCCTCACCCCTCCAATAAAACCCCCCCAAAAAAACAAAACAAAAACAAACAAAGACACACACACACACACACACACACACACAAATCCCACCAACAAACAAACTTCAAATATACACACATAACTAAGCATATGCTCACCGACACACACACAAGTGATTCATGAAGTGCAGACATCATAAGACTTCACAAATGAAGTATTATTCTTATATAAAACATATGAATTACTTCTGTGTAAACTTAGCGGTAGTGTATTGAATGTCAACACATAAAACAGTGACATCACTAGTTAATGTGTACACATAAAACAGTGACATCACCAGTTAATGTGTTGACACTCTAAAGATTCCCCCGTAAAGAAATAAAATTCTTCTAGTAAATGGAATTATTTTATTTGTATTTTTTTTTATATAGGCATATAGCTGAAGGTATAAAGTTTATGTTTCAAAGCAAAAATTAATAAATATTTGTGGCTGGAACCGCCATTATAACTTTGGCATAGCACCTTTAATTGTTAATGCCGTTTCTTACACACCTGTTAGTGAGAACACCATGCATTATTTTTTATAACATATAGTTGTTTACACACATACGTGTGTTAACAATTTCAAGACATACGACTGGCTGCTCTTAGGTGATGACGAGGTCACCAATGCCATACGTCCAATAAAAAACAGCACAATGGAAATTGATTAAACTGTGACATATAGTTAACCTAACAATCATGTGTCTGTGACGCGTAAGTCAGCTACAAGTGCAAAGGGTTGTAAATATCTTTTAATCAATAAAGATGTTAAAATTTGCTTAAAACCTGGTTTTGAGAAGATGTAAGAAATAGAATAATACATTCGTGTCCGTTAGATACTATTTATCTCACAACTCATTGTTTAAAAACGTATCAAACTCGCTTTTGTTCGTTAGATACATTTTAAAACAACTCATTGTCAGATTTATAGGATATTAAACGAGCTTCCATTTCATATCATGTTTATGTCCCGAATGAAATCATTTTTAATTGTCACAAGCTTTTGCGAGTGACAATGAAAATTATTTTACGAGTGACTTAAACATGATACGAAATGGTAGCAAGTTTAATGTCCTATTTATTACCCATAATCGATCTTAATTTATGTCACTGATCTCATTTGGTTGTCATTCCTGTAAGGTTGTAGTATGCCAATCGATGACATCATTGTGTGACATCAAAAGTGTTCGTCCCACTTGGCGTTCTAGTGGGACGTATCACTTTGATATGTACTAAGATATTTGTAACCATGTGGGTAATAAAAATGGTATCTAACGGCCACTCGTGTATTATTCTCTATTTACCACCAGATCTGAACGACTGCGTGCTAAAGAGATGAAGCATAAGACGGAACATTGGGATACTTCGTTGGAGGATGCTTCAGAATCAGACAAGATGGCCCTGCCACACACCAACAGAGATCTCAAGGTATTAATCAAATCTATCACAAATCTTGCCAAGTCCCGTGGTTGAAATTTTCACCACCGAGGGTGTTTTTTTTCTATGCCACGTAACTGCATATGAAGGAGTCTTTTTCTCTCATGCATTCAGTAAATAAACCATTATTTTGCACGAACAGATAAAGATGGCTGAACAAGTAATTTTTTTATTTGACCATTTTATCATAAATAAACTTCACTATCATATTTGTCGTGTTTGTTTCATGTGTTAAATAAAATTTGACACTACAGATTAACAAGATACCTTTTATAATGAAAGTTTTAATAACAAAATATTAATTTAAAACTGTGTCTAATGACCTCACATTAATATGATGTCATATAGTACCAACGAGGTCATGTTAAAGGCATAATCAGGTGTTGTTTATATGCACAACTGCCGCACATATCTGAGACAATACTCTGGTAGCTTGTTGAATTGGAATGGCGTCAATTTTACAGTGACGTCATTTTTCATCTCCTTACAATAACAATAAACTAGATGCATCATTTCCATCTTCAAAATGCCGGGGAAATTCCAATACAAAATGCCGGGGAAATTCCAATACAAAATGCCGGGGAAATTCCAATACAAAATTGCTATTGAAAATATTTTCTTTGAAAATTACTAATGCACCTGAATTTGTTTGAAGAAAATCTTGTGATTAAAAAATTGTGCCTTTTACGAAATATGAATTTCAAGTTAAGTTACAGTAAGGTCTCACTACACAGTTGACTTCTGGGTGAGAGTTCATTCATCGCGGTCCACTATAATTCCTAATTGTGACACATGTTATGGTTCACATATTTACTTCTAGGAAATGGTGAAGAATTAAAACAATATATATGTTTAATGGTAAGCCTTCTGGCTGTATTTTACCCATGTTATTTTGTAATATTGTGCATTGACCTTTTGGGACATGGGTGTATAGTGCAAGAGACAGCAGCTGGAGTGATTTGGTTAATGAACCACCTTTTCGGACCGGTACTACAGCCATATAACAAAAAACTGAGACAGAAATATTCTCAATTTTGGAGTGAAAATAAATGCTTATATAATGTATGTTCGCAATGGTGTATGTTTTTAGTGTCAATGACAACCCGTGCTATTGGCAATCTTCGTTTGAAGTTGGGCAATTTAACATGGATTTCAATGACAGATAGCATCTGTGTAGTGAGACCGTAGCATTTTGAGATACATTGTCTACCTGTTTCCAGTAAATTTTGAGCATTCTGTTTGTAAGTCTATACCAAAATCAGTACGATTGTGGATTTCTGTTTAAACTGGCATGATCACAAACAGATGAGAGAATTTAGGAGATACCGGTAAGAGATTTTGTTGGGCCCAGTAAGGAACATGTATTCTCTCATCCTCGGCTATATAGGACAGAGCTACCCCATGAAAGAAAGCTATGTCAGTAATTTCTATCTTACATGGGATATCACATACTTGCATTTAACATGACGTCGTTGGTAATATATAAAGTCATATTAATGTAAGATGGTGACGTGAGGTCATTAGACACAGTTTTAAATTAAATTTGTTATTAAAACCTTTATTTTAAAAGACATCTAGTTAATTTGTAGTGTTAAATTATATTTAACACATGAAACAAACACAGCAAATAAGATAATGTAGTTTATTTATGATAAAATG
The DNA here is from genome assembly GCF_016097555.1 of Gigantopelta aegis. Taxonomy (NCBI): domain Eukaryota; kingdom Metazoa; phylum Mollusca; class Gastropoda; order Neomphalida; family Peltospiridae; genus Gigantopelta; species Gigantopelta aegis. Next base: position 3,346,632 of record NC_054711.1, read on the forward strand.
GTCAAATAAAAAAGTTACTTGTTCAGCCATCTTTGTCTGTTCATGTAAAATAATGATTTATTTGCTGAATGAATGAGAGAAAAAGACTCCATCATATGTGGTCATGTGGGATAGAAAAAGTACTTCCTCGGTGGTGGAAATTTCGTCCATGGGACTCGGCAAGATTCATCGCAGGTCAAAATATTCACCACCTCGGGTATACTTTTTCTATCCCACATGATCGCATATGATGGAGTCTTATATAATTACTCTAGCAGTACTCTGATAATGTTTGTTTTATTGCAGGAAACTGCTGACAGCACAAGACCAGGTTATGGGACACACAGTGGATCGGTGCATCCTGTACGCCAGCGTTCCAGTATTTTACTTCTTGAGGTATCCATTGTCAGCCTAACAGATGCTCATCTTGTGTTGGCATTTTGTTGATTGTCTTTTTATTATTATTTTTTTTTTTCTTGGAAAATTACTGCTTAAACATATAATGCGTTATTTTATTATTGTGTTGATACACTGGCAAATTTTTCGCATTTATATCTTGCTCACATTAATTTCATTATTTACAATTATATGACAATTTGTTGTGTCCGGTAGGGACATGTATAATTGCTTGAGTGTACTCTCAGAATGCTTGTTATTATTATTTTTTTATTTTATTATTTTTTTTTTTTTTTAGCCCAATGCCCTCTTTCCTTTTCTCTTCTTTGAATTCCATCTCATTTCTTCCCAAATTGGCAACTCCTCTATCTTTCAACTCTTTGTCCACCTCCACATCTTCTCCGACCGCGGACAGGTTCGCTTCCACCTCCACATCCCAGTCGGGGAGTGTTCAGTAGTTACTTCTGTCTCTGTTAAGAGGCACTTGTAACTACCTACTATGCTCCCCTACTAGTATTTTATTCTTGTGAATTACTGTTTAAAAATATAATTCATCTCTTGTGGCTACCTGTGCCACACACCTGTCCACAACTGGTACATCAAAGGCCATGGTATGTACTATCCTGTCTATGGGATGGTGCATATAAAGATCCCTTGCTGCTAATCTAAAAGAGCAGCCCATGAAGTGGCAACAGCGGATTTTATCCCTCAATATCTGTGTGGTCCGTAACCATATTTCTGACACCATATAACCATAAATAAAATGTGTTGAGTGCGTCGTTAAATAAAACATTTCCTACCTTCCTTCCTGATAATGTTTGTTTTATTGCAGGAAACTGCTGACACTACAAGACCAGTTTACAGACATAGCGGATCGGTGTATCCTGTACTTCAGCGGTCCAGTATTACAATTAATGAGGTATCCATGTCTTGTGTTCAGAAAAACACAATTTTAGTCTAAATTTAACTTTTTACTTACCTGTGATTTTTATTTTAGTCTAAATTTAAGTTTTTACTTACCTGTGATTTTTATTTCAGTTTAAATTTAATTTTTTGCTTACCTGCGATTTTATTTTCGTCTAAATTTAAGTTTTTACTTACCTGCAATTTTTATTTTAGTTTAAATTTAAGTTTTTGCTTACCTGCAATTTTTATTTTAGTCTAAATTTAAGTTTTTACTTACCTGTCGTTTTTATTTTAGTCTAAATTTAACTTTTTACTTACCTGTCATTTTTATATTTTTCCATGAAGTGGCGACAGCAGGTTTCCGACCTCAGTATCTGTGTGGTCCTTAACCATATGTCCGACACCATATAACCATAAATAAAATGTGTTGAGTGCGTCGTTAAATAAAACATTTCCTTCCTTGATGTTGATCATCACTTCATATGTGTAATTATTTACATTTGTTTGACATCCAATAGTCAGTAATTAAATTTCTGTTACAGTCATTACCACATTACATCATCCCATTAGTTCAGATGTAGCAACAGGAGTTTGTTCATTTTTCTATGAACGTAAAAATTACATTGTCAGGGAACGTATGTCATATCTGATGACGCCATTTTATATGGGCAAGTTGTCTTATTGAGCGTTATTGTTTATGGATAAAACATAATTCAAAATAAAGTATGTTTTAGTGTTGTTATTAGCAAGTATGATTCAAATTTAATTATAAGTATTGTCTGTTATTTCTTTTATGTTCATCTGGGTGTGAACCAAACATATCATCCACAAACTTATGTGAGAACGGCTTCGCTGATTCACACAGTTTACGGATGATTTTTTTTGTTTTGTTCATACCCAGATGAACATAACAGAAATAACAGACAATCCTCAAATAAATGTTTTGTACTAAGATGCCGTAGTCTAAATTTAAGTTTTTAAAATATAAACTATTCATTCATTTGATTTCCACATTTTAAAATATAAACCATTACTTTTGTGGGTGTTTTTTCTTCTTTTTTTTGATAATATTTTACTGACATTCTGTCCCACAGAGATGCATGTATAGGAGGGTTTAGGGGGATAGAACCCCTCCCTCACAATCAAGCAAATGTTCTTTTTTTAACATATATTTTTTGAGGGAGCGTTATGGACCCCCCTTTAGAAACTTTGCTTGCATTAGTAGAGACCCACTCATACATAAATTAGGGGCCATTCAAATATTACGTAATGCTCATTGGGGTGGGTGGGTGTAGGTCCAAATGTTATGTAGCGTTACAGCATTACCAGGGCTTCTAGAATATTTATCAAATCCACTAGCCATGGGATCAGTGATTAAAAACATTTAGTAGCCATGATTAAACATTCATAAGCCCTACTTTACTTTAAGTTAATACAATTTTACTAAATAACAATAATAATCAGATATGTCACCTAAGGAGGGAGATACAGCTTAAAAACACTAACATTGGTGGGTTGGGGTTGGGGCACGATATTCATATTTACAAAATAGACTTAAATGCATCATTTTACAAAACAAATTTCACTAGCCATCGGGCATGGTAATAATAGTTATTTAATAGCCCAACACTGAATATCACTAACCATGGGAGTGGGACTACCATAATCTACAAGCCCTGATTACATAACACAATTTTTTAATTACTAAATTTATTTTTAAATAAAAAAAATTCATAAACGCTCTGTAACGTTGATAGTTATAGTTAGACATATACACACAATAAAGATTATAAATTGAGTTGAAATGCGTATCTGCACTTTCCCAGATCACAGTACGTTAATATTATATTACACCCATCGCACGACTTGCTTGTGAATGTGAGGCAGGAAGGGGTTGTGTCTGCAAGCGTTATGTAATATATTGGGGGGGGGGGGGGTATGGTCTAGCGTTATGGAGCATTACAGGAGTGGAGGGAGGGTATCTAATTTTTACAGAAATTGCATTACGTAATATTTGAACGGCCCCTAGCTTACTGCACACACACACTTGCCGATATTACCTCTTTGTGCTGTTTTATATACAGGTAGTACGATGTTAATAGTGACTGAGATTTGGTCTACAGTGCCAAGTGTTACCTTATTTCTTTCCCTCAGTATAGATTTTCTACATGACTTATAGATGCAGACCCTAGTTTTAACCCGTAAAAAAATTGGACACTAAGTTTAGTTAATTTACAAACCTGTAACTCATTTGGATAAAGTTACAATAGAGTGAAAGAAGAGTCTGTGATGTTAAAAAAGGAAATATCCTTAAAAATAGACAAGAACTCGAATCATTAAACCGCTACTTGTCAGACGCATGTGTATTTTTAAAAATATAAAAAAAATGTTTTTTTGGTATTAGAAACACCAGGATGACCAAAAACACTTCGGTTCTACGGAAATGGATAATATAAAGAATAAAATATAAGTAATATTTTATTTCAATTATCATAAACGGCTCTAATTGTGAAAAATATGCTGAAATGTTTAAAAACTAGGGTCTGTCCCTTTAAAATTGGTCTACAATACTAAATGTAATTGGTGAATTGCTGCTTAAAAATATAACGCTTCATGTAATTATTGCGCCAATACATCAGCAAATGTTTCATATTAACATCATGCTGGCATTAATTTCATGATTTACGGTAAGACAATTTGTTCGGTCCTGTGCACAGGACATTTTGTTCAGTATCACATCACGATTCGCTTAGCATTTCGCTACACAATTTGAAACATTATACAGAAGTTGCTTATCAGTTTCACTAAGCAGAGATCGCTACACAATTTAAAACATTAAACAGAAGTTATTAATCAATTTCACTGAGCAGAGATCGCTACACAATTTGAAACATTAAACACAAGTTGCTAACCAATTTCACTAAGCAGAGATCACTACACAATTTGAAACATTAAACACAAGTTGCTAACCAATTTCACTAAGCAGAGATCGCTACACAATTTGAAACATTAAACACAAGTTGCTAACCAATTTCACTAAGCAGAGATCGCTACACAATTTGAAACATTAAACACAAGTTGCTAATCAATTTCACTAAGCAGAGATCACTACACAATTTAAAACATTAAACACAAGTTGCTAATCAATTTCACTAAGCAGAGATCACTACACAATTTAAAACATTAAACACAAGTTGCTAATCAATTTCACTAAGCAGAGATCACTACACAATTTAAAACATTAAACACAAGTTGCTAATCAATTTCACTAAGCAGAGATCACTACACAATTTAAAACATTAAACACAAGTTGCTAATCAATTTCACTAAGCAGAGATCACTACACAATTTAAAACATTAAACACAAGTTGCTAATCAATTTCACTAAGCAGAGATCGCTACACAATTTGAAACACCAAACAGAAGTTGCTGATCAATTTTCAAGTGACTACAAATATCGCTAATCAATATTTTGAAAACAAAATGTTCCCTGCTGTAGTGACATATTAATTATTTTAGTAGTAGTCTCATCATTTTTGTTTTATTGCAGGAAACTGCAATTCATGGGACACGCACGGGATCGGTGCAGCTTGTACGCCAGCGTTCCAATATTGCACTTGATAAGGTATCCATGTCTTGTGTTCAGAAAAGCTCCATTTTAATTTAAATTTAAATTTTTATTTACATGTGATATTGACTCATAAACTGTTTTTTTGGTTGTCCAAAAACGCATTTGTTTTAAGATTGTTTTTCTTGCTTTTTCATTACTTGATTACTTTCCACTGACATAAAATAATAATCGCCTTGCCCGATGCATATTTGACTATTCCTAATAGTATGACCAGAAGGGGACATATATTATCCAGACCTGTCAACCTTTAGTCAAGAGAAAGCAGGAGGTGTGTGTTGAAAAAGCAGGAGATTTTGTCAAAAAGCAGGAGATTTTTTAAATTCACACAATTTAACCCAAAATCGCAAGATTTAAAAAAAACATTATTACAATAAGTTATATGAATACTTTATAATGTCATATATACTTCTTAACCTTAGATCTTGGCATTAAAAAAAAAAAAAAATATTAATTTTTTTTTTTTTTTTTTTTAACTTTGTTTTAAGTTTAAATATTATTATGATTTAATACATATTTTAAAAAATATATATATTTTATCCAAAAATGTTAAGAACATGAACAAGAAATAAAAAATGTAATTAGTACATTTACGTTATTACCATTATAGCCTTACAGGTTGCGTTACATTATCATTTGTGGTTAGTGTACCTAAGTACCAAAGGCAAAGACAAATTTATATAAATCTTATAAATTAATATTCAGTTTTTACTATAGTGAGGAACGGTGGCGTGGTACTTATTTAAAATCATTATAATGATGCAATAAACATTGTATTTTCATTAATCATAAGTAAAACCTCATTACGGACATCGTGTGAAATATACCGGAATTATACCCATTTCCGTGAGTAACTTTATGTCAAAGTCAAAAACAACATTTTTTAATTGTACAAAAATAATTTCTTGAAGTGTACCCTTATAACCAACATTTTACCGCACAAACATACAAAATCAGTCAGTGGCAGTTCAGATTCGTCATAGTTGCATTATCATTATGTAATCCAGTGGGAAGACATTTTACAATTCAGAGGTGTTATTAGAACTAAATTGGATAGTTTTTTTTTTTTATATGGCAACACTGAATGTCAATACACAGCCTGTTGAATTAGTAACACACGCTTCGTAGCCATTACGATGACAACAAACATTATAATAACACGTCATTTTATAAACTCCATGTGCTTTTTTAACAATATAAATAGGCTATCCCAGAATTCTCACTTCGGCAAAGGTTAAACAGTCGGGACAATTCGGCCTGTTACTTTCTCGGAAACCGAAAGTAGTCGACATTTTCCGAATGAGACAAAAAAGGCAGAGTTACTTCCCTTCTGTTATTTTGACAAAAGAGGATCGATTTTTTTTTATGCTTACAAAAATGTCATTTAACAGGAGAAACCGTCTCCCGCACAGGTGAAAGGAGATTTGATCAAATACCGGGAGACTCCCGCGGAATCCGGGAGGGTTGACAGGTCTGATATTATCAGGGCTTCTAGATTATGCGACATATTTGATTATTCCTAATAGTATTATCAGTTCTTCTAGATTATGCGACATATTTGATTATTCCTAATAGTATTATCAGGGCTTCTAGATTATGGGACATATTTGATTATTCCTAATAGTATTATCAGGGCTTCTAGATTATGCGACATATTTGATTATTCCTAATAGTATTATCAGTTCTTCTAGATTATGCGACATATTTGATTATTCCTAATAGTATTATCAGGGCTTCTAGATTATGGGACATATTTGATTATTCCTAATAGTATTATCAGGGCTTCTAGATTATGGGACATATTTGATTATTCCTAATAGTATTATCAGGGCTTCTAGATTATGGGACATATTTGATTATTCCTAATAGTATTATCTGGGCTTCTAGATTATGGGACATATTTGTTTATTCCTAATAGTATTATCAGTTCTTCTAGATTATGGGACATATTTGATTATTCCTAATAGTATTATCATGACTTCTAGATTATGGGACATATTCGATTATTCCTAATAGTATTATCTGGGCTTCTAGATTATGGGACATATTTGTTTATTCCTAATAGTATTGTCAGGGCTTCTAGATTATGGGACATATTTAATTATTCCTAATAGTATGACCAGGGCTTCTAGATTATGGGACATATTTGTTTATTCCTAATAGTATTATCTGGGCTTCTAGATTATGGGACATATTTGATTATTCCTAATAGTATTATCTGGGCTTCTAGATTATGGGACATATTTGATTATTCCTAATAGTATTATCTGGGCTTCTAGATTATGGGACATATTTGATTATTCCTAATAGTATGACCAGGGCTTCTAGATCATGGGACATATTTGATTATTCCTAATAGTATTATCTGGGCTTCTAGATTATGGGACATATTTGATTATTCCTAATAGTATTATCTGGGCTTCTAGATTATGGGACATATTTGATTATTCCTAATAGTATTATCTGGGCTTCTAGATTATGGGACATATTTGATTATTCCTAATAGTATTATCTGGGCTTCTAGATCATGGGACATATTTGATTATTCCTAATAGTATTATCTGGGCTTCTAGATTATGGGACATATTTGATTATTCCTAATAGTATTATCTGGGCTTCTAGATTATGGGACATATTTGATTATTCCTAATAGTATTATCTGGGCTTCTAGATTATGGGACATATTTGATTATTCCTAATAGTATTATCTGGGCTTCTAGATTATGGGACATATTTGATTATTCCTAATAGTATATCAAGGCTTCTAGATTATGGTAGCCCCACTCCCATGGCTAGTGATATTCAAAAATGTTGGGCTAGTAAATAAGTACTACCGCCATGCTCTACAGCTAGAGAAACAAGAAGTTGTCAAATGCTGCATTTAAGTTTATTTTGTAAATATAAATATCCCCCCCCCCCCCCTCCACCCATTTTTAAGGGGTTTTAAGCTCTATCTCCTTTAGTTGACATATTCATTATTCCTAATAGTATATCAAGGCTTCTAGATTATGGTAGCCCCACTCCCATGGCTAGTGATATTAAAAAATGTTGGGCTAGTAAATAAGTACTACGGCCATGCTCGACGGCTAGAGAAACAAGAAGTTGGCAAATGCTGCATTTAAGTTTATTTTGTAAATATAAATATCCTCCCCCCTCCACCCATTTCTAAGGGGTTTTAAGCTCTATCTCCTTTAGTTGACATATTCATTATTCCTAATAGTATATCAAGGCTCCTAGATTATGGTAGCCCTACTTCCATGGCTAGTGATATTCAAAAATTTTGGGCTAGTAAATAACTACTTTCGCCATGACCAACGGCTAGTGAAAAAAATGATCAAATGCTGCATTTAAGTTTATTTTATAAATATGAATATCCTGCAGCCACACCCCCCCCCCCCCCCCTGCCCATTTCTATAGGGTTTTTTAACCTCTATCCTTTAACCAACATATTCGATTATTCTTAATAGTAAAATTGTAATTAAAGAAGAGCTAGTGAATTTTTATTCATGGCTAGTAAACGTTTTAAATTACTGATTCCATGGCTAGTGGATTTTATAAGAATTCTAGAAGTCCTGAGAGCGACAGTGATGGCTCCCCTTAAACAGTGAGGTATGTCTTCTTTATCTTTGTCTGGTACTTGATCTCCGCTATCAGATAAAATACACAGGTTTTGGGGTGGGTTTTTTTTTATACATTCTTGGAAATTTAAATCATTGATCCCGTGGCTAGTAGATTTTATAAAAATTCTAGAATCCCATGATTGTTTAAAGTGCTTGTTTCATTGCAGAAAACTACTGGCCCCGTCTATAGGTCACACAGCACGGTGGTAAAACCACTCTTAGCCCATGGGTCCAATATATGGCCTGATGATGAGGTATTGCAGGCACGGTATTGCAGGCACGGCAGAGCAGGGGTGGGGGGCTGGGGGGAGGGCCTTACCCCACCAATAATACTGAATTCAAAAAATATTATTGGTAGTAAATGGATGAAATTTACTTGTAGAATGCAGGAAATTTCAGGACATCTACTTTTCAAACTTTTATGGGGGATTGTATCCCCGAACCCCAAGAACCTATACTTTGTGCCCTCAATCTCAGTCAGCCCCCCTCCCCCCCCCCCCCAATGTCAACTTGCTTCTGCCGTGTCTGTCTTGTGTTGTAATATTGGAGAAAAACACAATTTTGTGTTCTAAGTTTTAATTTTTTAGTTATTACCATTGATGTTTATTTTTTTATATAGCTCTTTACGCTGTGTTTTAATGTAGTATAATTACAAACATCCTGTTATACGATTTAGTTATTTCTGTTGGATGACATCAGTTAAAGGGACATTCCTGAGTTTGATGCATTGTAAGATGTTTCCGATTTATAAAATATTTCTACGATTAAACTTACATATTAAAATATATTTTCTTGTTTAGAATATCGTGTCTGTATATTCAATGTGTTTCTGGTTGTCTTAATATTTGTAAGAAGCCCAAACCAGTGTTTCTGCTAGCAGGGTAAAAGGGTAAAATTACGTACCCAAATATAATTCTAGGGTAAAATTACGTACCCAAAATAAATTTTTTTTTTTTTTTTTTTTGGTACCATACAGTCCATATCAGTCTCACACTTTGGGGTTTTAAGTCTTCAACAAAGACTTGGAGAAAAACTGTCCTTTGTTGAAACAACACTTTCTCTTGAACAAAAATAGAAAGTGAAAAGAAGCCCATCATGTGCAACTGGTTCACGAAATGCGCATGCGCTGATAACATTTTGTGCATTGGAACGAAACCGTGTCAAAACGGCTCCAAGTGTACACATTAGACAAAACGGAACCTAGCGTTGACTGTAACAGAACCAAAATCTATGGCTAAAATGGAAACAAGTTATTTTTATATGTCTGCACCCTCCCCCTCCAATAAATAAATAAATTACAAAAAATAATTTTAACAAATGTACCAGTGTAACCGGTCCGGGTTAGGGTAAATAAAAAATAAAAATGAAGTTTGTTCAAAACGTTAAATAATTGTATTTTGGTGTAGACCTGCACATGAGAGTGCAGCTAGGGTGGGTAGTTATGAATGGTTCCTGTTTATTATATGCAATAATAAAAATATATTTAAAAGGTAGGCTACCGTTTTAACCATACTGAGCCAATACTTTCAGGTACGTTTTTGCCAAATCGGTTCCGTTTTCGCCAATGAAAATGGTTTGTTTTTAGTAGTGGTTCCATTTTAACCTAATCCCATTGGCTAAATTTCAGCCAACCGTTTGCGGCTCATGTATGCTAGACTTCTTTTTTTTCACTCAACACGTGAAACCGAATGACCTTTTCGAGAACAGTCAAAATAGTTCGGGAAAGTTTCCATCATTCGCTGTCACTGAACAGACAATTAATTCAAAAATTAGTGCATCAAGATTAACCTCACGTGCATGCACAAGGTTCACGTGAGGTTAATCTTGATGAACTATTCAAAAATATGAAGACAAGTTTACAAATTTCCTGCTGACTGTTACATTCGTCATTCATTCTCCTACGAAACATGGAAAATATTACCATGAGCTGGCTCACATTTTAGACTCCAAATGCCAGGAAATCGCTTCTCCGGACATCTACAAATCCATTTTTTTCTGGGGGATGGCCAACAAGGTGCATTAAGCGCCATGTGCATTAGGCTTTGCCTGCCAGCTCCGTGATCACAAACTCATAACTACATACCCAATTTTTTTAAAAAAAAAGGAAATAAAATGAAATTTAACCTAGTACAAATATTAGAACGATGAAAAACATGTTTAATATACAGCCAAGTAAGTGGCTGTATAATGTAATTACAATCGCTATAAAGTCACTGTTAATCGATAACATCTTAAAAATTGCAGCAAACGTAGGAATGTCCCTTTAATAATAATAATAATAATAATATTAATAATAATACAATCTTTATTTATAGAAGGTAACTCAATTAGTTCTAGACTATTCTCCCCTGAGGCCTTCTTACTAATTATAACAATAATAATAACAATAATCATATTAATTATTAAAAATAAAAAATAACAAAACCATTCATGTATGTACAATATATACAACCATAAAAGATATTAAGACATAATTATGTAGTAGAGCAATCATATTTCTAAGAAGTGTTTGTAAAAAAAATTCTTAAATATATTTAAACTAGTAAAATGTTTAACATCATTAGGTAAACTCTTCCAGATACCAACTCCAGAAAATTGAAAACTTTTCTTGTAGTGCTCTATTTGTTTGTCAGGGAGCTAACATATTTCCATCATCAATGGAGCGAAGTTCATAAATTGATGATATTGAGAAACTATTGTTATCCTTAAATTACGTCATTACGTCGAATGTGACATCATTATGTAAAACTGATCATAGAAAAGACTTCACAAACTGGTTAATGTGTATTTTTATTGAAATAAGTTGTGTTGCTTGTAATTATTTGAATTGTTTGCCACTTTTTGTGAATTTACGTGATTTTATACAATTTGTGACCTGTTATACATCAATAAATTCACAAACAATGACAAACAATTCTTATATATCAAAGGCCGTGGTATGTGCTATCCTGTTTGTGGGATGGTGCATATAAAAGATCCCTTCTTATTAATGAAAAACTGTAGCTGGTTTCCTCTCTAAGATTTATATGTCAGAATTACCAAATGTTTGACATCCAGTAGGCGATGATTAATACATCAATGTGCTCTAGTGGTGTTGTTAAACAAACAAACTTAACTTAAACTTTTAATTTAACTTTTCAATTGTTATATTCAATTGATAGTTGATCATCACTTCATTGATATACATGTATTTACCTTTGTTTGGCATCCAATAGTTGAGGTCGGTTAGCAATGTTGAGTGTTTCTTCAAATAAAACACATTCCTTTCTTCTAATTAATTACAGCAAAGTGCAGAACGGGAAGCCCCACCTCGGAGGGACGCTGCTGGTTATGAGAGAGATCCTCGCAAGGTAAATACATATTGAGAAAAAGATATTGTCAGTTCTTAGTTTGTCTGAATAAAAATAAAACCAGTAAATATGCAAAAAAAACCACCCCAAGAAGCCCCCAACATATTTTACTATTAATTGGAAAAAGTAGGCCATGAAGTGGTGACAGCGGGTTTCCTCTCTCATTATCTGTGTGGTCCTTAAACATATGTCTGATGCTATATAACCGTAAATAAAATGTGTTGAGTGTTTAGTTAAATAAAACATTCCTTTCTTCGTATTAATTACAGCAAAGCACAGAACGGGAAGCCCCACGTCAGAGGGACGCTGGTTATGAGAGAGATCCTCGCAGGGTAAACTTGTATTCTTATTTTGTCTGAACAAATATAAAACCATTAATTATAACTCATATCATAAAAAATATCCTGGTACATATCCAAGTGTTACGTCCCACTAGAAAGCTTAGTAGGACGTAACACTTTGACATCATATGATACGACTGGCGCACTACGACCCTACAGGAGTGTTAATCACAAACAAGTTTAGTGATATGCATTGAAATCAATTAATTGAGATAGAAAGCGATATTGTTAGTTCTTATTTTGTCTGAACAAAAATAAAACCAATAAATAAGCAAAAAATTAAAACCAATAAATAAGCAAAAAAATAAAAAAAAAAAAAATAAAAAAAATAAAACCAATAAATAAGCAAAAAAATAAAAACAACATATTTTACTGTTAATTGGAAAGAGTAGCCCATGAAGTGGCGACGGCAGGTTTCCTCTCTCATTATCTGTGTGGTCCTTAAACATATGTCTGACGCCATATAACCGTAAATAAAATGTGTTGAGTGTGTTATTAAATAAAACATTCCTTTCTTTGTATTAATTACAACAAAGCACAGAACGGGAAGCCCCACGTCAGAGGGATGCTGGTTATGAGAGAGATCCTCGCAGGGTAAACTCGTATTGAGAAAAAGATATTGTCAGTTTTTATTAGTACAATTCCCTACTGGTCCAATCGGAGGAGACTACATAGAGGATACTCCCCAAGTGTCTTGTGATGTCATAATTTAAATTATGATTCCACAAGACATGAGGGGGGTATTCTTTTTATCATCCATTATCATTCTTTTCATTTGCGACAATTGTAAACAATGTCAGTAATGTGGGTTGAATGTCACTATCTTTGGCAGTGGTAGACTCATTAACTAGCAGAACGACAGTGGCGTGACGTCACTAATGAGAGATTTAGCACTGAAACATACTCAGTGAGATAACAAAATAAGAGAATATCACAGGAGATATCGCAAGTTATAGTGCCAGCGATATCTCCTACAAAAACCTTTAATGGATGATAAAGGTTCCATCTCCGTCCTGTCTGTCTGTCTGTCCATCCGTCCATCCCACTTATAGTTTTCTGGATGGATGTTTCACAATGCCTTGAGATACTGAGCTGAAATTTTGTTTATAGCTTTATCACGTACTGTTACAAATCAACTTTGACTTTCAAGGCAATATATCAATTTTAGAAAATATAGAAATTTGTTTTCCACACTTTATTGCAGTGCCTCAAAATCTTAAGCTTAAATCTTTACTATAGCTGTATCATCTTCAGTTAAAAATCACGTTCTCTCATTATCTGAGGTTTTTATATGTCCATCTATGATGGGTCATATTATGGTATGGCTTTTTCCGTCTGTCCAACCATAGGTTTCATGTTTGTCTGTCTGTCTGTCCCACATATAGCTTTCCAGACATTTTCAGACATAATTAAAATGTGTTGAGTGTGTCGTTGATTAAACATTCCTTTCTTCGTATTAATTACAGCAAAGCACAGAACGGGAAGCCCCACGTCAGAGGGACGCTGGTTATGAGAGAGATCCTCGCAGGGTAAACTCATATTCTTATTTTGTCTGAACAAATATAAAACCATTAATTATTACCATATCATTAAAAATATCCTGATACGTATCCAAGTGTTACGTCCCACTAGAAAGCTAAGTGATAACACCTTGACATCATATGAGATTGTACAATTGGTGCACTACGACCCTACAGGAGTGTTAATCAAACAAGTTTAGTGATATGCATTGAAATTAATTAATTGAGATAGAAAGCGATATTGTCAGTTCTTTTTTTGTCTGAACAAAAATAAAACCAATAAATAAACAAAAAAATAAAAACAATAAATAAGCAAAAAAATTAAAACAACATATTTTACTGTTAATTGGAAAGAGTAGTCCATGAAGTGGCGACAGCAGGTTTCCTCTCTCATTATCTGTGTGGTCCTTAAACATATGTCTGGTGCCATATAACTGTAAATAAAATGTGTTGAGTGTGTCATTAAATAAAACATTCCTTTCTTCGTATTAATTACAGCAAAGCACAGAACGGGAAGCCCCACGTCAGAGAGATGCTGGTTATGAGAGAGATCCTCGCAGGGTAAACTCGTATTGAGAAAAAGATATTGTCAGTTTTTATTAGTACAATTCCCTACTGGTCCAATCGGAGGAGACTACATAGAGGATACTCCCCAAGTGTCTTGTGATGTCATAATTTAAATTATGATTCCACAAGACATGAGGGGGGTATTCTTTTTATCATCCATTATCATTCTTTTCATTTGCGACAATTGTAAACAATGTCAGTAATGTGGGTTGAATGTCACTATCTTTGGCAGTGGTAGACTCATTAACTAGCAGAATGACAGTGGCGTGACGTCACTAATGAGAGATTTAGCACTGAAACATACTCAGTGAGATAACAAAATAAGAGAATATCACAGGAGATATCGCAAGTTATAGTGCCAGCGATATCTCCTACAAAAACCTTTAATGGATGATAAAGGTTCCATCTCCGTCCTGTCTGTCTGTCTGTCCATCTGTCCATCCCACTTATAGCTTTCTGGATGGATGTTTCACAATGCCTTGAGATACTGAGCTGAAATTTTGTTTATAGCTTTATCACGTACTGTTACAAATCAACTCTGACTTTCAAGGCAATATATCAATTTTAGAAAATATAGAAATTTGTTTTCCACACTTTATTGCAGTGCCTCAAAATATTAAGCTTAAATCTTTACTATAGCTGTATCATCTTCAGTTACAAATCACGTTCTCTCATTATCTGTGATTTTTATATGTCCATCTATGATGGGTCATATTATGGTATGGCTTTTTCCGTCTGTTCAACCATAGGTTTCATGTTTGTCTGTCTGTCTGTCCCACATATAGCTTTCCAGACATTTTCAGACATAATTAAAATGTGTTGAGTGTGTCGTTGATTAAACATTCCTTTCTTCGTATTAATTACAGCAAAGCACAGAACGGGAAGCCCCACGTCAGAGGGACGCTGGTTATGAGAGAGATCCTCGCAGGGTAAACTCATATTCTTATTTTGTCTGAACAAATATAAAACCATTAATTATTACCATATCATTAAAAATATCCTGGTACGTATCCAAGTGTTACGTCCCACTAGAAAGCTAAGTAGGACGTAACACTTTGACATCATATGATACGACTGGCGCACTACGACCCTACAGGAGTGTTTAGTGATATGCATTGAAATCACAATTGAGAAGTTTAGTGATATGCATTGAAATCAATTAATTGGAGACAGAGAGAGATATTGTCAGTTCTTATATTCTGGTCCATGAACAAAAATAAAACCAAATAAGCAAAACAGAACAAACGTCAAACGCTGGTTATGAGAGAGATCCTCGCAAAAACATTGAGATAAATATTGTCAGCAAAAAAAAATAAAAAAAACAAAAACAAAACAAACATATTTTACTGTTAATTGGAAAGAGTAGCCCATGAAGTGGCAACAGCAGGTTTCCTCTCTCATTATCTGTGTGGTCCTTAACCATATTATGTTTAAAGCCATATAACCATAATTAAAATGTGTTGAGTGCATCATTAAATAAAACATTCCTTTCTTCGTATTAATTACAGCAAAGCATAGAACGGGAAGCCCCACATCAGAGGGACACTGGTTATGAGAGAGATCCTCGCAAGGTAAACTGGTATTCTTATTTTGTCTGAACAAATATAAAACCATTAATTATAACTCATATCATAAAAAATATCCTGGTACGTATCCAAGTGTTACGTCCCACTAGAAAGCTAAGTAGGACGTAACACTTTGACATCATATGATACGACTGGCGCACTACGACCCTACTGGAGTGTTAATCACAAACAAGTTTAGTGATATGCATTGAAATCAATTAATTGAGACAGAGAGAGATATTGTCAGTTCTTATTTTGTCTGAACAAAAATAAAACCAATAAATAAGCAAAAAATTAAAACCAATAAATAAGCAAAAAATTAAAACCAATAAATAAGCAAAAAAAAAAAACAAAAAAACCCCACAATAAATAAGCAAAAAAATAAAAACAACATATTAATTGGAAAGAGTAGCCCATGAAGTGGCAACAGCAGGTTTCCTCTCTCATTATTTGTGTGGTACCTTAACCATATGTCTGATGCCATATTACTGTAATTAAAATATGTTGAGTGCATCATTAAATAAAACATTCCTTTCTTCGTATTAATTACAGCAAAGCACAGAACGGGAAGCCGCACATCAGAGGGACACTGGTTATGAGAGAGACCCTCGCAAGGTAAACTCGTATTGAGATTGAGTGTGAGAGAGAGAGATATTGTCAGTTCTTATTTTATGTGAACAAAAATAAAACCAGTAAATATGCAAAAAAACAAAAACAAAACAAACATATTTTACTGTTAATCGGGAAGAGTACCCCATTGTATGGTGCCAGCAGGTTTCCTCTCTCATTATCTGTGTGGTCCTTAACCATATTATGTTTAAAGCCATATAACCATAATTAAAATGTGTTGAGTGTGTAGTTAAATAAAACATTCCTTTCTTCGTATTAATTACAGCAAAGTACAGAACGGGAAGCCCCACGTCAGAGGGACGCTGGTTATGAGAGAGATCCTCGCAAGGTAAACTGCTATTCTTATTTTGTCTGAACAAAAATAAAACCAATAAAAAAGCTGAAAAATAAAACCAGTAAATAAGAAAACCCCCCAGAAACAACATATTTTACTGTTAATTGGAAAGAGTAGCCCATTGCATAGTGACAGCAGGTTTCCTCTCTCATTATCTGTGTGGTCCTTAATTTATCCACCTAGCTTTACAACCAAAAAACGTCGTCACTGACCCAAGTTTCCAACATGAAATATAGAATTTTTAACCTACATTTTTCAAAGTCAAACAGTTAAAAAACAACTTACTAAAATAAAAATTACAGAAGAACTTAATTAATATTTTTTAAAACCCTACGATCACGATCCATGATGTCATTGTTTATGATGCTTTCACAGAGTTGATTTTCACTTTTAATCGACAACAAGTACATGTAATACCATCCATCATCTACTTCAAAGTGTGTATTATCAGTTATTTTCGGCGAATACATCCTTTACAAATCTTCAGTTTTCATTAAATAATAACGTCCAACATGTTTTAAAAGAAATAATTATACAAACTGTGAGAAATCGAACCCATGTGTGCATTACGTCATCAATAACGTTCACACTAATGTAGACCGTTTTTAGTTTTCTTTTCAATATTGTAATAAAAACTTAAATACGAATACCAGTCAACAAATTACACTCAACGTGTTTGATTGTCATTCTACTATGTTCTAGTGTTAACAGAATCAAGACAGATAACACCAGTGAATGTTGACAGCTGTGTTTATGAAGAGTGGTTGCATCTCGACTGCAGTCGAGAATGAGATTTTATGTTAGTTTTACACATCTCGACTGGAGTCGAGAATGGGATGGAAAAATTAATCATATGTATGATGCCATATAACTGTAATTAAAATGTGTTGAGTGCATCGTTAAATAAAACATTCCTTTCTTCGTATTAATTACAGCAAAGCACAGAACGGGAAGCCCCACGTCAGAGGGACGCTGGTTATGAGAGAGATCATCGCAAGGTAAACTCGTATTGAGAGTGAGAGAGATATTGTCAGTTATTATTTTGTCTGAACAAAAATAAAATCAGTAAATAAAAAAAAAAAACCCAAAACCAAACATATTTTACTATTAATTGGAAAGAATAGCCCATTGCATAGTGACAGCAGGTTTCCTCTCTCATTATCTGTGTCGTCCTTAACTTATCCACCCAGCTTTACAACCAGAAAACGTCGTCACTTACCCAAGTTTTCAACGGAAAATAGTATAAAAAAACCCTTAACAAAATAAAAATTACAGCAGAACTTAATTAATATTTTTAAAATATATTTTTTAAAACCCTACGATCACGATCTATGACGTCATTGTTTATGACACTTTCACAAAGTTTATTTTCACTTTCAATCGACGACAGGTAGGCTAATCCCATCCATAGTCTACTTCAAAGTCTGTATTATCAGTTATTTTCAGGGAATACATCTTTTAAAAATCTTCAATTTTCATTAATTAATAATGTCCAACATGTTTTAAAAGTAATAATTATATAAATAGCGAGAAATCGAATCTATATGCACGTTACTTCATCAATAACGTTTACACAAATTTAGACCGTTTTTTTTTTTTGTTTCGATATTGTAATAACAACTTAAATACGAATACCAGTCAACAAATTACACTCAACGTGTTTGATTGTCATTCTAGGGTGTATACTACCAAATCAAATCCCATAGACGACAATAGTAACATATGTGGCTAAAACTCCTACCTGCAACGTATCCACCGACATAAACGCCATGGATATAAATACTACCACCCCTTACACTTAAAGTGAATCAGAAAAAAATGGGGGTCAAGCTGCTCGTTTCTGAGATAACGGGTAGCGTCTATGACTACCCTAGTTTCGCACAAAATTCGAGTACTTTTTTTTACAGGTACCCCATACATGTTTCAAGCACAAGGCTACTTGACACATTGGTACTAGATGAAATAAAATTGCAATTTTTTTTTACCCAGAAGAAACTATTATTTTTTACAACCAACACACTCACATTTATAACCAATCACAGGACTTGTGGTGTTCACTTCTCTATCAAAAGTTCGGTGCACCTCGCACTTTGACCCAGCCGGAAGTTATTTGGTTTAGTACTACCTATACTGATAACATACATTTTTCAAAAAGTGTCCAGCTATGTGTCTTTATGACAACCAGGATCTGGTGTATTCTGACATAAACTGACAACCTCACTGAAACTGTTGTTTCTACAGTGCAACCTAATATAATGTACACCTCAAAAAGCATATATATTGCATATAGTTTTGTACAAATGCAATATGTCATATTAAACAACAAAATGTTTTAAAATAAAACTCCTGAAGATATTTACTTTCAGTTGGGTGTGTGTACTCAGGTATATATGTAGAGACAACAAAGATAGTCAGAGTACCTCTACCCCTTTAAACAATTCCATTAAAACACATGCACTTGATTGACCCCTAGATTATGAAGACCTTAACAGGCACATCAAAGAAATATCAGTATTAAAAAAATACACTGTCTGAGGAAGGAAACACAAACATGACTGTACCTGTATGAAGTAATGACTTAATGTTCTGGACATTAGTGTTGGGAGGAAATCCTGTATGCTGGGTGTGGGTGTCTTCAAGTTACCAGGTGTGCGAATTTCAAATCCATCGGCCATGCTGATTTTCATAATGAACCATCAAAACTATTGGCAGCCACCGATATTCCTGACTATATTTTATTTATAGCCTACTGTAGTTGGAGGTTTTAATAGTTGTGATATCTGGAATTATCATGCAGCTTTAACACATTTATTTTTGATTAATTACTGAAAAAAACCTATTTTTAAATGACAAAATTACCCGAACATCTATTTTCTTGCATTATTTTCTAATCCGGATGAATACAATATGTACATTAGATGTATTCCTACAATCTGTAATCCAGCATTTTATTTAGCTAGTAACATTAGGTAATACAGCTTTAACAATAAAATAAATTGTCAACTTAATCCAAGGCAGATAATCAGATCTGAAAAAATTGGTTCTGAATCTAGTATAAACTCAAAATGCTTTTCATGAGAGCTAACTAAGTGATTATTAAAAAAAAAAAAATTATCTGGAGATCTAAGTATATGTTTAACAACCTTATTGTTATGTACAAATAAGAACAGAAGGCACAATAGTGACAACAAATTTAATTATGTTTTTGGTAAAGTTTTTCTTAAAATTTACTTAAAATTTTGCATAAAACTACAAATTTGTCTAAAATATAACTTAGCACCCTATAAATATGTCAAAATGACAATAAAAATCAACTTCTTTACAAATTTGAGTTTTCAGAATTTCATACATAAAAAATTAACAATGTTAATGGAAACTAAAGACATTAACCCACTATTGGCACATGCTATTTTTAATATGAAAATAAATTGCTATTAAAATCTTAGTTCAGGTTGCTTATATATAATACCATATTTAAGAGCAGTTGTATATGGCAAGTCAAATACCATGTAAAAAGAAATTATTGAAATCTTTACAGTATGAATTATAGGCCAAAACCAACTTTTCTTCAGTGCTAACTTTGATTCAAACTCCATTCAGAGCCATGTACAGAGATTATTGTCAAGGTCAAGGTCATTGTGAACTTGCATGATCGAGTGATGGCTAATTTATCAACCAGTATAGTTTAATTAAATAAAATGACAAAATCATAATATTTTTTATTATGCACTGAATATGTGCTATAGGGTGTATACTACCAAATCAAATCCCATAGACGACAATAGTAACATATGTGGCTAAAACTCCTACCTGCAACGTATCAACCGACATAAACGCCACGGATATAAATACTACCACCCCTTACACTTAAAGTGAATCAGAAAAAAATGGGGGTCAAGCTGCTCGTTTCTGAGATAACGGGTAGCGTCTATGACTACCCTAGTTTCGCACAAAATTCGAGTACTTTTTTTTACAGGTACCCCATACATGTTTCAAGCACAAGGCTACTTGACACATTGGTACTAGATGAAATAAAATTGCAATTTTTTTTTACCCAGATGAAACTATTATTTTTTACAACCAACACACTCACATTTATAACCAATCACAGGACTTGTGGTGTTCACTTCTCTATCAAAAGTTTGGTGCACCTCGCACTTTGACCCAGCCGGAAGTTATTTGGTTTAATACTACCTCTAGTATGTTCTAGCATTCACAGAATCAAGATAGATAATTCCTGTGAATGTTGTCAGTTGTGTTTACGAAGACTGGTCGTTTCTCGACTGC
This sequence comes from Gigantopelta aegis, assembly GCF_016097555.1. NCBI lineage: Eukaryota > Metazoa > Mollusca > Gastropoda > Neomphalida > Peltospiridae > Gigantopelta > Gigantopelta aegis. Next base: position 3,367,755 of record NC_054711.1, read on the forward strand.
AGTCGAGAATGGGTTTATACATCAGTTTTGCGTGTCTCAACTGCAGTTGAGAATGGTAGGGAAAGAGTTAACCATATGTCTGTAATTAAAATGTGTTGAGTGCATCTTTAAATAAAACATTCCTTTCTTCGTATTAATTACAGCAAAGCACAGAACAGGAAGCTGCACATCAGAGAGACGCTGGTTATGAGAGAGATCCTCGAAGGGTAAACTCATATTGAGAAAAAGATTTTGTCAGTTCTTATTTTGTCATAACTAAAATAAAGTAATAAATTTGTAAATAAAAAACAACAATACATTTCACTCATTGAAGAAATATGAAGCAGGTTGCTGTTATCGCAAAGACTTGCCCATTGCGTTGGTATTTAATCATATGTTTGACACAAAATAACCATAATTAAAATGTGTTGAGTGTGTCGTTAAATAAAACATTCCTTTCTTCGTATTCATTACAGCAAAGCACGGAACGGGAAGCCCCACATCAGAGGGACGCTGGTTATGAGAGAGATCATCGCACGGTAAACTTGTATTGAGAAAGAGAGAGATGTTGTCAGTTCTTATTACTTACATACTGGTTATGAGAGAGATTGTCGCAGATATACTCATATTGAGAGAAAGAACTGTTATCATTTCTTATTTTGTATGAACAAAAACAGGGCTAGCTTTGCCACTCGCCAATTGCGAATTTTGACAACAACTGGCAAATTTTATTTTAATTTGGCAAAAAAATATTGTGTTATAATTTATATTTTGGTGGAAAATAGCTATAGGTTTTGCATTTTTTAAAGATAATTTGGCGAAATGTTCTGATCACCCAGAGCTAGCCATGAAAAATAAAATCAGTAAATATGTAAAAAACCAAAAACCAACATCATCTTATTTTACTTATTAAAGAAATTAGGGCTCGACGTATCCTTGATTGTAAAGCACTCTCCTTGGGTTCATTGAGGGCAAGACGTAGCCCAGTGGTAATGTGTTCACTTGATGCGCGGTCAGTCTGGGATCGATCCCCGTCGGTGGGCCCATTGGGTTATTTCTCGTTTCAGCCAGTGCACCACGACTGATATATCAAAGGCCGTGGTATGTGTTATCATACCACCGCCGGGGATTGATCACAAACCGACTGCACATCAAGTGAGTGCTTTACCACAAGGTTAAGTCTCACCCTGGATACGGAATTATTTTTATGTTAATTATAGGGTGGGACATAGCCTATTGGTAAAGAGCCCACCTGATGAAAGATCGGTCTAGTATCGACCCCCATCGAGTAATGATTGGGACCATTGAGCTATTTCTCGTTCCAGCCAGTGCATGTTAATTATAGGGTGGGACATAGCCTATTGGTAAAGAGCCCACCTGATGAAAGATCGGTCTAGTATCGACCCCCATCGAGTAATGATTGGGACCATTGAGCTATTTCTCGTTCCAGCCAGTGCATGTTAATTATAGGGTGGGACATAGCCTATTGGTAAAGAGCCCACCTGATGAAAGATCGGTCTAGTATCGACCCCCATCGAGTAATGATTGGGACCATTGAGCTATTTCTCGTTCCAGCCAGTGCATGTTAATTATAGGGTGGGACATAGCCTATTGGTAAAGAGCCCACCTGATGAAAGATCGGTCTAGTATCGACCCCCATCGAGTAATGATTGGGACCATTGAGCTATTTCTTGTTCCAGCCAGTGCTCCACAACTGGTGTAACAAAGGCCATGGTATGTACTATCCTGTCTGTGGGATACTGCATATAAAAGATCTGTTGCTGCTAATCAGAAAGAGTAGCCCATTGCATTAGTATTTAACTATATACCTGAAGCCATATAACCGTCATTAAAATGTGTTGAGTACGTCGTTAAATAAAACATTCCTTTCTTCGTATTAATTACAGCAAAGCACAGAACGGGAAGCCCCACATCAGAGGGACGCTGGTTATGAGAGAGATCCGCGCAAGGTAAACTCGTATTGAGAGTGAGAGAGAAATATTGTCAGTTCATATTAGTTCACTGTTGGTCCAACAGGAGGTGACTATAGGTTCATCTCTGTCCTTTCTCTCTGTCTGTCTGTCTGTCTGTCTGTCCATCCCACATAAAGCTTTTCAGACTTTTTTGCAATGCCTCAATGCTGAAAGTTTGCATATAGGCTTATGGTTACACACAACTATTAATTACTCAATGTACTTCAATACAATGTCTATGTCAGAATATATTCTATGAAAAATACAACACTGTTGAGACGGTCATGTGACTACTCATTTTAGTGAGTGCTCCCAATTGACAAGTACTATGTAAAAAATCAACAGGTCAACCATAACATTTTTCAGTTAACAGCCTGATCACCCACCTCGTGTTGCTGTTATACAAGTGGCACCATATACCACCTGCACAGTTGTTATCAGTTAGTACTACATATAACAAGTTACTTCAAACCAATGGCTTACTTAAAATACTACAGAGGTCAAAGACCAATGTCAAAAAGCATATTAGAATTAGAAGTATTTTTTTTATGAGGAACTATTTCCTAAACTAGACTGCATTACGTTGCTACAACAAGTAACAACACATGACAAATGGTTAGAGACCAAGTTTGACTTTCATGGTGATTTTTCTCATTCTAGCCAGTGCTCCACAACTGGTGTCACAAAGGTAGTGGTGTGTACTATCCTGTCTGTGGGATGCTACGTATTAAAATATCCCTTGCTGTTTAATAAAAAAAAAACCAATTGTGTAGTGGCATTGGGTTTCCTCTCTCATTATCTGCGTGGTCTTTAACCATAATATGTCTGATGCCATATAACCATAATTAAAATGTGTTGAGTGTGTCGTTTAATAAAACATTTCTTTCTTCATATTAATTACAGCAAAGCACAGAACGGGAAGTCCCACGCCAGAGGGACGCTGGTTATGAGAGAGATCCTCGCAAGGTAAACTTGTATTGTGAGAAAAAGATATCATCAGTTCTTATTTGTACACTACCCTTCTGGTCCAATCGGAGGAGACTATAGATTTCATCTCTGTCCTGTCTGTGTGTCCGTCCGTCCGTCTGTCTGTACATAAAGCTTTCCAGACTTTTTTTTTTTTTTGCAATGCCTCAATGTTGAAATTTTGTGTTTATTCTGATCATGTTCAGCTACAGACCAAGTTTGACTTGCATGGTGATATTTCTCATTCCAGCCAGTGCTCCACAACTGGTGTAACAGAAGTCGTGGCATATATACAGTGAAACCTCTCAAGAGCGAACCCTCTGTAAACCGAAATTCCCTCAATACCTGACGTTTTACAGAGTCCCTCTTTAAAAAACAGAACTTAACCTCTCCATACCGGATCTCTCTTAGAACCGGACTTTTGTTGTCTTGGTCCCAAGGGTGTCCGGTTTAGAGGGGTGGGGCGGGAATAAAAATGTCAATCGGTCCCATGTGATATCATCACTACATCCGGTTTGGGGGGGAGGGGTGTTCGGGATTAAAAAAAGAAAGGAATAAAAAAAATACATGTATGTATAAACTGCCATTTAAAAGGTGATGTTTGCCAAATAGTGTAAAAAATAATCATTATTTCAAAGCAGTTTTTATGTCTCATTTGTCCTCTTGCCAACACTGTCCGAAATGGACACTCGTCTCCACAGGGCTCCATACACGGGTGTTGATTGCAACAACACATTCAATGAGACAGGACAATAATTGGAGCCAGTTGCAAAATCTGGGTCCTTTGTTTTAATTGGAGTGTAATGCCTTGATAGCTTCCTCACTAAGAATGGTGTTATTGTTAACGGGCGTTTAAACTTGTGACTGGCTCGGCAGCTTTGACAAGTGTGGCAGTGCATTGATACTACCGTAGATCTGACATCAGTGACCGGAGATTTATCCTAATGGCAGACTTTAAAATCACAGACATCTGATAGACCAGCCATATTGACTACTTTTTAATTATTTTGTTTTACTTTACTTTACTTTACTTTACTTTACTTTACTTTACTTTACTTTACTTTACTTTACTTTACTATTATTATTTTTTTATTATTTTTTTATTATTTTACTTTACTATTATTAAGTTTTTTTGGTTTATTTTATTATTATTTTTTAAAACTATTAATCATGTATGCGATACCGATGCCTGAGCAGGTCCAACTGAAAAGGAAAGGGAATGTTTTATTTAACGACGCACTAAACACATTTTATTTACAGATATATGGCACCAGACATATGGTTAAGGACCACGCAGATATTTAGAGAGGAAACCCACTCATGGGCTACTCTTTTCGATCAGCAGCAAGGAATCTTTTATATGCACCATCCCACAAACAGGATAACACATACCACAACCTTTGATATACCAATTGTGGTGTACTGGCTGGAGCGATAAATAGCCCAATGGGTCAACTGAGGGGAATGCAACTGACTAATTGTTATTAAATTTGGGACCGGTTAAAGTCTTTTGAGACTTAAAATGCACATCTGTTGATTGATGTATACAAATAAACATATGCAGAAACACCCCTCCATTAAACAGATAGAAATTTGTTCCAATAATAGAAACGGACTGGTGCGTCAAACCGACAAGAATAACAAAAGTGGGATTAGCAAACACACTATTTTACAAAACTAATTTCAATCTTAGAGATCGATAATCAGTTCCAGACCAACAAAAAAAGGCTTTTCCCCACCCTTGGTTGAATGTGTCCTTAAATAAAACATTCCTTTCTTCTAATTATTTACAGCAAAGCACAGAACGGGAAGCCCAACATCAGAGGGACACTGGTTATGAGAGAGATCATCGCAAGGTAAACTCGTATTGAGAAAAAGATATTGTCAGTTCTTAGTTTGTCTGAACAAAAATAAAACCAGTAAATTTGCAACAAACACACCCCCCCCCCCCCAAAAAAAAAAACCCACCAAATATTTTACTATTAATTGGAAAGTGTAACCCATGAAGTGGCGACAGCAGGTTTCCTCTTTCATTATCTGTGTGGTCATTAAACATATGTCTGATGCCATATAACCATAATTAAAATATGTTGAGTGTGTCGTTAAATAAAACATTCCTTTCTTTGTATTAATTACAGCACAGCATCGAACGGGAAGCCCCACGTCAGCCCCATGCTGGTTATGAGAGAGATCCTCGCAGGGTAAACTCGTATTGAGAAAAAGATATTGTCAGTTTTTATTAGTACAATTCCCTACTGGTCCAATCGGAAGAGACTACATAGATGATACTCCCCAAGTGTCTTGTGATATCATAATTTAAATTATGATTCCACAAGACATGACGGGGGTATTCTTTTTATCATCCATTATCATTCTTTTCATTTGCGACAGTTGTAAACAATGTCAGTAATGTGGGTTGAATGTCACTATCTTTGGCAATGGTAGACTCATTAACTAGCAGAACGACAGTGGCGTGACATCACTAATGAGAGATTTAGCACTGAAACATACTCAGTGAGATAACAAAATAAGAGAATATCACAGAAGATATCGCAAGTTATAGTGCCAGCGATATCTCCTACAAAAACCTTTAATGGATGATAAAGGTTCCATCTCCGTCCTGTCTGTCTGTCTGTCCATCCGTCCATCCCACTTATAGTTTTCTGGATGGATGTTTCACAGTGCCTTGAGATACTGAGCTGAAATTTTGTTTATAGCTTTATCACATATTGTTACAAATCAGATTTATTAATTTTTGACAGAGTTATGGCCCCTGACAGAGAACGTTTAACTTTGGAGATGTTTTAGGCCTGGTAGGGGATGTGCTTCTTTTATTAGGTGTTTTTTCAGCTAGTCATAGGTATATGGAGGATATTTGATTTTTTTGGTCAAATATGATTTATATCTCATCGAGTGAAGTTTGCAATCATATCTCACGAGTAGCGCTTGCGTGACGAGTTTGATATGATTGCAAACTTCACAAGATGAGATATAAATCATATTTGACAAAAAATATGAAATTTTCTATTTATTTTATAACTTTTGACAATTTACCTTTATTTTTAAAATGCCAGCAGCAAAATAGTTCCAGCTTTCTTACAGTGAAGATAACACTTTCTACAGTGACAATAACATATTTTAGAGTGAAATAGTGAACTTTTTACTCTAAAATGTGTTATCGTCACTGAGTGACTGATAATACTTTTATTTCACTGATATTTTATGATATTTCATTAAATGTTATATAATAAAGAATGATATTTTGAAGTAATAACAGTGAGGGACATATCCCAGTGGTAATAGGATCAATTCCAGTCAGTGGAACCACTGGGCTATTTCTCATTCGAAGCCAGTATTCCACAACTGGTGTAACAAAGGTAGTGGTATGTGCTATCCTGTCTGTGGTATGGTGCATATAAAATATCCTTTCCTCTTTAATTGGAAAGATCAACCCATTGTATTGCAGTTTTCTCATTATCTGTGTGATTTTTAACCATATGTCTGACACCATATAACCGTAATTAAAATGTGTTGAGTGTGTCGTTAAATAAAACATTCCTTTCTTTATATTAATTACAGTTAAGTGCAGAATGGGAAGCCCGACCTCTGATGGTCGCTGGTTATGAGAGAGATCCGCACAAGGTAAAGTTGTATTTTGAGAGAGAGAGAGAGAGAGAGAGAGAGAGAGAGAGAGAGAGAGAGAGAGAGAGAGAGAGAGAGAGAGAGAGAGAGAGAGAGAGAGAGAGACACACACACAGAGACAGAGAGACAGACACAGAGAGAGACACACAGAGAGAGAGATGTTGTCAGTTCTTAGTTAGTCTGAATAAAAATAAAACCATTAAATATGTAAATTAAAAACGAAACATTTTACTCATAGAAGAAATTGAGGCAGGTTGTATTGTCAATTTTTATTAATCGCCTACCAGTCTAACAGAAGGGAACTATAGGTTTCATCTCCGTACATCTGTCTGTCTATCCCTCTGTCTGTCCATCTGTCTGTCAGTCCGTTTGTCTGTCTGTCTGTCCCTCCGTCTGTCCGTCCATCCGTCTGTCTGTCCCACAATTAGTTTTCAGGGCTTTTGTTCACAATGCTTCAAGATATTGAGCTGGAATTTTGTGTATAGCTGTATCAGGTACAGTTACAGATTTTTATCCTTCCAGCCGGTGCTCCACAACTGGTGTAACAAAGGTAGTGGTGTGTACTATCCTGTCTGTGGGATGCTGCATATAAAATATCCCTTGCTGTTTAATCAGAAAGATTAGCCTATTGCGTAGCGGCAGCAGGTTTCCTCTCTTACATTCTGTGTGATCTTTATCCATATGTTTGACACCATATTGCTGTAATTAAAATGTGTTGAGTGTGTCAATAAATAAAACATTCCTTTCCTCTAATTAATTACAGCAAAGCACCGAACGGGAAGCCCCACGTCAGAGGGACGCTGGTTATGAGAGAGATCCTCGCAAGGTAAACTCGTATTGAGATTGAATGTGAGAGAAAGAGAGTCCGTCCATCCGTCCGTCCGTCAGTCTGTCTGTCTATCTGTCTCTGTCGGTCTTTCTGTCTGTATGTCCTTTTGACTATCTGTCTGTCCTTTTGACTGTCTGTCCTTCTGTCTGTCTGTCTGTCTGTCCTTCCTTCTGCCTGCCTGCCTGCCTGCCTTTCTGTCTGTCTGTCCTTCTGTCTGTCTGTCCTGGTTGTCTGTCTGTCCCACAATTAGCTTTCAGGGCTTTTGTTCGCAATGCCTCAAGATATTGAGCTGGAATTTTGTGTATAGCCTTATCATGTTCAGTTACAGATAAGTTTTATGTTCATGGCGATTTTTCTCCTTCCAGCCGGTGCTCCACAACTGGTGTAACAAAGGTAGTGGTGTGTACTATCCTGTCTGTGGAATGCTGCATATAAAATATCCCTTGCTGTTTAATGAGAAAGATTAGCCTATTGTGTAGCGGCAGCAGGTTTCCTCTCTCACATTCTGTGTGATCTTTATCCATATGTTTGACACCATATAACCATAATTAAAATGTGTTGAGTGCGTCATTAAATAAAACATTCCTTTCTTCATATTAATTACAGCAAAGTACAGAACAGGAAGCCGCACATCAGAGGGACGCTGGTTATGAGAGAGATCATCGCAAGGTAAACTGTATTGAGATTGAATGTGAGAGAGAGAGAGAGTCCGTCCATCCGTCCGTCTGTCTGTCTATCTGTCTCTGTCGGTCTTTCTGTCTGTCTGTCCTTCTATCTGTCTGTCCTTTTTGACTGTCTGTCCTTATGTCTGTCCTTCCTTCCTTCTGCCTGCCTGCCTGCCTTTCTGTCTGTCTGTCCTTCTGTCTGTCTATCCGTCTGTCTGTCCCACAATTAGCTTTCAGGGCTTTTGTTCACAATGCCTCGAGCTATAGAGCCTGAATTTTGTGTATATTGTATAGCCTTATCATGTACAGTTACAGATAAGTTTTATGTTCATGGCGATTTTTCTCCTTCCAGCTGGTGCTCCACAACTGTTGTAACAAAGGTAGTGGTGTGTACTATCCTGCCTGTGGGATGCTGCATATAAAATATCCCTCACTGTTTAATGAGAAAGATTAGCCTATTGCATAGCGGCAGCAGGTTTCCTCTCTCTCACATTCTGTGTGATCTTTATCCATATGTTTGACACCATATTGCTGTAATTAAAGTGTGTTGAGTGTGTCAATAATCAAAACATTCCTTTCCTCTAATTAATTACAGCAAAGCACCGAACGGGAAGCCCCACGTCAGAGGGACGCTGGTTATGAGAGAGATCCTCGCAAGGTAAACTCGGATTGAGATTGAATGTGAGAGAGAGAGAGAGTCCGTCCATCCGTCCGTCTGTCTGTCTGTCTGTCTATCTGTCTCTGTCGGTCTTTCTGTCTGTCTGTCCTTCTGTCTGTCTGTCTGTCCTTTTGACTGTCTGTCCTTCTGTCTGTCTGTCTGTCCTTCCTTCTGCCTGCCTGCCTGCCTGCCTTTCTGTCTGTCTGTCTGTCCTTCTGTCTGTCTGTCCTGGTTGTCTGTCTGTCCCACAATTAGCTTTCAGGGCTTTTATTCGCAATGCCTCAAGATATTGAGCTGGAATTTTGTGTATAGCCTTATCATGTTCAGTTACAGATAAGTTTTATGTTCATGGCGATTTTTCTCCTTCCAGCCGGTGCTCCACAACTGGTGTAACAAAGGTAGTGGTGTGTACTATCCTGTCTGTGGAATGCTGCATATAAAATATCCCTTGCTGTTTAATGAGAAAGATTAGCCTATTGCGTAGTGGCAGCAGGTTTCCTCTCTCACATTCTGTGTGATCTTTATCCATATGTTTGACACCATATAACCATAATTAAAATGTGTTGAGTGTGTCATTAAATAAAACATTCCTTTCTTCGTATTAATTACAGCAAAGTACAGAACGGGAAGCCGCACATCAGAGGGACGCTGGTTATGAGAGAGATCATCGTAAGGTAAACTTGTATTGAGATTGAATGTGAGAGAGAGAGAGAGAGTCCGTCCATCCGTCCGTCTGTCTGTCTATCTGTCTCTGTCGGTCTTTCTGTCTGTCTGTCCTTCTATCTGTCTGTCCTTTTTGACTGTCTGTCCTTATGTCTATCCTTCCTTCTGCCTGCCTGCCTGCCTGCCTTTCTGTCTGTCTGTCCTTCTGTCTGTCTATCTGTCTGTCTGTCCCACAATTAGCTTTCAGGGCTTTTGTTCACAATGCCTCGAGCTATAGAGCCTGAATTTTGTGTATATTGTATAGCCTTATCATGTACAGTTACAGATAAGTTTTATGTTCATGGCGATTTTTCTCCTTCCAGCTGGTGCTCCACAACTGGTGTAACAAAGGTAGTGGTGTATACTATCCTGCCTGTGGGATGCTGCATATAAAATATCCCTCACTGTTTAATGAGAAAGATTAGCCTATTGCATAGCGGCAGCAGGTTTCCTCTCTCTCACATTCTGTGTGATCTTTATCCATATGTTTGACACCATATTGCTGTAATTAAAGTGTGTTGAGTGTGTCAATAATCAAAACATTCCTTTCCTCTAATTAATTACAGCAAAGCACCGAACGGGAAGCCCCACGTCAGAGGGATGCTGGTTATGAGAGAGATCCTCACAAGGTAAACTCGGATTGAGATTGAATGTGAGAGAGAGAGAGAGTCCGTCCATCCGTCCGTCCGTCTGTCTGTCTGTCTATCTGTCTCTGTCGGTCTTTCTGTCTGTCTGTCTGTCCTTTTGACTGTCTGTCCTTCTGTCTGTCTGTCTGTCCTTCCTTCTGCCTGCCTGCCTGCCTGCCTTTCTGTCTGTCTGTCTGTCCTTCTGTCTGTCTGTCCTGGTTGTCTGTCTGTCCCACAATTAGCTTTCAGGGCTTTTATTCGCAATGCCTCAAGATATTGAGCTGGAATTTTGTGTATAGCCTTATCATGTTCAGTTACAGATAAGTTTTATGTTCATGGCGATTTTTCTCCTTCCAGCCGGTGCTCCACAACTGGTGTAACAAAGGTAGTGGTGTGTACTATCCTGTCTGTGGAATGCTGCATATAAAATATCCCTTGCTGTTTAATGAGAAAGATTAGCCTATTGCGTAGTGGCAGCAGGTTTCCTCTCTCACATTCTGTGTGATCTTTATCCATATGTTTGACACCATATAACCATAATTAAAATGTGTTGAGTGTGTCATTAAATAAAACATTCCTTTCTTCGTATTAATTACAGCAAAGTACAGAACGGGAAGCCGCACATCAGAGGGACGCTGGTTATGAGAGAGATCATCGTAAGGTAAACTTGTATTGAGATTGAATGTGAGAGAGAGAGAGAGAGTCCGTCCATCCGTCCGTCTGTCTGTCTATCTGTCTCTGTCGGTCTTTCTGTCTGTCTGTCCTTCTATCTGTCTGTCCTTTTTGACTGTCTGTCCTTATGTCTGTCCTTCCTTCTGCCTGCCTGCCTGCCTGCCTTTCTGTCTGTCTGTCCTTCTGTCTGTCTATCTGTCTGTCTGTCCCACAATTAGCTTTCAGGGCTTTTGTTCACAATGCCTCGAGCTATAGAGCCTGAATTTTGTGTATATTGTATAGCCTTATCATGTACAGTTACAGATAAGTTTTATGTTCATGGCGATTTTTCTCCTTCCAGCTGGTGCTCCACAACTGATGTAACAAAGGTAGTGGTGTGTACTATCCTGCCTGTGGGATGCTACATATAAAATATCCCTCACTGTTTAATGAGAAAGATTAGCCTATTGCATAGCGGCAGCAGGTTTCCTCTCTCTCACATTCTGTGTGATCTTTATCCATATGTTTGACACCATATTGCTGTAATTAAAGTGTGTTGAGTGTGTCAATAAATAAAACATTCCTTTCCTCTAATTAATTACAGCAAAGCACCGAACGGGAAGCCCCACGTCAGAGGGACGCTGGTTATGAGAGAGATCCTCACAAGGTAAACTCGGATTGAGATTGAATGTGAGAGAGAGAGAGAGTCCGTCCATCCGTCCGTCCGTCTGTCTGTCTGTCTATCTGTCTCTGTCGGTCTTTCTGTCTGTCTGTCTGTCCTTTTGACTGTCTGTCCTTCTGTCTGTCTGTCTGTCCTTCCTTCTGCCTGCCTGCCTGCCTGCCTTTCTGTCTGTCTGTCTGTCCTTCTGTCTGTCTGTCCTGGTTGTCTGTCTGTCCCACAATTAGCTTTCAGGGCTTTTATTCGCAATGCCTCAAGATATTGAGCTGGAATTTTGTGTATAGCCTTATCATGTTCAGTTACAGATAAGTTTTATGTTCATGGCGATTTTTCTCCTTCCAGCCGGTGCTCCACAACTGGTGTAACAAAGGTAGTGGTGTGTACTATCCTGTCTGTGGAATGCTGCATATAAAATATCCCTTGCTGTTTAATGAGAAAGATTAGCCTATTGCGTAGTGGCAGCAGGTTTCCTCTCTCACATTCTGTGTGATCTTTATCCATATGTTTGACACCATATAACCATAATTAAAATGTGTTGAGTGTGTCATTAAATAAAACATTCCTTTCTTCGTATTAATTACAGCAAAGTACAGAACGGGAAGCCGCACATCAGAGGGACGCTGGTTATGAGAGAGATCATCGTAAGGTAAACTTGTATTGAGATTGAATGTGAGAGAGAGAGAGAGAGTCCGTCCATCCGTCCGTCTGTCTGTCTATCTGTCTCTGTCGGTCTTTCTGTCTGTCTGTCCTTCTATCTGTCTGTCCTTTTTGACTGTCTGTCCTTATGTCTGTCCTTCCTTCTGCCTGCCTGCCTGCCTGCCTTTCTGTCTGTCTGTCCTTCTGTCTGTCTATCTGTCTGTCTGTCCCACAATTAGCTTTCAGGGCTTTTGTTCACAATGCCTCGAGCTATAGAGCCTGAATTTTGTGTATATTGTATAGCCTTATCATGTACAGTTACAGATAAGTTTTATGTTCATGGCGATTTTTCTCCTTCCAGCTGGTGCTCCACAACTGATGTAACAAAGGTAGTGGTGTGTACTATCCTGCCTGTGGGATGCTACATATAAAATATCCCTCACTGTTTAATGAGAAAGATTAGCCTATTGCATAGCGGCAGCAGGTTTCCTCTCTCTCACATTCTGTGTGATCTTTATCCATATGTTTGACACCATATTGCTGTAATTAAAGTGTGTTGAGTGTGTCAATAAATAAAACATTCCTTTCCTCTAATTAATTACAGCAAAGCACCGAACGGGAAGCCCCACGTCAGAGGGACGCTGGTTATGAGAGAGATCATCGCAAGGTAAACTCGTTTGCTTATTTTGTCTGAACAAAAATAAAACCATTAATTATTACCAATATCATTAAAAATATCCTGGTACGTAGCCATGTGTTATGTCCCACTATGACATTACGTGGGACGTAACACCTTGACATTACATGAGATTGTACAATTGGCGCACTACGACCATACAGGAGTGTTAATCAAACAAGTTTAGTGATATACATTGAAATCAATTAATGGGTAATAAATAGGATATTAAACTCGCTACCATTTCTTATGAAGACAATTGAAAATTATTTCACTCAGAACATAAACATGACACAAAATGGAAGCTCGTTTAATATCCTCAGATAAATAAACCATTCCTTTCTTTGTATTAATTACAGCAAAGCACAGAACGGGAAGCCCCACATCAGAGGGATGCTGGTTATGAGAGAGATCCTCACACGGTAAACTTGTATTGAGAGTGAGAGAGATATTGTCAGTTCTTATTTAGTCTGAACAAAAATAAAACCAGTAAAATTGTAAAAAGAAATACTGTAAATCATGAAATTAATGCGTCATGATGTTATTGCGTCCGTACATGAGTGAACAAAAATGCGTATTTTTATTAATGCGTCGGGCAAAAGTCCACATCACATAAAAACCACAGTTGTGTTCTTATTATATTGTTTGGGCTTCATCTTTCATGTTAAAAGAAGTCAGTAGTTGTTTTGACAGCTACTACATAATCTGAAGCTAATCGCATGGTGGGTCGACCTGGAAGCCCTAATTACTTAAAGTAGTGTAATTAGTATAACTACACCTTATTGTTAAGGGTATGCCTCGCACTTTTGTGTGGTGATTGCTTCTAATTAATCCACCAGTAGGAATAAAAGGTAAACGGGTCGCTATTGCAGGGCACAATATTTCACGCGAACGTAGACGTATTATTCTAACAAATGTTTCAGACTGATTTTATACACTTGATGCGCAGCACAGGAATAGACGTTAACAAATGCGATATATTGCAACAGTGACAACTTGCGACCAGTCTAACTTAAAATGCCATGTATAGAGTCGAGCCAAATGGTTTGAAGAAATATACATGGATTGTTGGTTGCGGTTATATAATTTTCTACTGTTTAATTTTTAAAGGAATATATTTAGTAATAAAATTTGTTGATGATAATTTTACAAATGTTCAAAACAGTTTAAATGTATACAGTAATCCAGAAGTGTAAGAAAATTTGAAAAATACTCACATCGCAAAATGAACTTTTTAAAAACAAAACATTTGGAACATCACTGTATTATATAACCGCTATGATATTCCAGGAAAGTGAAAATAGAATGGCAACATCGAAACGAAAGAAAGATTCTTGAAGTATTCACAAAACGACATTTAACAAAAATTGTTTTTGTATTTTGTTTCATCTTTATATTATAAAAGTTTTATTTTATTTAGAAGTATTATAGTAAAATCCTGCACATTTTTTGTATTGGGAATGAGAGTAAACAAAATGCGTCAAGTTATTATTGCGTCGATGTCTTCGCCGCATTTTTCGCATTAATTACTTGCTCGCATTAATTTCATGATTTACAGTAATTAAAAAATGTACTCACTGAAGAAATTGGTGCCGAATGTATTGTCAGTTTTTATTTGTTCCCTACCAGAAAAGGACTATTGGTTTTGTCTCCGTCCTGTCTGTCTGTCTGTCGGTCTGTCGGTCTGTCGGTCTGTCTGTCTGTCTGGCTGTCTGGCTGTCTGGCTGTCTGGCTGTCTGTCGGTCTGGCTGTCTGGCTGTCTGGCTGTCTGGCTGTCTGGCTGTCTGTCGGTCTGTCGGTCTGTCGGTCTGTCTGTCTGTCTGTCTGTCTGTCTGTCTGTCGGTCTGTCCCACTTAAAACTTTCCTGACTTTTGTTTTGTGATGCCTCAATGCTGAAATTTTGTGTATATGCTTATCGTGTTCTGTTAAAGGTCACGTTAGATCACGTTTGACTTTCATGGTGATTTTTCATGTTCCAGCCAGTGCTCCACAACTGGTATAACAAAAGTCGTGGTATGTACTATCCTGTCTGTGCGATTAACCCATTGCATTGCGTAAGCGGATTTTCCATGATTATCTGTGGATTTTACCATGTTTGACACCATATAACTGTAATTGAAATGTGTTGAGTGTGTCTTTAAAGATTACATTCCTTTCTTCGTATTAATTACAGCAAAGTTCAAATTGAGTTGAAATTTTGTATATAGCTTTATTACGTACTGTTACAGATCAAATTTGACTTTCAATATATCAATTTTAGAAAATATAAATTTAGAAATTAGTTTTTCACACTTTATTGCAGTGCCTCAAAATACTGACCTGAAATGTTTGGTATAGCTTTTTGCCCTCCTAGATTCACCTCTGCCATTGCATTGTGGTTGTGGCTGCGGGTTTCCTCTGTCACATTCTGTGTGATCTTTATCCATGTGTCCGACACCATGCAACTGTAATTAAACTGTGTTGATGTGTCGTTAAATAAAACATTCCTTTCTTTGTATTAATTACAGCACAGCATCGAACGGGAAGCCCCACGTCAGAGGGACGCTGGTTATGAGAGAGATCATCGCAAGGTAAACTCGTATTGAGTTATTATCCGTTCTTGTTTCATCTGAACAAAAATAAAGCCAGTAGTTGTTACCCATATAATTAAAAGTACCTTGTTACATCCCACTAGAACATTAAGTACAACTGACACACTACGACTGACACACTGCGACTGACACACTTCGACTGACACACTTCGACTGACACACTACGACTGACACACTTCGACTGACACACTGCAACTGACACACTGCGACTGACACACTTCGACTGACACACTGTGACTGACACTCTGTGACTGACACATTACGACTGACATATTTCGACTGACACACTGTGACTGACACACTGTGACTGACACACTGCAACAGACACACTGCGACTGACACACTGCGACTGACACACTTCGACTGACACACTTCGACTGACACACTGCGACCGACTGACACACTGCGACCGACTGACACACTGCGACCGACTGACACACTGCGACCGACTGACACACTGCGACTAACACACTGCGACCGACACACTGCGACCGACACACTTCGACGGACACACTGCGACGGACACACTTCGACTGACACACTTCGACTGACACACTGCGACTGACACACTGCGACTGACACACTGCGACTGACACACTGCGACAGACACACTTCGACAGACACACTTCGACTGACACACTGCGACTGACACACTACGACTGACATACTACAACATTTCCAGAATATTAAATCAAATGAGTTTTGTGATATAAATTGAAATCGATTAATGGGTAATAAATAGGATATTAAACTTGTTTACATTTCGTATCATATTTATGTTCCTTGTGGAATACTTTTCATTGTCACTCGATAAAGCTTTTGACAATTGAAAATTATTTCACTCAGAACATAAACATGATAAGAAATGGAACCTTGTTTAATATCCTTTAAATATGACATTAGTCTATGTTAAGAATCATTGCAAGGTATTCGTCCCAGGCAGTGCACTACGACTGGTATATCAAAGGCCATGGTATGTACTATCCTGTCTGTGGGATCCCTTGCTACTAATCGAAAAGAGTAGCTCATGAAGTGGCGACAGCGGGTTTCTCTATCAATATCTGTGTGGTCCTTAACCATATGTCTGATACCATATAACCGTAAATAAAATGAGTTGAGTGCGTCATTAAATAAAACATTTCCTTCTTCTTCCATTGCAAGGTATAGTCGTATTGAGAGAGGAGATATATATTGTCAGTTCTTATTTTATTAGTTTTTTAGTTATAGATAGAGAATGATATTTTGTCTTAATTACAGCAGTAATTTAGCTTTATCATATTCTGTTACAGATCCCCTTTGATGTTCATGGCAACTTAACAATGTTTTACAGAGTTACAGCCCTTGAATTTGGCACATACGAAAATTTGGCCCTGACATTTGGCAATTTAACTATTTTTCACAGAGTTATAGCCCTTGAATTTGGGAGATATAAAAAAAAAAAAGTTGGCCCTGTTTGTGACATGTATTGCTTTAGCAGTACTCTCAGAATGCTCATTTTATTAGTTATACATGTAGATACTTAATGATATTTTGTATTAATTACAGCGAGGGACGTAGCCCAGTGGTAGAGCACTCAACTGTTGCCATAATTCCCATATAACCATCATAACAATGTGTTTAGTGTGTCGTTAAATAAAACATTCCTTTCTTTGTATTAATTACAGCAAAGTGCAGAACGGGAAGCCCCACATCAGAGGGACACTGGTTATGAGAGAGATCATCGCAAGGTAAACTCGTATTGAGTTATTATCCGTTCTTGTTTCGTCTGAACAAAAATAAAGCCAATAGTTGTTACCCATATAACTAAAAGTACCTTGGTACATCCCACTAGAACATTAAGTACGACTGACACTCTACGACTAACACACTATGACTGACACACTTCGACTGACACACTACGACTGACACACTGCGACTGACACACTGCGACTGACACACTTCGACTGACACACTTCGACTGACACACTGCGACTGACACACTTCGACTGACGACGCACTGCGACTGACGCACTTCGACTGATGCACTACGACTGACGCACTACGACTGACACACTTCGACTGACACACTGCGACTGACACACTTCGACTGACACATTGCGACTGACACACTGCGACTGACACACTTCGACTGACACACTGCGACTGGCACACTACGACTGACACACTTCGACTGACACACTGCAACACTGGATATGAGAGAGATCCTCACACGGTAAACTTGTATTGAGAGTGAGAGAGATATTGTCAGTTCTTATTTAGTCTGAACAAAAATAAAACCAGTAAATATGTAAAAAGAAATAATTAAATATTTTACTCACTGAAGAAATTGATGCCGAATGTATTGTCAGTTTTTATTTGTCCCCTACCAGAAAAGGACTATTGGTTTTGTCTCCGTCCGTCTGTCTGTCTGTCTGTCTGTCTGTCTGTCTGTCTGTCGGTCTGTCCCACTTAAAACTTTCCGAACTTTTGTTTTGTGATGCCTCAATGCTGAAATTTTGTGTATATGCTTATTGTGTTCTGTTAAAGGTCACGTTAGGTCACATTTGACTTTCATGGTGATTTTTCATGTTCCAGCCAGTGCTCCACAACTGGTATAACAAAAGTCATGGTATGTACTATCCTGTCTGTGCGATTAACCATATAACTGTAATTGAAATGTGTTGAGTGTGTCTTTAAATAAAACATTCCTTTCTTCGTATTAATTACAGCAAAGTGCAGAACGGGAAGCCCCACCTCTGATGGTCGCTGGTTATCCTCGCAAGGTAAACTCGTATTGAGAGAGAGATATATATTGTCAGTTCTTATTTTATTAGTTTTTTAGTTATAGATAGAGAATGATATTTTGTCTTACTTACAGCGAGAGATGTAGCCCAGCAGTAATTTTGAGTATAGCTTTATCATATTCTGTTACAGATCCCCTTTGACGTTTATGACAATTTAACCATTTTTCACACAGTTATACAGGGGATAATATTTCGAAATCTGAGGGAACCGGAAGTCGGTTCACGTGGTTTTTACCTAGGTAACCAATTGTTCGGTTACATGAATTATATTTGCGTAACCCGTAGGTTACCTGATTGGTTACCTCAAAATTACGTTGAAATTATATTTTAAATACATAGTTTTTAGCTGAAGCATAAAGTTAAAACAAATACAAAAGAAAACATTTAAAAAAACAAAAAATGTGTTTAATGCTTGCTAAAGTTAACAATATTATAAAAGAACTGAATATCAGCCCCAGGACTGAAACAAAATACAGGGGCGTAGCTAGAAATTTTCTTAGCATTACGCACGCCAGAGGCGTGCCCGAGCGGGGATATTCGGGGGCCTCCCCCTGTGAAAAGTGTGAAAAGTTTGAAACTCAGGACACCTGTAGATGCAATGTGAGCGTATTCGGAGGCATTATTTATTTTTCTGTAATCTTTTTTTCGAGTCAATTTTAAGAGGATATTTTATAGAACAATTACAGACAGCCTCGACCTATTCCCGGATTTTATTTTTGCATTACGCACATGCGTAATGGGCGCTACGCCTTTGAAATACATACATAATCATTTGGAGGGATTCCTTTTTGCATTTTGTGATGGCTATGCTACTTTCACTTAATCTCGATGGTACTTCTATACTACAGTGACATTCCAAATGTTTGTTTTTTTAAAGCTCATTATGCGATGTTAGTATTTTTCAATTTTTTTGACACTTTTGGATTCCTGTTTACATTAAAACTGTTTTTAACATATGTAAAATTATAGGCAATCCAATATTATGTCTACATATATTCCTTTAGAGATAAAATGGCAGCAGATAATTTAGCCATCTCCAGCGGTCTGAGCACATTTCTTTAAAACTTTTGGCTCAACTCTATACTGAACATTTACTTTAGACTGGTTGCAAATTACAACTGTTGAAATATAACGTTGCTTACTGATTTGCTGCGCATCAAGTATCTAAAATTCAGCCTAAAACATTTGTCGAAATACTAGTAGTATGTCTGCGTGAATAAACGTCCTGTCATCGTGAAGTTTGCAAGTTTTAATTTCTGAACATTTACAGGTCATGACATAACCAGTTTGCAGTTCGCGTAAATTTAATTTTGCGTAAACCAACACACGAACAGAACGTCGGTTCACGTGAAATATTGTGCCCTGTTATAGTCCTTGAATTTGGGAGATAAAAAAAATTGGCCCTGACGTTTGGAAATTTAACTATTTTTCATAGAATTATAGCTCTTTTGTATTTGGCAGATACAAAAAATTGGCCCTGACATCTGGCAATTTAACTATTTTTCACAGAGTTATAGCCTTAGAATTTAGGAGATATGAAAAAAAAGTTGGTCCTGTAAAGCTTTAGCAGTACTCTCAGAATGTTCATTTTATTAGTTATACACGTAGATACTTAATGATATTTTGTATTAATTACAGTGAGGGACGTAGCCCAGTGGTAGAGCACTCAACTGATGCCATAATTCCCATATAACCATCATAACAATGTGTTGAGTGTGTCGTTAAATAAAACATTCCTTTCTTCGTATTAATTACAGAAAAGCGCAGAATGGGAAACCCCACCTCTGATGGTCGCTGGTTATCCTCGCAAGGTAAACTCGTATTGAAAAGAGAGTTGTTGTATGTTCTTATTTAGTCTAAACAAAAATAAAACAAATAATAATGTAAATAAAAGACAACATATTTTACTCACTGAAGAAATTGAGGCAGGTTGTATTGTTAGTTTTTATTAAAGGCGCATACCCTAGTTTCCCCCAGTGAATATGGATACTAAGTTTAGTTCATATTCAAATTTGCAACCCACCTTTGGACAAGGTTATAACAGAGAGAAGTTACAACATGTGATGTTTAAACAGGGAAATACCGTCTACAAGTAACCAGAGCTTGTCTTAATAAACATTATATTCAGACGAACGTGCCTTTTTAGAAACTAGGGTATGTCACTTTAATCCCTTACAGGTCCAACAGGAGAATACTATAGGTTTCATGTCCATCCTTCTGTCTGTCTGTCTGTCTGTCTGCTTGGCCGTCTGTCCCACAATTAGCTTTCAGGACTTTTTTTCACAATGGCTCAAGATATTGAGCGGGAATTTTGTGTAAAGCCTTATCATGTACAGTTACACTCTCATTGTGATTAATCTAATTCCAGCCAGTGCCCCACTACTGACTTAACAAAGGTACAGCAGTGGTATGTACTGTCCTGTTTGTGGGATGCTGCATATAAAATATCCCTTGTTGTTTAAACAGAAAGACTAAATCTTTGACATCCAAAAGCCGGATGATGAATTAATCAATGTGCTCCAGTGGTGTCATTAAACAAAACAAACTTTAAATTTTAATCAGAAAGATTAGCCCATTGCATAGAGGCATCGGGTTTCCTCTCTCATTATCTGTGTGGTCTTTAAACATAATATGTCTGATGCCATATAACCGACAGGTCTGTCTTTCTGTCTGTCTGTCCATCTGTCCCACATATAGCTTTCCAGACATAATTACAATGTACTGAGTGTGTAGTTAAATTAAACATTCCTTTCTTCATATTAATTACAGCAAAGCACAGAACGGGAAGCACCACATCAGAGGGACGCTGGTTATGAGAGAGATCCTCGTAGGGTAAACTCATATTCTTATTTTGTCTGAATAAAAATAAAACCATTAATTATTACCCATATCATTCAAAAATATCCTGGTACGTATCCAAGTGTTACGTCCCACTAGAAAGCTAAGTGATAACACCTTGACATCATATGATATGATACGATTGGTGCACTACGACCCTACAGGATCGTTAATCACACAAGTTTAGTGATATACATTGAAATCAATTAATGGGTAATAAATAGGATATTAAACTCGCTACCAGTTCTTATGAAGACAATTGAAAATTATTTCACTCAGAACATAAACATGATACAAAATGGAAGCTTGTTTAATATCCTATTAATATGATGTTGGTTATGATAGAGATCTTCACAAGGTATACTCGTATTGAGCGAGAGTGAGATATATTGTCATTTCTTATTTTATTAGTTTTTTTCATTAGTTGTAGATACAGAATTTTATTATATAACATTTAGTGAAATATCTTAAAATATCAATGAAATAAAAGTGTTATCAGTCACTCAATGACGATAACACATTTTAGAGTGAAAATTTCACTATTTCACTCTAAATGTGTTATTGTCACTGTAGAAAGTGTTATTTTCACTGTAAGAAAGCTGGAACTATTTTGCTGCTGGCATTTTAAAAATAAAGGTAAATTGCCAAAAGTTATATAATAAATAGAAAATTTCATGTTTGTTGTCAAATATGATTTATATCTCATCTCATGAAGTTTGCAATGATATCATGCTCGTCGCGTAAGCGCGATTCGTGAGACATGATTGCAAACTTCACTCGATGAGATATAAATCATATTTGACAAAAAATATGAAATATTTTCTATATATTTTGTATCAATTACAACGAAGGGCGTAGCCCAGTGGTACAGCAGCCACCTAATGCACAGTCATTCTAAGATCGATCCTCATCGAAGGACCCATTGGGCTATTTCTCATTAATGCCAGTGCTCCACAATTGATAGCAACAATGGCCGTGGTATGTACTGTCCTGTCTATGGGATGGTGCATATAAACAATCCCTTGCTGCTAATCAGAATGAGTAGGTCATTGCGAGGCAGAAGCGGGTTTCCTCTCTCATTATGTTATCTGTGTGATCTTTAACCATGTGTCTTATGTCATATAACAGGAATTAAAATGTGTTGAGTGTGTTGTTAAATAATTCATTCCTTTCTTCGTATTGATTACAGCAAAGTGCAGAATGGGAAGGCCTACCTCTGATGGTCACTGGTTATGAGAGAGATCCTCGCAGGGTAAACTCAAAGTGATAAAGAGAAATATTGTCTGTTATTAGTCCCCTATCCGTTCAGCCAGAGGGGACTGTAGGTTTCATCTCTGTCTGTCTGTCTGTCTGTTTGTCCCACATAGAGTTTTCTGGATGTTATTTTTTCATAATGCCATGCCTTGAGATATTGAGCTGAAATTATGAGTATAGCTTTATCATGTACTGGTACAGATCAAGTTTGACTTTTATGGCCATTTACCTATTTTTGACAGAGTTATGGCCCTTTAAAATTAGTTTTTTTCACAATGCCTTGGAATATTGAGTTAAACGTTTGTGTATAGCTTTAGTACGTACTGTTACAGATCAAGTTTAACTTTCAAGGCAATATATCAATTTTAGAAAATATAGAAATTTGTTTTCCACACTTTATTGCAGTGCCTCAAAATATTAAGCTTAAATCTTTACTATAGCTGTATCATCTTCAGTTACAAATCACGTTCTCTCATTATCTGTGATTTTTATATGTCCATCTATGATGGGTCATATTATGGTATGGCTTTTTCCGTCTGTCTGACCATAAGTTTCATGTCTGTCTGTCTGTCTGTCCCACATATACATGTAGCTTTCCAGACATTTCCAGACATAATAACAATGTGTTGAGTGTGTCGTTAAATTAAACATTCCTTTCTTCGTATTAATTACAGCACAGCATCGAACGGGAAGCCCCACGTCAGAGGGACGCTGGTTATGAGAAAGATCATCGCAGGGTAAACTCATATTCTTATTTTGTCTGAACAAAAATAAAACCATTAATTATTACCCATATCATTAAAAAATATCCTGGTACGTATCAAAGTGTTATGTCCCACTAGAAAGCTAAGTGATAACACCTTGACATCATATGATATGATACGATTGGTGCACTACGACCCTGCAGGATCGTTAATCACACAAGTTTAGTGATATACATTGAAATAAATTAATGGGTAATAAATAGGATATTAAACTAGCTACCAGTTCTTATGAAGACAATTGAAAATTATTTCACTCAGAACATAAACATGACACAAAATGGAAGCTTGTTTAATATCCTATTAATATGACACCCCATCCCGAGTCAGGCCACCGATCTTATCTGAGGTGGGACTCTGGATAGGCGTGTTGGAAACCCTAGTGGTATATGGGCATGTTAAACTAGTGATCTGTCTTTTTAATATGACGTTAGTTATGAGATCCTTGCAAGGTATACTTATACTGAGCGAGAGTGATATATTGTCAGTTCTTATTTTATTTTATTTTTCATTAGTCATAGATACAGAATTATATTTTGTATTAATTACAACAAAGGGCATTGCCCAGTGGTAAGGCATTCACCTAATGCACAGTCATTCTAAGATCGATCCCCATCAGAGGACCCATTCGGTTATTTCTCATTATTGCTAGTGCTCCACAATGGCCATGGTATGTACTGTCCTGTCTGTGGGATGCTGCATATAAACGATCCCTTGCTGCTAATCAGAATGAGTAGGTCATTGCGAGGCAGAAGTGGGTTTCCTCTCTCATTATGTTATCTGTGTGATCTTTAACCATGTGTCTTATGTCATATAACAGGAATTAAAATGTGTTGAGTGTGTCGTTAAATAATTCATTCCTTTCTTCGTATTGATTACAGCAAAGTGCAGAATGGGAAGGCCTACCTCTGATGGTCACTGGTTATGAGAGAGATCCTCGCAGGGTAAACTCAAAGTGATAAAGAGAAATATTGTCTGTTATTAGTCCCCTACCCGTTCATCTCTGTCCATCTGTCTGTCTGTCTGAAATTTTGAGTATAGCTTTATCAAGTACTGGTACAGATCAAGTTTGACTTTTATGGTCATTTACCCTATTTTTGACAGAGTTATGGCCCTTTTAAAAAAAAATCTGGAGGGATTTTTCACAACGTCTTGGGATATTGAGTTCAAATTGAGTTGAAATTTTGTATATAGCTTTATTACGTACTGTTACAGATCAAATTTGACTTTCAATATATCAATTTTAGAAAATATTTTCTTTATTGCAGTGCCTCAAAATACTGACCTGAAATTTTTGGTATAGCTTTTTGCCCTCCTAGATTCACCTCTGCCATTGCATTGTGGCTGCGGGTTTCCTCTGTCACATTCTGTGTGATCTTTATCCATGTGTCTGACACCATACAACTGTAATTAAACTGTGTTGAGTGTGTCGTTAAATAAAACATTCCTTTCTTTGTATTAATTACAGCACAGCATCGAACGGGAAGCCCCACATCAGAGGGACGCTGGTTATGACAGAGATCATCGCAGGGTAAATTTGTAGAGAGAGAGAGAGAGTTTTTGTAAATTCATAAAATTTTAACGACCTTAAAATTTAGCGAAATCCAAATAGGTGACACGCTAGCAACATAAAATTTTAGCAAGGTCGTCACATTAGAAAATAGTTGTAGGATAGTTGAAATAATACTATCAATAAATTTTGACATAATGCAGCTCAGAGTTAAAGGGACAGGCCCAAGTTGTTAAACATTAAGACACATTTCTCAATATTAGAGTCATTTATGACCACTGAAATCAAACATTACTTATATTTTATTGTTTAGATTATCCATTTCCATAGAACCGAAGTGTTTCAGGTCATTCTGTTGTTTCTAATACCACAAAATGCATTTTTCATATTTTTAAAAATGCACATGCGTCTGAGAAGTAACTGTTATGTAGTCGCGTTTTAGTCTATTTTTTAAGAGTATTTCAACGTCACAGACTCTTGTTTCACTCCGTTGTATCCAAATGTGTTACAGGTTTGTAAATTAACCAGATTTAGTGTCCATGTTTACGGGTTGAAACTAGGATCTAGGTGAAAAATATGTCTTAGTGTTTAAACACTAGGGTCTGTCCCTTTAACTTCAGTTTGAGTAGAAAACTGCAGTAATGTGCATCCTAACTAACTATTGTCATTCGCGGTTCTTTAACTTCAGTTTGAGTAGAAAAGTGCAGTAATGTGCATCCTAACTAACTATTGTCATTCGCGGTTCTTTAACTTCAGTTTGAGTAGAAAAGTGCAGTAATGTGCATCCTAACTAACTATTGTCATTCGCGGTTCTTTAACTTCAGTTTGAGTAGAAAAGTGCAGTAATGTGCATCCTAACTAACTATTGTCATTCGCGGTTCTTTAACTTCAGTTTGAGTAGAAAAGTGCAGTAATGTGCATCCTAACTAACTATTGTCATTCGCTGTTCTTTAACTTCAGTTGAGTAGAAAATTGCAGTAATGTGCATGCTAACTAACTATTGTCATTCGCGGTTCTTTTGGTTTAGTCAACAGCATGTGTCCGTGGTGGGACGGGACGTAGCCTAGTGGTAGAGTGTTCGCTTGATGTGCAGTCAGTTTGAGTAGAAAATTGCAGTAATGTGCATCCTAACTAACTATTGTCATTCGCGGTTCTTTAACTTCAGTTTGAGTAGAAAAGTGCAGTAATGTGCATCCTAACTAACTATTGTCATTCGCGGTTCTTTAACTTCAGTTTGAGTAGAAAAGTGCAGTAATGTGCATCCTAACTAACTATTGTCATTCGCGGTTCTTTAACTTCAGTTTGAGTAGAAAAGTGCAGTAATGTGCATCCTAACTAACTATTGTCATTCGCGGTTCTTTAACTTCAGTTTGAGTAGAAAAGTGCAGTAATGTGCATCCTAACTAACTATTGTCATTCGCTGTTCTTTAACTTCAGTTGAGTAGAAAATTGCAGTAATGTGCATGCTAACTAACTATTGTCATTCGCGGTTCTTTTGGTTTAGTCAACAGCATGTGTCCGTGGTGGGACGGGACGTAGCCTAGTGGTAGAGTGTTCGCTTGATGTGCAGTCAGTTTGAGTAGAAAATTGCAGTAATGTGCATCCTAACTAACTATTGTCATTCGCTGTTCTTTAACTTCAGTTGAGTAAAAAATTGCAGTAATGTGCATGCTAACTAACTATTGTCATTCGCGGTTCTTTTGGTTTAGTCAACAGCATGTGTCCGTGGTGGGACGGGACGTAGCCTAGTGGTAGAGTGTTCGCTTGATGTGCAGTCAGTTTGAGTAGAAAATTGCAGTAATGTGCATCCTAACTAACTATTGTCATTCGCGGTTCTTTAACTTCAGTTTGAGTAGAAAAGTGCAGTAATGTGCATCCTAACTAACTATTGTCATTCGCGGTTCTTTTGGTTTAGTCAACAGCATGTGTCCGTGGTGGGACGGGACGCAGCCTAGTGGTAGAGTGTTCGCTTGATGTGCAGTCAGTTTGAGTAGAAAATTGCAGTAATGTGCATCCTAACTAACTATTGTCATTCGCTGTTCTTTAACTTCAGTTTGAGTAAAAAATTGCAGTAATGTGCATGCTAACTAACTATTGTCATTCGCGGTTCTTTTGGTTTAGTCAACAGCATGTGTCCGTGGTGGGACGGGACGTAGCCTAGTGGTAGAGTGTTCGCTTGATGTGCAGTCAGTTTGAGTAGAAAATTGCAGTAATGTGCATCCTAACTAACTATTGTCATTCGCTGTTCTTTAACTTCAGTTGAGTAAAAAATTGCAGTAATGTGCATGCTAACTAACTATTGTCATTCGCGGTTCTTTTGGTTTAGTCAACAGCATGTGTCCGTGGTGGGACGGGACGTAGCCTAGTGGTAGAGTGTTCGCTTGATGTGCAGTCAGTTTGAGTAGAAAATTGCAGTAATGTGCATCCTAACTAACTATTGTCATTCGCTGTTCTTTAACTTCAGTTTGAGTAGAAAATTGCAGTAATGTGCATGCTAACTAACTATTGTCATTCGCTGTTCTTTTGGTTTAGTCAACAGCATGTGTCCGTGGTGGGACGGGACGTAGCCTAGTGGTAGAGTGTTCGCTTGATGTGCAGTCAGTTTGAGTAGAAAATTGCAGTAATGTGCATCCTAACTAACTATTGTCATTCGCTGTTCTTTAACTTCAGTTGAGTAAAAAATTGCAGTAATGTGCATGCTAACTAACTATTGTCATTCGCGGTTCTTTTGGTTTAGTCAACAGCATGTGTCCGTGGTGGGACGGGACGTAGCCTAGTGGTAGAGTGTTCGCTTGATGTGCAGTCAGTTTGAGTAGAAAATTGCAGTAATGTGCATCCTAACTAACTATTGTCATTCGCTGTTCTTTAACTTCAGTTTGAGTAAAAAATTGCAGTAATGTGCATGCTAACTAACTATTGTCATTCGCGGTTCTTTTGGTTTAGTCAACAGCATGTGTCCGTGGTGGGACGGGACGTAGCCTAGTGGTAGAGTGTTCGCTTGATGTGCAGTCAGTTTGAGTAGAAAATTGCAGTAATGTGCATCCTAACTAACTATTGTCATTCGCTGTTCTTTAACTTCAGTTGAGTAAAAAATTGCAGTAATGTGCATGCTAACTAACTATTGTCATTCGCGGTTCTTTTGGTTTAGTCAACAGCATGTGTCCGTGGTGGGACGGGACGTAGCCTAGTGGTAGAGTGTTCGCTTGATGTGCAGTCAGTTTGAGTAGAAAATTGCAGTAATGTGCATCCTAACTAACTATTGTCATTCGCTGTTCTTTAACTTCAGTTTGAGTAGAAAATTGCAGTAATGTGCATCCTAACTAACTATTGTCATTCGCGGTTCTTTTGGTTTAGTCAGCAGCATGTGTCCATGGTGGGACGGGACGTGTAGCCTAGTGGTAGAGTGCTCGCTTGATGCGTGGTCAGTTTGGGATCAATCCCTGCCGGTCGGCCCATTGGGCTATTTCTTGTTCTAGCCAGTGCACCATGACTGGTATATCAAAGGCCGTGGTATGTGCTGTCCTGTCTGTGGGATGGTGCATATAAAAGATCCCTTGCTACTAATGGAAAAACGTTTCCTGTCCTGGACCGACACCTGTGCCCATGAGAGGCGTGCTCTAAAACAGCTTGCTCTGAATGTGCATATTAATCCCTATACCATACCATAGCATAATGGAAAAATTTAGCAGGTTTCCTCTCTGATATCATATGTCAAAATTACCAAGTGTTTGACATTCAATAGCCGATGATTAATAAATCAATGTGGTCTAGTTAAACAAAACAAAACAAACTTTGTATCCGTTGTTTTGTGTTGAGTCAGTCACTGACAAAACAAACTTTGTTTCCATTGTTTTGACTAAAACAAACTTTGTGTCCATTGTTTTGTGTTGAGTCAGTCACTGACAAAACAAACTTTGTGTCCATTGTTTTGTGTTGAGTCAGTCACTGACAAAACAAACTTTGTGTCCATTGTTTTGTGTTGAGTCAGTCACTGACAAAACAAACTTTGTTTCCATTGTTTTGTGTTGAGTCAGTCACTGACAAAACAAACTTTGTTTCCATTGTTTTGTGTTGAGTCAGTCACTGACAAAACAAACTTTGTTTCCATTGTTTTGTGTTGAGTCAGTCACTGGCAAAACAAATTGTGTCCATTGTTTTGTGTTGAGTCAGTCACTGACAAACAAACTTTGTATGCATTGTTTTGTGTTGAGTCAGTCACTGACAAAACAAACTTTGTATCCATTGTTTTGTGTTGAGTCAGTCACTGACAAAACAAACTTTGTGTCCATTGTTTTGTGTTGAGTCAGTCACTGACAAAACAAACTTTGTGTCCATTGTTTTGTGTTGAGTCAGTCACTGACAAAACAAACTTTGTGTCCATTGTTTTGTGTTGAGTCAGTCACTGACAAAACAAACTTTGTATCCATTGTTTTGTGTTGAGTCAGTCACTGACAAAACAAACTTTGTATCCATTGTCATTGTTTTGTGTTGAGTCAGTCACTGACAAAACAAACTTTGTGTCCATTGTTTTGTGTTGAGACAGTCACTGACAAAACAAACTGTGTGTCCATTGTTTTGTGTTGAGTCAGTCACTGGCAAAACAAATTGTGTCCATTGTTTTGTGTTGAGTCAGTCACTGACAAAACAAACTTTGTTTCCATTGTTTTGTGTTGAGTCAGTCACTGACAAAACAAACTTTGTGTCCATTGTTTTGTGTTGAGTCAGTCACTGACAAAACAAACTTTGTGTCCATTGTTTTGTGTTGAGTCAGTCACTGACAAAACAAACTTTGTGTCCATTGTTTTGTGTTGAGTCAGTCACTGACAAAACAAACTTTGTGTCCATTGTTTTGTGTTGAGTCAGTCACTGACAAAACAAACTTTGTGTCCATTGTTTTGTGTTGAGTCAGTCACTGACAAAACAAACTTTGTATCCATTGTTTTGTGTTGAGTCAGTCACTGACAAAACAAACTTTGTATCCATTGTCATTGTTTTGTGTTGAGTCAGTCATTGACAAAACAAACTTTGTGTCCATTGTTTTGTGTTGAGACGGTCACTGACAAAACAAACTGTGTGTCCATTGTTTTGTGTTGAGTCAGTCACTGGCAAAACAAACTGTGTCCATTGTTTTGTGTTGAGTCAGTCACTGACAAAACAAACTTTGTTTCCATTGTTTTGTGTTGAGTCAGTCACTGACAAAACAAACTTTGTGTCCATTGTTTTGTGTTGAGTCAGTCACTGGCAAAACAAACTTTGTGTCCATTGTTTTGTGTTGAGTCAGTCACTGGCAAAACAAACTGTGTCCATTGTTTTGTGTTGAGTCAGTCACTGACAAAACAAACTTTGTGTCCATTGTTTTGTGTTGAGACGGTCACTGACAAAACAAACTGTGTGTCCATTGTTTTGTGTTGAGTCAGTCACTGACAAAACAAACTTTGTGTCCATTGTTTTGTGTTGAGTCAGTCACTGACAAAACAAACTTTGTTTCCATTGTTTTGTGTTGAGTCAGTCACTGACAAAACAAACTTTGTGTCCATTGTTTTGTGTTGAGTCAGTCACTGACAAAACAAACTTTGTGTCCATTGTTTTGTGTTGAGTCAGTCACTGACAAAACAAACTTTGTGTCCATTGTTTTGTGTTGAGTCAGTCACTGACAAAACAAACTTTGTGTCCATTGTTTTGTGTTGAGTCAGTCACTGACAAAACAAACTTTGTATGCATTGTTTTGTGTTGAGTCAGTCACTGACAAAACAAACTTTGTATCCATTGTTTTGTGTTGAGTCAATCACTGACAAAACAAACTTTGTATCCATTGTTTTGTGTTGAGTCAATCACTGACAAAATAATTGCACAAAAGTGTTTTTTTTGGAACAGTCCGTTGTATGTCTCTTTAAATTTAGCATCATAAAATATTAGCGTCGAATATATGGTAGTCTTGCTAAATTCACTAAAACATTATGCTTGCTAACATTTCCTGTTTTACAGTATTGTCATTTCTTATTTTATTAGTTTTTTCCATTAGTCATAGATACAGAATAATATTTTTAAGGAATTACATCGAAGGGTGTAGCCCATTGGTGAAAAAGTGTTCACCTGACGCATGGTCAGTCTAGAATCAATCCCATTGGGCTATTTCTCGTTCCAGCCAGTGCTACACAACTGGTGTAACAAAGGCCGTGGTATGTACTATCCTGTCTGTGGGATACTTCATATAAAAGATCCCTTGCTGCTAATCGAAAAGAGTAGTCCATCAGTGGGCCCATTGGGCTATTTCTCATTCCAGCCAGTGCTCCACAACTGGTGTAACAAAGGCCGTGGTATGTTCTGTCCTGTTTGTGGGATTATGCATATAAAAGATCCCTTGCTGCTAATCGAAAAGAGCATTGTGTGGCAGCAGCCGGTTTTCTCTCTCATTATCTGTGTGATCTTTAACTATATGCTGGACACCATATAACTGTAATTAAATTATGTTAAGTGTATCGTTAAATAAAACATTCCTTTCTTCGTATTAATTACAGCAAAGTGCAGAATGGGAAGCCCCACATCAGAGGGACGCTGGTTATGAGAGAGATCCTCGCAAGGTAAACTCATATTGAGAAAAAGATTTTGTCAGTTCTTATTTTGTCATAACTAAAATAAAACTAATAAATATGTAAATAAAAAACAACAATACATTTCACTCATTGAAGAAATTGAGGCAGGTTGTATTGTCAGTTTGGATGGGGGATCATAGGTTTCATCTCCGTCTGTCTGTCTGTGTGTCTGTCTGTGTGTGTGTCTGTCCGTCTGTCTGTTTGCCCATCTGTCTGTCCGTCTGTTTGTCTGTCTGCCCATCTGTCTGCCCTTCTGTCTGTCTGTCTGTCTGTCTGTCTGTCTGTCTGTCTGTCTGTCTGTATGTATGTATGTATGTCTGTCTGTGTGTGTGTCTGTCTGTCCGTCTGTCTGTTTGCCCATCTGTCTGTCCGTCTGTTTGTCTGTCTGCCCATCTGTCTGTCCAGCTGTCTGTCTGTCTGTTTGTCTGTCCATATGTCCCACATATAGCTTTCAGGACGGGTTTTTTATCGCAATGCCTCAAGATATTGAGCTGAAATATTGTGGATGATAAAAGGAGGGTTGGTTTGGATGATAAAAGGAGGGTTGGTTTGGATGATAAAAGGAGGGTTGGTTTGGATGATAAAAGGAGGGTTGGTTTGGATGATCTTCAATTTCAAACTGTCCCGTAGGATTAACGCCAATTAGAAAATGTTGTGTACTTTCTTGAAGGTTATTTCAAAGTACTTCAAAATGTTTTATGGCCAACATGTAGATGCCATTTTGATGATAGGACGCATCAATGACAAAAATGAAATGGGATGTTATACCTTATGCAATACCTTTTGCTAAAACCGTTTGAGGACTACACCTCTACTCTTAACAGGGGCTGCATCTGTTGGCAGTGATTGAAAGAAAGAAATGTTTTATTTAACGACGCACTCAACACATTTTATTTACGGTTATATGGCGTTAGACATATGGTTAAGGACCACACAGATTTTGAGAGGAAACCCGCTGTCGCCACTACATGGGCTACTCTTGCGATTAGCAGCAAGGGATCTTTTATTTGCGCTTCCCACAGGCAGGATAGCACAAACCATGGCCTTTGTTGAACCAGTTATGGATCACTGGTCGGTGCAAGTGGTTTACACCTACCCATAGAGCCTTGCGGAGCACTCACTCAGGGTTTGGAGTCGGTATCTGGATTAAAAATCCCATGCCTCGACTGGGATCCGAACCCAGTACCTACCAGCCTGTAGACCGATGGCCTACCACGACGCCACCGAGGCCGGTCTGGCAGTGATTGGTGATGATACAGTTTTTATGAACATAATGTGTTTTGTTTTTTATAAATATGTGCATTATTAAAGGAACTGATCACAGTTCTGAGATACACATACTTTTTCTCTTAGTAAGGTTATAACGAGCAATTGCCGAAACTCGGGTCAATACATTTAACTCCCGTTGTGTGCTAGAATTTTATTATCTTGAAAAAACAAATATAATAATAACCTTAGTAACTAAAATACAATCTACAAAATAATCAAAAATCGTTGTTTTAAACTATTAATTTTTAAGTTCCAGATACCAGGAAAACGTGTTTTATACTTTCAGAGATTTCAAATTTTCCCCATACAAAATTTGGGCATTTTGCGCCCTCAAACAACTTCATATCCAAAAGGCCCCGGCAAATACATAGTCGAACCCTCCCACTCGAAATGTTGGCTACAGGACTGATCTGACTGGTCTTTAATCATATGTCCGACGCCATATAACCATAATTAAAATGTTTTGAGTGTGTCGTTAAATAAAACATTCCTTTCTTTGTATTAATTACAGCAAAGTGCAGAATGGGAAGCTGGTAATGAGAGAGGTCCTCACAAGGTAAACTCGTATTGAAGTAATGAATGAATGAATGTTTAACAACACCCAGCACAAAAATACATCATCTGTTGGGTGTCAAACAGTGGTAAATACTCTACTGAGATATATACAG
This sequence comes from Gigantopelta aegis, assembly GCF_016097555.1. Classification (NCBI taxonomy): domain Eukaryota; kingdom Metazoa; phylum Mollusca; class Gastropoda; order Neomphalida; family Peltospiridae; genus Gigantopelta; species Gigantopelta aegis. The sequence goes on from NC_054711.1 coordinate 3,400,704, forward strand.
AACTTCACTTAGGTTGTTTTCCCTTCCTATTTATTGCACAAATTTATTTTCCGCAAGAATAAATGCTACAAGACTACATAGCAGTCGAGTGGTATGTTCTTACACAAAATGAATCTGTACAATAAATGGAAAGCGAAAACATCATGTGAAATTCTATATTTATTACATACCTTTTATTTTTTACAAAAAGAGTTTTTATTTTAACGTCATAACTACACTTTCTTAAATCTATGATCAATACCCCTTTTATTCTGCGTCTATCTTGTGTAATGTTTCAAATACGATGTGAAGTAATTATAAAATCATATTTGATGTAATAGCAAAAAGGCTCTAACCCCAGTAAAAATAAAAGTTTAAAAGTTGTGGTCCAGATCGCACCTACATGTATGTGCAATACAAGATAAATTTATCACACGGTTCGAAAATGTCTTTATCACTATAGTAAGATTGAATAGGTATGTAATAAAATGCTATTGATAACGATGGAGAACAAGCTGATTAGAACATGACTATAAAGTGGATATGACAGACATCTAGGTCAGAGATTTTTCACTGTATGCAGTTTTCAAAAACATAGCTGATAGCCAACAGACATTTGGATTTTTTGACGAGTGATTACAGCTTTTGCATGAATGATCCGTCATTTATGTTGATATTGGTTTCGCATAACCGACAGACCAAATTGTATGCACTGGTGAGGGTGGGTTTGGGGGTGTTCATTAAAAGTGGTGTCATTGAACAAAGCAAAACTGAGGACAATATGATCGAATAACAAGCTCATTGAACAAAGCAAATCTGATTATAAATTTCAGAAAATCATGAAGAAGAGGCAATCATTTGATCTAGGCTCCGGTTTTGAGAATGAATGGGGACCCGCAGTAGGCCATCAGGGGAAATCGTCACTTGATCAGCAAAGGGTATGTGTTTTATTCCACTACTGTCCATCTGTCTGTCCTTCTGTCTGTCCATTCATTCATTCATCCGTCTGTCCGTCCGTTCATTCATCCATCCGTCTGTCCGACATGTAGTTTTCTGGATGTTTTGTTCACAATTCTTCAATATATTGAAATTTTGTATTTAGCTTTATCATGTACTTTCACAGATCACGTTTGACTTTCATGACGATTTACCCATGTTTGACACAGTTATGGCCCTTGAACTTACGAGATATGACAATTTGTTTTCCGGACTTTGTTTTGTCAATGCATCATGAAATTGAGCTGACATTTTGTGTATAGCTTTATCATGTTCTGTTACAGATTTGTATTGTGGTATGGTGTTGTCCGTCCGTCCATCTGTACATATGTCAGTCTGTTAACTTGTTCTTGTTTGAACCATATCTTGCATACAGATGCATACAGGACCATCAAACCTCACATGTAGGAACAACTTGGGATGGTGGTGTGTCGCGTACTATTACTAGGTCACTGTGACCTACTTTTCCTGGTCTACTGGACATAACAGTAAGTCCTCAGTAGTTAGTCCAAAACAAACTGTTCATCCATCCCATTGCAAACATTTCACATAATTAGAATTGAATCATACCCATAGCATATTCATTAATATAGATATGGTTTTCCATCAAATTCCTGACGGGCTTATCATGTACCTCACCGGGACTCTTGTTCATATAGTTATAGCCCTTGAACTTAGGAGATATTAAACTTTGTTGGGCCAAGTAGAGGACATGTATTGCTTTAGCAGTACACTCAGAATGCTTGCTTAAAAATACGTTTTGTTTGTGTCACTTAAAAAGGCTGAGTGCCAAGAAGTAGACACATAAAAAAAGGATATTTCATTATTAGTAGAAGAAATAAAATAATATCATACATGTATAATATGAATCGCAACTCATGTAGTATTCTCTATATTATGATGTTAATGTTTTAAAATGAAGGGTTGGAACATGGTGAAGACATATCATCAAAGTTTCTTATCAATTTCAGAGAAGCTCAGTAATAGCCACTCGTGTAGTATTCGCTATATAATGATGTTAACTTTTTAAAATGAAGGGTTGGAACGGAGTAAAGACATATGATCAAAGTTTCTTATTAATTTCAGAGAAGCTCGATAACAAAACCAGTTCGGATGGACATTGGTGTTGAAGCAATGTTGGTTAGAGGTCAAAAACGTGGATTGATACTTGACGCTCAAAGGGTATGTTTTTAAATTATTGTTACACTTTTTTTTACTTTTTTTTTTTTTATCCCACTGCCCCCTTTCCTTTCACTCCTTTGAATTCCATCTCATTTCTTCCCGATCTGGCAACTCCTCCTATCTTCCAACTTCTTTCGCTATCCACCTCCACATCCCAGTCCTTGTCTCTCCAACCGCGACAGGTGCTTGTTTCTTGTTTCTTCCCATCCGCTTTTAACTGTGGGCTAGTCTGACCACTTATTGTTACACTTTGTCTCATTTATTGATTCTCTGGGGGAGGGAGCGAGACCAGTGGTAAAGTGTTTCACGGTCAGTCTAGGATCAATCCCCATCGGTGGGCCCATTGGGCTATTTCTCTTTCCAGTCAGGGCGGGATGTAGTATATCAAAGGCTGTGGTATGTGCTATCCTGTCGTGTGTGATAGGGCATATAAAAGATCCCTTGCTACTAATGAAAAAAATGTAGTGTTCCTCTCTGTGACTATGTCAAACCAATAGCCAATGATTAATACATCAATGTGCTATGGTGGTGTTGTTAAACAAACAAACTTCTTCTTTCCACCCAGTGGTAAAGCACTCGCTTTGGGTGTTTTTTCAAAGACGATTTTTATGTCATTTCGTGATGTGTGAAAACCATATTTCCACTCATTGCTTCGCAGTTTGTGAAAATATTGTTTTCTTACATCACTCGTTGACATAAAAATCATATTTGAAAAACCCCATGAAATAGCCTCTATTTATTATCAAGGGGGTGGGACGTAGCCCAGTGGTACAGCGCTCACTCGACGCGGTCGGTCTGGGATCAATCCCCATTGGTGGGCCCATTGGGCTATTTCTCGTTCCAGCCAGTGCACCATGACTGGCATATCAAAGGCCGTGGTATGTACTATCCTGCCTTTGATATACCAGTCATCGTGCACTGGGTGGAATGAGAAATAGCCCAATGGGCCCAGCGACAGGGATCGATCCCAAACCAACCGCGTATCAAGCAAGCACTTTACCACTGGGCTGCATCCCGCCCCACCCATGATGCATGCACAAATGTGGCACATTGTTTTAGGGTTTTTGTTTGTATATTTATGAAAACGTTTGAAAGTGCTGAGGTTGACAATGCAGGACGTAGCTCAGTGGTACAGTCCTTGCCTGATGTGCAATCGATCTAGGATCGATCCCTGTCGGTGGGCCCATTGGGCTATTTCTCATTCCAGCCCGTGCTCCACAACTGGTGTAACAAAAACTGTGGTATGTGCTATCCTAAGGGATGATGCATATAAAAGATCCCATGCTGCTAATCGGAAAGAATACCCCATGAAGTGGCGACAGCAGGTTTCCTCTCTCAATATCTGTGTGGTCCTTAACCATATGTCTGACACCATATAACCGTAAATAAAATATTTTGAATGAATTGTTAAATAAAACATTTTCTTCCTTCCTTCAGCTGAGATTTGTTACACAGTTAATGGTTGTTTAAATCATTGTCTTAGACTATGTCGAACTTTGTCTTAGACTATGTCGAACTTTGTCTTAGACTATGTCGAACTTTGACACATTGTGAAAGAAGAAGCTGTAATGTATTTATTTGGGGGGGGGGGGGGAGGGGCATATTTAAAGAAAAATGCCAAAAATATCTTTTGACCCTTAATGAATTTTGTTGAGTGTATAAAAAGATTGGGAATATTATTAATGTTTATTAGGCTATCACAGTTTTGTATTGATTTCAGAGGACCTCTGTAGTCTTGCCCCCGATCCAGGTGGTCACTAGTGCTTCAAACGTAGCCATGAGTGCAGGAGAACTAGAGAGAGCACTGGCGCCGGTAGGGATTTTTCTTTTACCCATTTTTAGTTAGTTTACTAGGCATGTTTTAAGTTGAACGGACGGGACTAGAGGTTTCATCTCTGTCCTTCTGTCTGTCTGTCTGTCTGTCCCACATATAGTTTTCCAGACGGTTTTTTTTTTCCCACAATGCCTGAAAATGATATTTTGGGTATAGCTTTGTCATGTTTGATCTCTGTCTGTCTGTCTGTCTGTCTGTTTGTCGGTCTGTCAGTCCGTCTGTTTCTCGGTCTGTCCGTCCGTCTGTCCCACATATAGTTTTCCAAACATTTTTGTTTTCACAATGCCTCAATATATTGAGCTGACCTTTTGAGTATAGCTTTATCATGTACATAGAGGTTTCATCTGTGTCTGTCTGTCCATCCGTCTGTCTGTTTGTCGATTTGTCTGTCCATCCGTCTGTCACATATAGTTTACCAGATGTTTTGTTCCACAATGTCTCGAGATATTGTCTATAGCTTTATCATATACTGTTACAGATCAAGTTTAACTTCCTTGGTGATTTACCCATTGTTTGCAGAGTTATAGCCCTTGAACTTAGGAGATACAGGAAAAGAAATTCTTGACTCTTTTTTTTTCTCTGTTTTTTTCAATGACTCAAATATTGAGCTGACATTTTGTGTATAACTTTATCATGTATTTTTAGAGATCAAGTTTGACTTTATTGGAAATTTACCCATGTTTGCCAAAAAAAATTGTTTTCTGGACTTTTTTTTCCCCCAGTGCCTCAAGATATGCAACTGACATTTTGTGTATAACTTTATCATGTATTTTTAGAGATCAAGTTTGACTTTATTGGAAATTTACCCATGTTTGCCAAAAAAAATTGTTTTCTGGACTTTTTTTTCCCCCAGTGCCTCAAGATATGCAACTGACATTTTGTGTATAACTTTATCATGTATGTTTACATATCAAATTAACTTTCTTGGCGATTTACAATTTTTGTGCAGAGTTATGTCCCTTGAACTTAGGAGATACTAACATTTGTTTTCTAGCCATTTGTTTTCAATGCCTCAAGATACTAAGCTTACATTTTGTGTATAGCTTTATCTTGTACTGTTACAAATCATGTGTGACTTTCTTGGCGATTTACCAATTTTTGGAAGAGTTATAGCCCTTGAATTTAGGAGATAACACATTCCATGATACCCCTTCCTAAAGCATTACATGATTGTTCGATGGCCCTAGTATGTTTTTTCCTTTGTTTATACACACAAAATTAAGGGCTAAAGTTGCAAAAGGTTTTTGCTATAGAGGGCAGAGTTATGGCCCTTGAACTTAGGAGACAACAAATATTTGTTGGGCCCTGTAGGGGACGTGTTGTTTTAGCAGTACTCTCAGAATGCTTATTTTTATTATTTCAGAGAAGCGCTGAACCGGAACCGTCGCCGACTGAATATGAAACTGTACGTACTGACCTTAATTATGAATCAAAAATATTATTGGTAGTAAATCTTAAGGCGGAGATGAATTTTATTTGTAGAATGCAGCAGATTGCATTTCAGACCATCTAGTTTTCAACATTTTACAGGGGGAAATACCCCCGAACCCCCTAGAAACTTTGCTTTGTGCCCTCATCTCAGTCAGCCCCCCCCCCCCCCCCCCCCCATGTCTACTCAGGCGCTTCATGTCTACATGCTTCCACCGTGCCTGCTTAAGGGGCCGATCGTAGGTGGGACACGGTATTCGGGTTTATGTCCCTCATAAAATACTTTTCTTTGTCACTCGCTCAAGCTCGTGACAATTGAACATTATTTCACTCAGGACATAAACATGATACAAAACAGAAACTCATTTAATATCCTATAATTATGTGCCTTGAATTTCAGGGGATGCAGCCCAGTTGTAAAACTCTCGCTTGATGCACAGTCGGTTTGGGATCGATCCTCATTGGTGGGCCCATTGGGCTATTTCTCTTTCTTGCCAGTCCACCACGACTGGCATATAAAAGGCTGTGGTATGTGCTGTCCTGTCTGGGAAAGTGCATATAAAAGATTCCTTGCTGCTAATGGAAAAATATAGCGGGTTTCCTCTGTATGACTGTCAAAATTACCATATGTTTGACATCCAATAGCCGATGATTAAATAATCAATGTGCTCTAGTGGTGTCGTTAAATAAAACAAACTTTTTTCTTCTTTTTATTTTTTTCAATTTCAGGGGCCTTATCAGCAGATACCCAATGTTTTGACAGCCATAGGTCTTAAAAAAGCTGACGAGTTTGTTCCCAATCAACAACCAAAGGTACAAGTTGATCCCAAGTGTTTTTTGCTACAACTGGTATATCAAAGGTCATGGTATGTGCTATCCTGTCTGTGGGATAGTACATATAAAATATCCCTTGCCACTAATAAAAAAGCGGTTTTCTGTCTAAGACTGTCAAAATGTTTGACAGACCTTGCTGTTTAAGGTGCGTGATCGATCGATTGCGCTTGTACAGCACATGTAATTTCAATCTGGTGAATGTGAAAAACAGCACTTATTACACTCAACAAATGGTGCACATAAAATAGATGGGTATATTTATTTCCACTGTTTACAAAAATCAACACTTTTCATAGCTCATTTAGCTGATAGGAAGGTCCTTTTATTAAAACAATAAACATTAAAAAGATGGCTTCCATGCAGTCGTTAAACTGGCATTTCTCTTTGTTGAACAAATCGTGAAATACTGGTTTAATAGACAGTTTTGTAGACATACCAGTCAAAATCCAATCTACACTGCCTATTTTATTTATTTTGGTGAGTGATTTTTCACTCACCTTAGCATATTGAGGTGTGCGATTTTCCACTCGCCTATAATTTTAAAAAATCAAGGACTGGTTTGACATCCAATAGCTGATGATGACAAAAGTTAGAAATGTATACAATCTAAGCTCCTAATTGTATCTGATGTACTTGTCAGTGTGGAGGTGTGGTATGAATTAAGATCTATTATTGGTAATAAATAGGATATTAACCTTGCTACCATTTTGTCTCATGTTTATGTCCCTCATGAAATACTTTTATTTGTCACTCGCTAAAGCTCGTGACATTTGAACATTATTTCACTCAGGACATAAACATGATACAAAACAGAACCTTGTTTAGTATCCTATAATTCTGTGCTGTCAATATCAGGGGATGTAGCCCAGTTGTAAAACGCTCGCTTGATGCGCAGTCGGTTTGAGATTGATCCCCATCGGTGGGCCCATTGGGCTATTTTTTGTTCCAGCCAGTGCACCACGACTGGTATACCAAAGACTGTGGTATGTGCTATCCTGTCTGTGGGATGGTGCATATAAAAGATCCTTGGCTGCTAATGGAACGATGTAGCGGGTTTCCTCTCTGAGACTATATGTCGCAATTACCAAATGTTTGACATCCAATAGCCGATGATTAATAAATTTAATTAATTAATGTGCACTAGTGGTGTCATTAAATAAAACAAACTTTTTTCTTTTCTTTTTTTTAAATTTTAGGGCCCCTATCAGCAGGTACCCACCAGAGACCTTACAAACGCTGACAAGTTTGTTTCCAAACAACAACTAAAGGTACAACTTGATCCCAAGTGTTTTTTTAAAACGGCTGGTATATCAAAGGTCGTGGTATGTGCTGTCCTCTCTGTGGGATAGTGCATATAAAAGATCCCTTGCTACTAATGGAAAAGCAGTTTCCTCTCTAAGACTGTCAAAATTACCAAATATTTTACATCCAATAGTCTCGGGACGGGACGTAGCCCAGTGGTAAAGCCTTCGATTGATGCGCGGTCGATTGATCCCCGTCGGTGGTCCCATTGGGCTATTTCGTTCCAGCTAGTGCACCACAGCTGGTATATCAAAGGCTGTGGTATGTGCTATCCTATCTGTGGTATGTGCTATCCTATCTGTGGAATGGAGCATATAAAAGATCCCTTGCTGCTAATCGAAAAGAGTAGCCCATGAAGTGGCGACAGCGGGTTTCCTCTCTCAATATCTGTGTGGTCCTTAACCATATGTCTGACGCCATATAACCGTAAATAAAATGTGTTGAGTGCGTCGTTAAATAAAACATTTCCTTCCTTCCTTCCTTCCAATAGCCTATGATGAAAAAAGTTTGTTTTGTTTAACAACACCACTAGAGCACATTGAAAGAAGTTAAAAGACAGAACAAGCTGACAGATCAGGAAGAAATAAGATCTAATTCAAAGGAGAAAAAGGAAAGGGGCTGGAGGGGTGTAATAATATTTGTTTATCTACAGTAAAAAACCCAAACAAACAAATGATTAACCTTCCTCCCTTAAGTATTACATGATTGGTTGATGACCCTAGTATATTTTTTTTCTTTGTTTATACTCACAAAATCAGAGCTAAAATTGTGTGTTAACTTGCACCAGTTTCAAAAGGTTTTTATCATAGAGGGCAGAGTTATGGCCCTTGAACTTAGGAGATAATGAATATTTGTTGGGCCCTGTATGGGACATGTGTTGTTTTACAGTACTCCCAGAATGCTTGTTTTTATTATTTCAGAGAAGCTCTGAACCGGAACCGTCACTGCCTGAATTTCAAACTGTACGTACTGACCTTAATTCTGAATCAAAAATATTATTGGTGGTAAATCTTAAGGCAGAGATGAATTTTACTTCTGAATGCAGCAAATTGCATTTCAGAACATCTACTTTTCAATATTTTACACTGGAGCAAACCCCCTGAAAACCCCTAGAAACTTTGCTTTGCGACCTCATTTTAGTCAGCCCCCCCCAATGTCTACGCAACCCCTCCCCCAAAGTGTACTTGCTTCCACCGTGCCTGCTTAAGGGGCCAATAATAAAATATGTATGCCCAGAGGTAGGAGACTGTATTCGGGCATTATGTACTAAGTAGAGGGGAAAGGGTTACAGAATATATATGCCAAATTATTGGTATATCAAAGGTCGTGGTATGTGCTATCCTGTCTGTGGGATGGTGCATATAAAAGATCCATAACTATATATCAAAATTATCAAATGTTTGACATCCAATAGCTGATGATTAATAACTCAATGTGCTCTAGTGGTGTTGTTAAACAAAAAAAACTTCTTTCTTTTCTTTTTTTCAATTTCAGGGCCCCTATCAGCAGACGCCCATCGTTTTGTCAGACAGAGATTTTAAAAATGCTGACGAGTTTGGTCCCAATCAACAACCAAAGGTACAAGTTGATCCTAAGTTTTTTTGCTATGACTGTTATATCAAAGGTTGTGGTATGTGCTATCCTGTCTGTGGGACAGTGCATATTAAAAATCTCTTGCTAGTAATGAAAAAGCAGTTTTCTCTCTAAGACTCTGTCAGTATTCTGACACCATATAACCGTAAATAAAATGTGTTGAGTGCATCAATAAATAAAACATTTCCTTCTTTCCTGTCAAAATTACCAAATGTTTGGTATCCAATAGCTGAAGATGATAAAAGTTTGTTTTCTTTAACGACACCATTAGAGCACATTGAAAGAAGTTAAAAGATAGAACAGGTTGCGAGATCAGGACAAAATAAGATGTAATTCAAAGGAGAAAAAGGGGCAGGATGTAGTCCAGTGGTACAGCGCTCGCTTGATGCACAGTCGGTCTAGGATCAATCCCTGTTAGTGGGCCCATTGGGCTATTTCTCACTCCAGCCAGTGCACCACGACTGGTATATAAAAGGCTGTGGTATGTGTTATCCTATCTGTGGGATGGTGCATATAAAAGATCCCTAGCTGCTAATCGGAAAGAGTAGCCCATGAAGTGGCGACAGCGGGTTTCCTCCCTAAATATCTGTGTGGTCCTTAACCATATGTCCGACGCCATCTAACCGTAAATAAAATGTGTTGAGTGTGTCGTTAAATAAAACATTTATTTCCTTCCTTCAAAGGAGAAAAAGGAAAGGAGCTGGAGGGGTGTAATAATACATTTTTTAAATACAGTAAAAAAAACAAAAAAACCCTGAAAAATATCAGATGTCATAAAAAGAGTTTTTATGTGAACAGTGTTTTCACAAATAAATAAATATATGTTTTACAATTTTCTTTCTCAATTTTATTATTTATGGAAATTTTTTTAAATTACCATCTTGTTCTGTGCCTTTAATTTTAGAAAGGACAGAAAACAAGTTAACGGTTCACATTGTTTCTGAAATATATGTTTTTAAATTTTCTTTTCTCAGTATTAATATGGATAGAAAGTTTGTAAGTGACCATCTATAGTTCATTCCCTCCTACAAAAATAAATTTTGTAAATAATTTCAGTCTGGTATGACTTAAGAAGAAAAGTAAAAATGTTTTTGAAATAACCTTAACAAAATGAAAAATACCAGACATCATGAAAAGAATTTGATGGGAACAGTGTTTTCACAAATAAATAAATATATGTTTTAAAATTTTCTTTTCTCAATATTATTATGGATAGGAAGTTTGTAAGTGACCATCTATAGTTCATCCCATCCTACAAAAAATATTTTTTGTAAATAATTTCAGTTTGATATGACTTAAGAAGAAAAGTAAAAGTATTTTTGAAATAACAAAAAAAAAAAAAACACATTATTTTTGTGTGGAATTTAGCAGACTCAAAAATAAATAACTTGTATTAAATTCTATAACATTATAAAAAAGACGTTCCTTGTGGGAAAGACTATAGTTCTGCACCTTTAATTTCAGACAAGAAGAAAAAGCGAGTTAACAGTCCACATTGTTTCTGATGTTACACAAGATTACAGGGTAATGGAACAAATACCATATGAGAAGGATCGGAGATTAAAGGGACAGACCCTAGTTTTTAAACACTGAGGCATATTTTTGACTATTAGAGCCGTTTTTGATTACTGAAATCATACTTTACTTAGATTTTATGATTTAGATTATCAATTTCCGTACATTCGAAGTGCTTTTGGTCATCCTGGTGTTTTTAATATCACAAAATGCATTACGCATATTTTTAAAAACACACATGCGTCTGAGAAGTAACAGTTATGGAGTGGAGTTTTAGTCTATGTTTTTTTAGGGTATTTGACCATTTTAAAGTCATAGACTCATGTTTCACTCAATTGTAACTTTATCCAAATGTGTTACAGGACCCTGTTTCACGAAGCGATCTTAGCCCTAAGATCAACTTAAGTGCATAGCTACACTATGCACTTAAGTTGAACTTAGCGCTAAGATCACTTCATTGAACGGCCCTGGTTTGTAGATTAACTAAACTTAGTGTTAATTTTCACGGGTTGAAACTAGGGTCTGTCCCTTTAAGATCTAAGTATCTTTCCGAGGTAAGTATAAAAATGAATATTAAAAATTATAAATAGACAAAAGGTAACATTCTTTAAAAAAAAAAAGCATAAATCTTTCTAAAACTTTCAGACTAATGAAAAGAAATCCCCTCAAAATGGATAATAAGAAAAAAAAGGAGAAAATTTTGATTTAAGAAAATGTAGGGAATTTTAAATACAAAAAAAACCCAATGCAACTTAAAATACCAAAAGAAAATTAGTAACAAGACAAAAAGAGTTGATTAGAATACAATGCATGCAACTTTAAGTTTTAGTCAAGGCTGGTATGGTTTTGTATTTTTTAATTTTACAAAACTCTCTTTTGACAAAACGAAACAAAACAACATGATTAGTAAAGGCTGTTACAAGATATAGATCTTTATGGAAGAGAGATCATGACCTCCGATCACGTGATCACAGTGTCACACAGTACAACTCTGCACAGATGTTTTGCGGAAAGTGTGCACATGGTTCTTTTTATTCATATTTTTAAATTAGAAAAATACTTCCTGTCAATTCTTATAATTAATATTAGAAGCATAATTTAACAAAATATATATTTTAATAATTTAGTTTAGAGTTGAATATGTTTATACTATTGTTGATGTAAATGCTATTGATAGTGTATGGCGTATGAATGCAAAGTTTCTTTGATAAATAGCTAAATAAAGTAGTCACAACATGACGTCATTTTGCTAAATGACATCATTTGGTAAGCGATATAATTTTCTCGGTCTTTAATCTGTGCATTTTCATGTCTTGTTTAGTTATTTTGGATGTCATTCTGTGCGATTTTTGTTCATTGATGTGCGGTGTAATAAATAAAATACTATACTCGTTCCCATGTGAGACCATTTATGTCACAACTCATGTGTTTTTAATTGCACATTACTCACTTTCGCTTGTGATGTACGATTAAAAATAAACTTGTTATAATATAAACGGTCTCACACAGGAACTCGTTTAGTATTCTCTTTGTGTTTTTAATTTTAGAAAAGTCTCTATTTACAAAAAAACCAACAGTTTTAGTAAAACCTGGTACAGGACATAGTTCCGTGTTTTTAATTTTAGAAAACTCTATTGACAAAACAAGAACAGTTTTAGTAAAGGCAGGTCCAGAATATATTGTGTTTTTGATTGTAGACAAGACGGCCATCTTCTGAGTACTTAAGTGAAACACAGTTAGCGTCAGACGGCTTACCAAGACAGGACTCGTCAGGAATTTTCCAGGTACGTCAGATATTAAGGTATATAATTATTATAGTCTGGTAAACATTTTGTATGGTACGTCTCTCTCTCTTTTGTTTCGTACAAAAATCAAAATGGTCAAAATCGAAACACAGTGATATTATTCTCTAAGTAGCCGTAATGTAAAATGTGCTGAGGTGTCGTTAAAAAACATTCCTTTACTTTCCTCTCTCACTCTCGACCAAGTGTCAAAATAACCATATGTTAGACACCAAATAGCCGTAGTTTAAAATGTACTGAGGTGTCATTAAGCAAACATTCCTTTCCTTTCCTCCCTCACTCTCGATCAAGTGTCAAAATAACCATATGTTAGACACCAAATAGCCGTAGTTTAAAATGTGCTGAGTTGTCGTTGAAAAAATATTCCTTTCCTTTCCTCTCTCACTCTCGATCAAGTGTCAAAATAACCATATGTTAGACACGAAATAGCCGTAGTTTAAAATGTGCAGAGATCTCATCCTTGTTGTTTATGCAATAAAATATGTTTTGAATAAAAAGAGTTAAACAAGCTTTCCTTTCTTTTAACTATAGCAAAGTTCTGAGGTATCGTTAAATAAACCTTCCTTTCTTTTAACTATAGCGAAGTTCTGAGGTATCGTTAAATAAACCTTCCTTTCTTTTAACTATAGCAAAGTTCTGAGGTATCATTAAATAAACCTTCCTTTCTTTTAACTATAGACAAGTTCTGAGGTATCGTTAAATAAACCTTCCTTTCTTTTAACTATAGTGAAGTTCTGAGTTTCGTTAAATAAACCTTCCTTTCTTTTAACTATAGACAAGTTCTGAGGTATCGTTAAATAAATCTTCCTTTCTTTTAGCTATAGTGAAGTTCTGAGGTATTGTTAAATAAACCTTCCTTTCTTTTAACTATAGACAAGTTCTGAGGTATCGTTAAATAAACGTTCCTTTCTTTTAACTATAGACAAGTTCTGAGGTATCCTTAAATAAACCTTCCTTTCTTTTAACTATAGCAAAGTTCTGAGGTATCGTTAAATAAATCTTCCTTTCTTTTAGCTATAGTGAAGTTCTGAGGTATTGTTAAATAAACCTTCCTTTCTTTTAACTATAGACAAGTTCTGAGGTATCGTTAAATAAACCTTCCTTTCTTTTAACTATAGACAAGTTCTGAGGTATCCTTAAATAAACCTTCCTTTCTTTTAACTATAGCAAAGTTCTGAGGTATCGTTAAATAAACCTTCCTTTCTTTTGACTATAGACAAGTTCTGAGGTATCGTTAAATAAACCTTCCTTTTTTTTAACTATAGAAAAGTTCTGAGGTATCGTTAAATAAACCTTCCTTTCTTTTAACTATAGTGAAGTTCTGAGGTATCGTTAAATAAACCTTCCTTTCTTTTAACTATAGTGAAGTTCTGAGGTATCGTTAAATAAACCTTCCTTTCTTTTAACTATAGTGAAGTTCTGAGGTATCGTTAAATAAACCTTCCTTTCTTTTAACTATAGACAAGTTCTGAGGTATCGTTAAATAAACCTTCCTTTCTTTTAACTATAGTGAAGTTCTGAGGTATCGTTAAATAAACCTTCCTTTCTTTTAACTATAGACAAGTTCTGAGGTATCGTTAAATAAACCTTCCTTTCTTTTAACTATAGTGAAGTTCTGAGGTATCGTTAAATAAACCTTCCTTTCTTTTAACTATAGACAAGTTCTGAGGTATCGTTAAATAAACCTTCCTTTCTTTGAACTACAGTGAAGTTCTGAGGTATCGTTAAATAAACCTTCCTTTCTTTTAACTATAGATAAGTTCTGAAAATGTATCAGAACTGCACCCCGGTTCAGACATCATGATAGCCCGCAAACCATTCCGGAAACCTGACAAACAGACTGCTTATCTCAGCGATGTAAGTCGCTTTGTTTATTTATTTATTCTTTTTATTCATTGATTGCTCGGTTACTTGGTTTATCTATTAGTCCCCTACCGGTTTAACCAGAGGGGAGTATAGGTTTCATCTCCATCCTGTCTGTTTGTCTGTCTGTCTGTCTGTGTAACCAGAGGGAACTGTAGGTTTCATTTCCATCCTGTCTGTCTGTCTAACTGGAGGGAACTATAGGTTTCATCTCCATCCTGTCTGTCTGTCTGTCTTTATATCTGATTGTCCCACATATTATTTTCTGGATGGTTGTTTCACAATGCCGCAAGATATTGATCTGAAATTTTGTATATAGCTTTTACAGATCAAGTTACTTTTTGACAGAGTTATGACCTTTGAACTGTCTGTCCCACATATAGCTTTCCGGATATTGAGCTGAAATTTGGTATATAGTCTTATTAGAGTTATAGCCCTTGAATGTAGGAGACAAAACATTTGTTGGGCCCTGTAGGGGATATGTATTGCTTTAGCAATATTCTCAGAATACGTGTTGTAGTGACATTCATTCATTCATTCATTCATTCATTCATTCATTCATTCATTCATTCATTCACAGAGCTAGCTCTGGGTTAGTAGAAAATTTTGCCAAATTATCACTTTGACAATGGTGGTTTATTTTGTATTAAAAAAGTAATATATACTTATTGCTGGCTTACTGGGATGTATATTATTACAGAACATTGCAGTGCATGCCTATTTTATCATCCCACAAAAACCAGGTAGATTTTTTTCTCTAGTTCTAAGACTCATTCCTGACGTTATGCATTAAGTATTACGTAACCACCAGGGCGTATTCACTGGAATGGAACAAAATGGCTGCGCCCGTTATATATAATAGCAGTCACATTTAACTGTTTTATTAATTAAATATAACAATATACTT
The DNA here is from genome assembly GCF_016097555.1 of Gigantopelta aegis. Taxonomy (NCBI): domain Eukaryota; kingdom Metazoa; phylum Mollusca; class Gastropoda; order Neomphalida; family Peltospiridae; genus Gigantopelta; species Gigantopelta aegis. The sequence continues at coordinate 3,415,939 of NC_054711.1, forward strand.
GTTGATATTAAGCAATAATGTGCATTATATATTGTTGAATATGCACACCAGTCCAAAAGCCTTGCTTAAGCATTGCTTTAAGACCATATGTCAGAATTATCAAGTGTTTGACATCCTATGGCCAGTGAGTAATAAATCGATGTGCTCTAGTGGCGTCGTTGAACAGAACAAAACTTTTTCCTCTTTAAGACCACGTTCCAAAATTACCAAGTGTTTGACATCCAATAGTTGATGAGTAATAAATCAATGTGCTCCAGTGGTGTCGTTAAACAAAACAAACTTCTTCTTTTTTTACTGTTTTCAGCATCCAATGAGATCAGAAGAGGTGTTCTCAGACACTGATGAATCTTTAATGCAGCAACAAACAGCGTCATCAGTGGTGCGTTTTTTAGTCCCCTATCTGGTCGTCTGTCTGTCTGTCTGACCGTCCATCTTTCCCACAAATAGTTTTCCGGATGTTTTTTTCACAAGGCCTTGAGATATTAAGCTGAGTGCAGCTTTATCATGTACCGTTACAGATCAAGTTTGACTTTCATAGCGATTTACCAATTTTTGAGAGAGTTATGGCCCTTGAACTTAGGACCCCATCAGTGGCCTCTTTGGTCTATTTCTTGTTCCAGCCAGTGCACTACGCCTGGTATATCAAAGGCTGTGGTATGTGCTATCCTGTCTATGGGATGGTGCATATAAAAGATCTGTTGCTACTAATGAAAAAAATGTAGCCTGTTTCTTTTCTTAGACTATATGTTAAAATTATCTCCACTAATCGCTTGCTTGATGCACGGTCAGTCTGGGATTGATCCCCGTCAATGGGTCTTTTGTGCTATTTCTTGTTCCTGCCAATGCACCACAAGTGGTATATGCTATCCTGTCTGTGAGATGATGCATATAAAAGATCCCATGCTGCTAACAGAAAAATGTAGCGGGTTTCTACTGTAAAACTATATACCATATGTTTGACATCCAATAGCTGATGATTAATAAATCAATGTAGACTATAGTGGTGTCATTAAACAAAACAAATTTCAAATTTGTTACCAGCTCTACTATTGTTTTAATTTCAGGAATCTCTTAAGAAAGTAGAAACGATTGTGCTAGCCGATGGTCTTCAGAAGGGAGAAAATAAAATGGGGAGGCAGGAAGATGTGGAAGAACAACGTAGACCGGTGTCACCTGGTCTTCAACAGGTATGGCCCATTGTCTGGGTATAAAGCCACCCCATGCTAAGCTCATAATGAGGTGTCTTGGTCCCCCTGGGCTTATGTCCAGTCAAATACAGTAAGTTTGTGACTGTCTGACTACTGGATTAAAACTTTTACTCGCATATTTTCATTCACATCACTGTGTTTTCTGAGCTAGTCTTGGGAGTGGCAGTCCTCCAATGGGCAGTGCAGGAGGGATAAAAATCCTGTTATGTATCTCCTAGGGAGTGGCAGTGCAGGAGGGATGAAAATCCTGTTATGTATCTCCTAGGGAGTGGCAGTGCAGGAGGGATGAAAATCCTGTTGTGTATCTCCTAGGGAGTGGCAGTCCTCCAATGGGCAGTGCAGGAGGGATAAAAATCCTGTTATGTATCTCCTAGGGAGTGGCAGTGCAGGAGGGATGAAAATCCTGTAATGTATCTCCTAGAGAGTGGCAGTCCTCCAATGGGCAGTGCAGGAGGGATGAAAATCCTGTTATGTGTCTCCTAGGGAGTGGCATTCCTCCAATGGGCAGTGCAGGAGGGATGAAAATCCTGTTATGTGTCTCCTAGGGAGTGGCAGTCCTCCAATGGGCAGTGCAGGAGGGATGAAAATCCTGTTATGTGTCTCCTAGGGAGTGGCAGTCCTCCAATGGGCAGTGCAGGAGGGTTGAAAATCCTGTTGTGTATCTCCTAGGGAGTGGCAGTCCTCCAATGGGCAGTGCAGGAGGGATGAAAATCCTGTTATGTGTCTCCTAGGGAGTGGCAGTCCTCCATTGGGTAGTGCAGGAGGGATAAAAATCATGTTATGTATCTCCTAGGGAGTGACAGTCCTCCAATGGGCAGTGCAGAAGGGTTGAAAATCCTGTTATGTATCTCTTAGGGAGTGACAGTCCTCCAATGGGCAGTGCAGAAGGGATGAAAATCCTGTTGTGTATCTCCTAGGGAGTGGCAGTCCTCCAATGGGCAGTGCAGGAGGGATGAAAATCATGTTATGTATCTCCTAGGGAGTGGCAGTCCTCCAATGGGCAGTGCAGAAGGGTTGAAAATCCTGTTATGTATCTCCTAGGGAGTGGCAGTGCAGGAGGGTTGAAAATCCTGTTGTGTATCTCCTAGGGAGTGGCAGTCCTCCAATGGGCAGTGCAGGAGGGATGAAAATCCTGTTATGTGTCTCCTAGGGAGTGGCAGTCCTCCATTGGGTAGTGCAGGAGGGATAAAAATCATGTTATGTATCTCCTAGGGAGTGACAGTCCTCCAATGGGCAGTGCAGAAGGGTTGAAAATCCTGTTATGTATCTCTTAGGGAGTGACAGTCCTCCAATGGGCAGTGCAGAAGGGATGAAAATCCTGTTGTGTATCTCCTAGGGAGTGGCAGTCCTCCAATGGGCAGTGCAGGAGGGATGAAAATCCTGTTATGTATCTCCTAGGGAGTGGCAGTGCAGGAGGGATGAAAATCTTGTTATGTATCTCCTAGAGAGTGGCAGTCCTCCAATGGGCAGTGCAGGAGGGATGAAAATCCTGTTATGTGTCTCCTAGGGAGTGGCAGTCTTCCAATGGGCAGTGCAAGAGGGATGAAAATCCTGTTATGTATCTCCTAGGGAAGTGGCAGTCCTAAGGACACTCACCAGATAGTGGATCATGAAAGCAATTATTACACTGAAGGGGTACAAGTTTTTAACTTTTGCTCGCATATATTCACTTAAAAATGTATAAATAAATAAAATAATATTCATATGGGAAAGGTTATTAAGTATTATTTTTGTGTGGTTTTCTCATTTTTATGATATTTTAGAATTTTTAATGCTACATAAAATTATGCAAAAAATTTAATAAAATCGTGTTTATTTATGCACATTTGTGGCCAGATGTCCAGTATTTAAGGCCATTATTCTGAATCCCTGTGTTTATTTACCATAATGTATTTGGGGAAACAAAATTTAATGTTTGACATGTGATGTGAGTTCTAGTGAGTTCTAGTGATGTGAGTTAAACAAAACAACCAGTGGTTTTTTAGTTTCAGGAATCTCCTACGAAAGCAGCACAAGTTATGTCCGATGCTGACAACCAGGGGAAAGACAAGATGGATGACCAGAAATCTTCTGAGCAGCAAGAAGCAGCGCCACCTAGTGATAACAAAGTCCAGGTAACTCTACTTACATGTCTATGGCCAATCACAGTTCAGACCAACTTCGCATTAGGCGAGCGCTTTACCTCTGGGCTACATCATGTCCATCAGTTAAAGTTTGTTTTGTTTAACGACACCACTAGAGCACATTGATTAATTAACCATCGGCTATTTGATGTCAAACATTTGGTGATTCTGACATACAGTCTTAGAGAGGAAACCCGCTACATTTTTCCATTAGTAGCAAAGGATCTTTTATATGGACTTTCCCCACAGACAAGATAACACATACCATGGTCTTTGACCAGTTGTGATGCACTGGTTGGAATGAGAGAAAAAAACCCCAGTGAGTTGAATAGATCCACCGAGGTGGTTTGATCCTGCGATGCAAGCACCTCAAGCGAGCACTCAAACTGATTAAGATAAATCCCGCTCCCTCTTGTTCCTCAGATGATCTACTATGACAGTTAGTGATGGCTATTGCCAAAATGTTCGTATTGCAATTTATCATCCATTAAAGGCTTTTGTAGGATATATCGCCGGCACTATAATTTGAAATATCTCCTGCAATATTCTCCTAGGAGATATCGCTTCTTTTGTTACATCACTGTGTATGTTTATGTTTCAGCACTAAACTCATCATTAGTGACGTCACGCCACTGTTGTTCTGCTAGTTAACGAGTCTACCGCTGCCAAATATAGTGACATTCAACCCACATTACTGACATTGTTTACAATTGTCACAAATGAAAAGAATGATAATGGATGATAACAAGAATACCCCCCTCGTGTCTTGTGATGTCGTAATTTATCAGCACTCATTAATAAAAGTCTCATGCTAATAAATTATGATATCACAAGACATTAGGAGTATCCTCTATATAATGCAATACAGAAATCTGAATGCAATACATAGCACAATATATCGAGAAGACTAATTCTCAATTACAGTGAAACACCTCTAAACAAGACACCCTTGGGACCAAGACAAATGTCCGGTTTTAACAGGGATCTGGTTTAGAGAGGTTAAGTTCTGTACTGTTTTGTAAAAATGGACTGGGTAAAACGTCCGGTTTACAAAGGGTCCGGTTTTGAGGGAATTCCAGTTTACAAAGGGTCCGGTTTTGAGGGAATTCCGGTTTACAAAGGGTCCGGTTTTGAGGGAATTCTGGTTTACAGAGGGTCCTATCTTGAGAGGTTTCACTGAATTATAATTTATACATTTTGTATAACTTAATAAAATAATACACGTCCCTCACTGGGTTTTTTTTAGGTGTCTTAAAGCAAAACAAATGGTACTTGAAGACTGTGTGTCACATTTACCAAATATCTGACGTCCAGTAGCTGATGATTTATTAATCATGGTGCATTAATGGTGCTTTTAAACAATACAAAGTTTACTTTAATTGTAGAAAACCCGTCCCGCCAATAACTGTGTTAGCCACTGGTCCATTTGGTTCCCTGTCATCACTGTCTGTTGTTTTAGTTCCAGGAACCTTCAAAGCAAGGTGTGATAATTGTGTTAGCCACTGGTCCACTTGGTTCCCTGTCATCACTGTCTGTTGTTTTAATTCCAGGAACCTCCAAAGCAATGGGAGATAACTGTGTTAGTCACTGGTCCATTTGGTTCCCTGTCATCACTGTCTGTTGTTTTAGTTCCAGGAACCTTCAAAGCAAGGGGTGATAACTGTGTTAGCCACTGGTCCACTTGGTTCCCTGTCATCACTGTCTGTTGTTTTAATTCCAGGAACCTCCAAAGCAATGGGATATAACTGTGTTAGTCACTGGTCCACTTGGTTCCCTGTCATCACTGTCTGTTGTTATAATTCCAGGAACCTCCAAAGCAATGGGAGATAACTGTGTTAGTCACTGGTCCACTTGGTTCCCTGTCACCACTGTCTGTTGTTATAATTCCAGGAACCTCCAAAGCAATGGGAGATAACTGTGTTAGTCACTGGTCCACTTGGTTCCCTGTCACCACTGTCTGTTATAATATCAGGAACCTCCAAAGCAAGGGGTGATAACTGTGTTAGTCACTGGTCCATTTGGTTCCCTGTCACCACTGTCTGTTGTTTTAATTCCAGGAACCTTCAAAGCAAGGGTGATAACTGTGTTAGTCACTGGTCCATTTGGTTCCCTGTCACCACTGTCTGTTGTTATAATTCCAGGAACCTCCAAAGCAATGGGAGATAACTGTGTTAGTCACTGGTCCACTTGGTTCCCTGTCACCACTGTCTGTTGTTATAATTCCAGGAACCTCCAAAGCAATGGGAGATAACTGTGTTAGTCACTGGTCCACTTGGTTCCCTGTCACCACTGCCTGTTATAATATCAGGAACCTCCAAAGCAAGGGTGATAACTGTGTTAGTCACTGGTCCATTTGGTTCCCTGTCACCACTGTCTGTTGTTTTAATTCCAGGAACCTTCAAAGCAAGGGTGATAACTGTGTTAGTCACTGGTCCATTTGGTTCCCTGTCACCACTGTCTGTTGTTATAATTCCAGGAACCTCCAAAGCAATGGGAGATAATTGTGTTAGTCACTGGTCCACTTGGTTCCCTGTCACCACTGTCTGTTATAATATCAGGAACCTCCAAAGCAAGGGTGATAACTGTGTTAGTCACTGGTCCATTTGGTTCCCTGTCACCACTGTCTGTTGTTTTAATTCCAGGAACCTTCAAAGCAAGGGTGATAACTGTGTTAGTCACTGGTCCATTTGGTTCCCTGTCACCACTGTCTGTTGTTATAATTCCAGGAACCTCCAAAGCAAGGGGTGATAACTGTGTTAGTCACTGGTCCATTTGGTTCCCTGTCACCACTGTCTGTTGTGTTAATTCCAGGAACCTCCAAAGCCAGGGGAGATAACTGTGTTGGACACTGGTCTTCAGAAGGAAGGCACGATGGAAAAGATGAAACCCGTCGACCAGGAAAGACCAGAATCACCCGGGCGTAACCAGGTTTGTGTTTAACCTTCTCACTATGGATTAATTTTTGACAAAAACCACGTTTTTAACTTTTACTCACATATTTTCACTTCAAATCTTTATAAATACATAAAATAATGTTCATATGTGGATTGGTAAGTCTTATACTAAAATAAAATAAAAAGTATTATTTTCATGGGCTTTTTCTAATTTTTATCATATTTTAGATCAGCTAACCTGCTGACTACTGGATTAATTTTTGACAAAAAACACTTTAACACTTTAGGGGTTACAGATTTATAACTTTTACTCACATATTTTCACTTCCAATTTTACAATAAAATTTTCTTTGCATCTATAGACTTTACGGCAATCTGTCACCACACCTGCCTTTATTGTTTTAATTCCAGGAACCTCCAAAGAAAGGGGAGATAACTGTGTTAGTCACTGGTCCATTTGGTTCCCTGTCACCGTTACTACATTTGTTTTAATTCCAGGAACCTCCAAAGCAAGGGGTGATAACTGTGTTAGTCACTGGTCCACTTGGTTCCCTGTCATCACTGTCTGTTGTTATAATTCCAGGAACCTCCAAAGCAAGGGGTGATAACTGTGTTGGACACTGGTCTTCAGAATGAAGGCACGTTGGAAAAGATGAAACCCATCGACCAGGAAAGACCAGAATCACCCGGGCGTCACCAGGTTTGTGTTTAACCTTCTCGCTATGGATTAATTTTTGACCAAAAAATATGTTGCACCGGACAGAAGGGTTACAAATCTTTAACTTTTAATCACATATTTTCACTTAAAATCTTGTAATGAAATTTACTTTGTGTCTATACACTTTACAGCAATCTGTCACCACTACTATTATTGTTTTAATTCCAGGAACCTCCAAAGCAAGGGGTGATAACTGTGTTAGTCACTGGTCCATTTGGTTCCCTGCCACCACTACTAACTGGTTTTAATTTCAGGAACCTCCAAAGAAAAGGGGAAATAACTGCTAGCCACTTGTCCATTTGGTTCCCTGTCACCAATTCTATGTCTATTGTTTTATTTCCAGGAACCTCCAAAGAAAGGGGAGATAACATTGTTAGTCACTGGTCCATTTGGTTCCCTGTCATCACTGTCTGTTGTTATAATTCCAGGAACCTCCAAAGCAATGGGAGATAACTGTGTTAGTCACTGGTCCATTTGGTTCCCTGTCATCACTGTCTATTGTTATAATTCCAGGAACCTCCAAAGCAAGGGGTGATAACTGTGTTAGCCACTGGTCCACTTGGTTCCCTGTCATCACTGTCTGTTGTTTTAATTCCAGGAACCTCCAAAGCAAGGGGTGATAACTGTGTTAGTCACTGGTCCACTTGGTTCCCTGTCACCACTGTCTGTTGTTTTAATTCCAGGAACCTCCAAAGCAAGGGGAGATAACTGTGTTGGACACTGGTCTTCAGAAGGAAGGCACAATGGAAAAGATGAAACACGTTGACCAGGAAAGACCAGAATCACCCGGGCGTAACCAGGTTTGTGTTTAACCTTCTCGCTATGGATTAATTTTTGACAAAAACCATGTTGTTTTTAACTTTTACTTACATATTTTTACTTCAAATCTTTATAAATACATAAAATAATGTTCATATGTGGATTGGTAAGTCTTATACTAAAATAAAATAAAAAGTATTATTTTCATGGGCTTTTTCTAATTTTTATCATATTTTAGATCAGCTAACCTGCTGACTACTAAATTCATTTTTGACAAAAAACACTTTAACACTTTAGGGGTTACAGATTTATAACTTTTACTCACATATTTTCACTTCCAATTTTACAATAAAATTTTCTTTGCATCTATACACTTTACGGCAATCTGTCACCACACCTGCCTTTATTGTTTTAATTCCAGGAACCTCCAAAGAAAGGGGAGATAACTGCTAGCCAATGGTCCATTTGGTTCCCTGTCACCCCTACTACATTTGTTTTAATTCTAGGAACCTCCAAAGCAATGGGAGATAACTGTGTTAGTCACTGGTCCATTTGGTTCCCTGTCATCACTGTCTGTTGTTTTAATTCCAGGAACCTCCAAAGAAAGGGGAGACAACTGTGTTGGACACTGATCTTCAGAAGGAAGGCACGATGGAAAAGATGAAACCCATCGACCAGGAAAGACCAGAATCACCCGAGCATAACCAGGTTTGTGTTTAACCTTCTCACTATAAATTAATTTTTAACAAAAAAATATGTTGCACCGGACAGAAGGGTTACAAATCTTTAACTTTTAATCACATATTTTCACTTAAAATCTTGTAATAAAATTTACTTTGTGTTTATACATTTTACAGCAATCTGTCACCACTACTATTATTGTTTTAATTCCAGGAACCTCCAAGGCAAGGGGAGATAACTGTGTTAGTCACTGGTCCATTTGGTTCCCTGCCACCACTACTAACTGGTTTTAATTTCAGGAACCTCCAAAGAAAAGGGGAAATAACTGCTAGCCACTTGTCCATTTGGTTCCCTGTCACCAATTCTATGTCTATTGTTTTATTTCCAGGAACCTCCAAAGAAAGGGGATATAACTTTGTTAATCACTGGTCCATTTGGTTTCCTGTCACCACTGTCTGTTGTTATAATTCCAGGAACCTCCAAAGCAAGGGGAGATAACTGTGTTGGACACTGGTCTTCAAAAGGAAGGCACAATGGAAGAGTTGAAACCAGTCGACCAGGAAAGACCAGAGTCATCCGGGCGTAACCTGGTTTGTGTTCAACCTTCTCACTATGGATTAATGTTTGACAAAAACCACGTTGAGCCGGATAGAGGGGTTACAAGTTTTTAACTTTTACTCACATATTTTCACTTAAAATCTTTATAAATACATAAAATAATGTTCATATGTGGATTGATAAGTATTATATTAAAATAAAATAAAAAATATTATTTTTATGTTTTTTTCAAATTTTTATGATATTTTAGATCAGTTTACCTTCTGACTACTGGATGAATTTTTGACAAAAACACTTTAGGTGTTACAAATTTATGATTTTTACTTACATATTTTCACTTAAAATTTTATAATTAAATTTTCTTTGTGTCTATACACTTTACGGCAATTTGTCACCACTACTTGTTTCAATTCCAGGAACCTTCAAAGAAAAGGGAGATAACTGTGTTAGCCACTGGTCCATTTGGTTCCCTGTCACCCCTACTACCTCTGTTTTAATTTCAGGAACCTCCTAAGAAAGAGGAGATAACTGTGTTAGCCACTGGTCCATTTGGTTCCCTGTCACCCCTACTACCTCTGTTTTAATTTCAGGAACCTCCTAAGAAAGAGGAGATAACTTTGTTAATCACTGGTCCATTTGGTTCCCTGTCACCACTGTCTGTTGTTTTAATTCCAGGAACCTCCTAAGAAAGAGGAGATAACAGTTAGCCACTGGTCCATTTGGTTCCCTGTCACCACTGTCTGTTGTTTTAATTCCAGGAACCTCCAAAGAAAGGGGAAATAACTGTGTTGGACACTGGTCTTCTGAAGGAAGGCACGATGGAAGAGTTGAAACCTGTCGACCAGGAAAGACCAGAGTCACCCGGACGTTACCTGGTTTGTGCTTAACCTTCTTATTACTGGATTAATTTTAATTACATTTAATTAAGTTTTTAATTACATAAATAAATATATAAAATAGTATTCATATGTGGATTGGTAAGTATTATATTAAAATAAAATAAAAAGTATTATTTTCATGTTTTTTTCTAATTGTTATGATATTTTTTATCAGTTAACCTTCTGACTACTGGATTAATTTTTGACAAAACACTTTAGGGGTTACAAATTTATAACTTTCACTTAAAATTTTATAATTAAATTTTCTTTGCATCTATACTTTACGGCAATCTGATTGGTTGACAGGTGCTTACTTTTTTCTTTCAAATCTCGATGAACTGAAATAAAACTCACTCTGGGTGGGAGCCGATACCGGGCTGTGAACCATATACCTATCAACCTTATGTCCGACGGTTTAGCCACAATGCCACTGAGGCCGGTGTTTTCTACAAAGTACTTTTTTGTTTACTTTGAGCAGAGTTCTGAAAGAATGTCGGGATTTTCCTCCGATTCGTCAGTCGTACCAGAAGACGTGCTGAGCAACTACGATACTGTCAAGCTACAGGTGTCAGAATCTCAGAACATTGATGAGGTACTAATAAAATCAATTACTGTTGTGAGGACATAGCCCAGTGGTAAAGTGTTCGCTTGATGCGTGGTTGGTCTGGGATCGATCCCTGTTGGTGGGCCCATTTGGCTATTTCTCGTTCCAGCCAGTGCACCACAACTGATGTATCAAAGGCTGTGGTATGTGCTCTCCTGTCTATGAGATAATGCATATAAAAGATCTCTTGCTACTAATGGACAAATGTAGCGGGTTTCCTTCCTAAGACTATGTCAAAATGACCAAATGTTTGACATCCAATAGCCGAAGATTAATAAATCAGTGTGCTCTAGTGGTGTTGTTAAACAAAACAAACTTTAAATGTTGTGAGGTATAGATTAGCCAATTCCAACCCCAAGGACAAAATGTTTTTGTCTTTTGTCATTGAGAAGATTTAAAATCATATTTAAACAGTAAAACACTGTGACAGCCATGGAATAAAACTAGACAGTCACTCGTGAGGGATCATGATATTGTAAAAACATCCAGTTGACTTTGCCTCGTACAGAGATTTTTTTTTTTTTTAAATGTTAATGCTTTTGTCATTAAGATTCAGACTGATATTTTAAACAGTAAAACACTTAGACAACCATGGCATAACACTAGACAGTGACTTGTGAGCAATCATGATATTGTAAAAACATCCATTTGACTTTGCCTCGTACAGAGATTTGATTTTTTAAATGTTAATGCTTTTGTCATTGAGATTCAGACTGATATTTAAACAGTAAAACACCTAGACAACCATGCAATAACACTACACAGTGACTCATCCATTTGTCTTTGCCTCGTACAGAGATTTGATTTTTCAAATGTTAATGCTTTTGTCATTGAGATTCAGACTGATATTTAAACAGTAAAACACCTAGACAGCCATGGCATAACACAAGACAGTGACTCGTGAGCGATCATGATATTGTAAAAACATCCATTTGACTTTGCCTCGTACAGAGATTTGATTTTAAAAATGTTAATGCTTTTGTCATTGAGAAGATTCAGACTGATATTCAAACAGTAAAAGTCCCTGACAGTCATGGCATAACACTAGGCAGTGACTCGTGTGCAATCATGATATTGTAATAACATCCATTTGACTCTACCATATGCAGAGATATGATTTAATTTTTTTTTAAATGTGTTGAGGACTGTTTTAAAAAACCCATTCTGTTCCTTTCAGAGAAGTGCAGAAGAATTGGTGAGAGTGCTTGAACCACAGAGTATTCCAGCAAAGGTACGTGCTCTTTAAAGGAGCACACTCTAGTCTGAGCCCATGAAAATTAACACTGAGTTTAGTAGTTAATCTACAAACCTGCAACACACATTTCGATAAGATTATAACAGATTATAATAAAAACAAATACAGTAATTGAAATATACCCAAGACCAAAACCAAAAACTTGTGTTTATCCTACCTAGAAAAAAACCCTCACTAATATAAAAACATTTCCTGATTTGTTATTAATATGAAAGTGAAAACAATACATATGTAACATTTCCTGCATCTCGTCCTGGTCTCCATTTTCAGAAGGAAGATGCACAAGATGAACGCAGACAGAGACGGCCATCAGTCGATGGATACGAGGTGCGCCATTTTTATATAAACAATTACTAGGGTTTCTATCATGTCCAGTGACGGATCCAGAAAATCTGTTTAAGGGAGGCCCAGTGAACTTTGGGGGAAGTTTGGAGGGGGGTGTGAAAATTAATGTATAATAAATTTATAACTGTCCCAAAATTTAGGGGGGCTCAGGCCCTTTGGAGGCCCCCTGGATCTGCCTCTGATGTCGAGAAAATGCAGATAGAGACGGCTGTCAATCGATGAACACCAGATGTGCCATTTATAAATAAACAATCACTGGGGTTTCCATCATATCTAGAAAACGCAGACAGAGACAGGTGTCAATCAATGCATATGAGGTGCACCAGTTTTATATAAACAATTGCTGGGGTTTTCATCATATCTAAAAAATGTAGATAGAACAGCTGTCAAATGATGGACACCAGGTTCGTAATTTTTAAATAAACAATTCCTGGGGTTACATTCATGTGTAGAAAATTCAAACACTTGGTGATGAAATGCTGGATTCCAACTAAGAATTTTGAAATCACCGTAACAGCTCTTTGCAACAGCCCAATTATTCTTTGTCTCCAGGTGTTTACAGGTACAGGTGTGTGTGTGTGTGTCACCAGGTGTTTACAGGTACAGGTGTGTGTGTGTGTGTCATCAGGTGTTTTTAGATACAGGTGTGTGTGTGTCACCAGGTGTTTACAGGTACAGGTGTATGTGTGTCACCAGGTGTTTACAGGTACAGGTGTGTGTGTGTGTGTCACCAGGTGTTTACAGGTACAGGTGTATGTGTGTCACCAGGTGTTTACAGGTACAGGTGTGTGTGTGTCACCAGGTGTTTACTGGTACAGGTGTGTGTGTGTGTGTCACCAGGTGTTTACAAGTACAAGTGTATGTGTGTGTGTCACCAGGTGTTTACAGGTACAGGTGTGTGTGTCACGAGGTGTTTACAGGTACAGGTGTATGTGTGTGTGTCACCAGATGTTTACAAGGGACAGGTATGTGTTTTTCAGCAGATCTTTACAAGGCACAAATATGTGTGTTTCAGCAGATGTTTACAAGGGACAGGTATGTGTGTTTCAGCAGATGTTTACAAGGGACAGGTATGTGTGTTTCAGCAGATGTTTACAAGGCACAGGTATGTGTTTCAGCAGATGTTTACAAGGGACAGGTATGTGTGTTTCAGCAGATGTTTACAAGGGACAGGTATGTGTGTTTCAGCAGATGTTTACAAGGGACAGGTATGGGTTTCAGCAGATGTTTACAAGGGACAGGTATGTGTGTTTCAGCAGATGTTTACAAGGGACAGGTACAGGTATGTGTGTTTCAGCAGATGTTTACAAGAGACAGGTATGTGTGTTTCAGCAGATATTTACAAGGGACAGGTATGTGTGTTTCAGCAGATGTTTACAAGGGAAAGGTATGTGTGTTTCAGCAGATGTTTACAAGGCACAGGTATGTGTGTTTGAAACAAGATATTTATGATGCACCAGTAGTGGTTAAACCATCAGACTGGTAGATACCGAGATCACATCTCGGAACCATCTCCCACCCAGGGCCAGTTATAAGGGCTTAGTGGATAGGTGTAAGGTTGTTATACCAACTTCTCTTTATCTTGGAACCATCTCCCACCCAGGAACAGTTATAGGGGCATAGTGGATAGGTGTAAGGTTGTTATACCACCATCTCCCACCCAGGAACAGTTATAAGGGCTTAGTGGATAGGTGTAAGGTTGTTATACCACCATCTCCCACCCAGGAACAGTTATAAGGGCTTAGTGGATAGGTGTAAGGTTGTTATACCACCATCTCCCACCCAGGAACAGTTATAAGAGCTTAGTGGATAGGTGTAAGGTTGTTATACCAACTTCTCTTTATCCCAGAACCATCTCCCACCCAGGAACAGTTATAAGGGCTTAGTGGATAGGTGTAAGGTTGTTATACCAACTTCTCTTTATCCCAGAACCATCTCCCACCCAGGGCCAGTTATAAGGGCTTAGTGGATAGGTGTAAGGTTGTTATACTAACTTCTCTTTATCCCAGAACCATCTCCCACCCAGGAACAGTTATAAGGGCTTAGTGGATAGGTGTAAGGTTGTTATACTGACTTCTCTTTATCCCAGAACCATCTCCCACCCAGGAACAGTTATAAGGGCTTAGTGGATAGGTGTAAGGTTGTTATACTGACTTCTCTTTATCCCAGAACCATCTCCCACCCAGGGCCAGTTATAAGGGCTTAGTGGATAGGTGTAAGGTTGTTATACTGACTTCTCTTTATCTTGGAACCATCACCCACCCAGGAACAGTTATAAGGGCTTAGTGGATAGGTGTAAGGTTGTTATACCAACTTCTCTTTATCTCGGAACTATCTCCCACCCAGGGCCAGTTATAAGGGCTTAGTGGATAGGTGTAAGGTTGTTATACCAACTTCTCTTTATCCCAGAACCATCTCCCACCCAGGAACAGTTATAAGGGCTTAGTGGATAGGTGTAAGGTTGTTATACTGACTTCTCTTTATCCCGGAACCATCTCCCACCCAGGGCCAGTTATAAGGGCTTAGTGGATAGGTGTAAGGTTGTTATACCACCATCTCCCACCCAGGAACAGTTATAAGGGCTTAGTGGATAGGTGTAAGGTTGTTATACTGACTTCTCTTTATCCCGGAACCATCTCCCACCCAGGGCCAGTTATAAGGGCTTAGTGGATAGGTGTAAGGTTGTTATACCACCATCTCCCACCCAGGAACAGTTATAAGGGCTTAGTGGATAGGTGTAAGGTTGTTATACTGACTTCTCTTTATCCCGGAACCATCTCCCACCCAGGGCCAGTTATAAGGGCTTAGTGGATAGGTGTAAGGTTGTTATACCACCATCTCCCACCCAGGGCCAGTTATAAGGGCTTAGTGGATAGTTGTAAGGTTGTTATACCAACTTCTCTTTATCTCGGAACTATCTCCCACCCAGGGCCAGTTATAAGGGCTTAGTGGATAGTTGTAAGGTTGTTATACCAACTTCTCTTTATCTCGGAACTATCTCCCACCCAGGGCCAGTTATAAGGGCTTAGTGGATAGGTGTAAGGTTGTTATACCACCATCTCCCACCCAGGAACAGTTATAAGGGCTTAGTGGATAGGTGTAAGTTTGTTATACCACCATCTCCCACCCAGGAACAGTTATAAGGGCTTAGTGGATAGGTGTAAGGTTGTTATACCAACTTCTCTTTATCCCAGAACCATCTCCCACCCAGGAACAGTTATAAGGGCTTAGTGGATAGGTGTAAGGTTGTTATACCAACTTCTCTATATCCCAGAACCATCTCCCACCCAGGGCCAGTTATAAGGGCTTAGTGGATAGGTGTAAGGTTGTTATACCAACTTCTCTTTATCCCAGAACCATCTTCCACCCAGGAACAGTTATAGGGGCTTAGTGGATAGGTGTAAGGTTGTTATACCAACTTCTCCCACCCAGGGCCAGTTATAAGGGCTTAGTGGATAGGTGTAAGGTTGTTATACCAACTTCTCTTTATCTCGGAACCATCTCCCACCCAGGGCCAGTTATAAGCACTTAGTGGATAGGTGTAAGGTTGTTATACCGACTTCTCTTTATCTTGGAACCATCTCCCACCCAGGAACAGTTATAAGGGCTTAGTGGATAGGTGTAAGGTTGTTATACCGACTTCTCTTTATCTTGGAACCATCTCCCAGCCAGGAACAGTTATAAGGGCTTAGTGGATAGGTGTAAGGTTGTTATACCAACTTCTCTTTATCTCGGAACCATCTCCCACCCAGGTCCAGTTATAAGCACTTAGTGGATAGGTGTAAGGTTGTTATACCGACTTCTCTTTATCTTGGAACCATCTCCCACCCAGGAACAGTTATAAGGGCTTAGTGGATAGGTGTAAGGTTGTTATACCGACTTCTCTTTATCTTGGAACCATCTCCCAGCCATGAACAGTTATAAGGGCTTAGTGGATAGGTGTAAGGTTGTTATACCGACTTCTCTTTATCTTGGAACCATCTCCCACCCAGGGCCAGTTATAAGCACTTAGTGGATAGGTGTAAGGTTGTTATACCGACTTCTCTTTATCTTGGAACCATCTCCCACCCAGGAACAGTTATAAGGGCTTAGTGGATAGGTGTAAGGTTGTTATACCGACTTCTCTTTATCTTGGAACCATCTCCCAGCCAGGAACAGTTATAAGGGCTTAGTGGATAGGTGTAAGGTTGTTATACCGACTTCTCTTTATCTTGGAACCATCTCCCACCCAGGAACAGTTATAAGGGCTTAGTGGATAGGTGTAAGGTTGTTATACCAACTTCTCTTTATCCCAGAACCATCTCCCACCCAGGAACAGTTATAAGGGCTTAGTGGATAGGTGTAAGGTTGTTATACCAACTTCTCTTTATCCCAGAACCATCTCCCACCCAGGAACAGTTATAAGGGCTTAGTGGATAGGTGTAAGGTTGTTATACCAACTTCTCTTTATCCCAGAACCATCTCCCACCCAGGAACAGTTATAAGGGCTTAGTGGATAGGTGTAAGGTTGTTATACCAACTTCTCTTTATCCCAGAACCATCTCCCACCCAGGAACAGTTATAAGGGCTTAGTGGATAGGTGTAAGGTTGTTATACTGACTTCTCTTTATCTTGGAACCATCTGGAATGAAAATATACGTCCTTTTTTTGTCAAACTCTAAATAAATAAAGATAAAAATCTGACTTGTACTCCTCCCCCCCCCCCCCCACCACTCCAGATACAGGCCTGTACACTGCTAAAAACAAATGTTATGAGGTGTTGTTATACAAACATTCGTTTCATTTCAGGAGATTCCTGACAAAACGGACCCCGTAATTCCCGAGGACTCGTCTACTCCGCCAGAAGTACAGATGTCTGTTGAGGAACATAAATCATTAATGGCCAATGTTTATAACACACCAGTATGTGCTTGTTTACATTGTTTATATTATGTTCAGGAAATCACAAAATCTAAACTTTACCACAGACTCCATAGACAGAGAGGGAGGCAGGACGTAGCCCAGTGGTAAAGCATTAACTCGATGCACGGTCGGTCGGGGATCGATCCTTGTCAGTTGCCCATTGGGATATCATTGCAGCCAGTGCACAACAACTGGTATATCAAAGGCTGTGGTATGTCCTACCATGTCTGTGGGATGGTGCATATAAAAGATCCCTTGCTGCTAATCCAAAAGAGTAGCCCGTGAAGTGGTGACAGTGGTTTTCCTCTCTCAATATCTGTGTGGTCCTTAACCATATGTCTGACACCATATAACCATAAATAAAATGAGTTGAGTGCGTTGTTAATTAAAAACATTTCCTTCCATAGACAAATAGAGGGTCGGATGTAGCCCAATGGTAAAGCACTAGCTTAATGCGCGGTCAGTCTAGGATCAATCCTTGTCAGTGGGCCCATTGGGCTATTTATCATTTCAGCCACAACGACTGGTATATCAAAGGCTGTAGTATGTGCTATCCTGTCTGTGGAATGGTGTATATAAAAGATCCCTTGCTACTAATGGAAAATGTAGCGGTTTTCCTCTGTAAGACCATATGTAAAAACAATTACCAACTGTTTGACATCCAATAGCCGATGATTAATAAGTCAATGTGCTCTAGTGATGTCGTCAAACAAAACAAACTACAGCTTTAACTTTTTGGTCAGGGCCAGGTCTGGGGCCCTTCTCAAAGGAATAAGCTCCTTAATAAGTGCTTTTTACAGGAAATACAGTATATTACTGTAGCCTAATTCTTTTTTATAATTTATTTTTAATTTTTTAATTTTTAATTAATGAATTTATTTTTATTTATTTATTTATTTATTTATTTATTTATTTATTTATTTATTGCTTTATTTATTGTTTTATTTATTTATTTTATCAAAACCACCTTAGCTTAATGTGCTAATTCTGTGTTCTGTAACTTCAGTCAAGAAGAAAACGATCAAAGTTGGCACTAGCGCCCAATGAACAGCAGGAAAACCTGGAAATACTCTACAAGGCTTTTGGAGAGAAGAAACTCTCACCAAATCTCTATGCTGTAGGTCTATTATTTTCTCTCCATATTTGTTTTCAGTGGGGGGCAGTGGTGTAGGAAGGTACCAAAAAGTGGTGGGGGGGGCACACTTTTATATTTACACACTTTTACACTATTATAAAGCAAATATAAAGCAGGGGGGGAGCAGATGGGATGTAGTCAGTCGTAGAACTCTCACCTGAAGTGCAAAGGGCCATAAGTTTGATTGCACTCAATAAACGTTTGGTTTTTTCCAATCCTAACCAGTGCTCCACAACTGATATATCAAAGGCCAGGGAATAAAACTTTAAATCGTGTTTGTCAGTCATTCAGTTTGGCTTGGCATGAAAGGAAAATTGTTTGGGAAATAAAGGAAATGTTTAAAAACTTTGGATATTAACACATATTGAGATGTAGGAGAATAGTAAGTTTCTTGTCCTTTTGTAGATGGTTTTTCCGACATGAGTCTTCAAGAAATTCAGTCCTTGGAGTGAGTTTTTCGACAAGTGCCTGAAATATTTTCTAGTTCAATCAGTCTAATAATTTTAGTATAATTATTATAAAATTCACTGTGCATTTATTTTTGTACTGAGACATCACTCCTTTCAACTGATATATGTCACATCACTAAAAGGATTGCATGCGGTGTTACATATTACCTTTGCTCACAGCATGACATATTCAACAGGTAGCAGCAGTCATCTACCTCCTAAACAACGAGACCAATTAACCATATTTTTAAAAATGCACATGCATGTGAGATGTAACGGTTATGGAGTCGCGTTTTAGTCTATTTTTGAGAGTATTTCAATGTCACAGACTCCTTATTTCAATTCTGTTCTATCCAAATTTGTTACAGGTTTGTAAATTAACCAAACTTAGTGTCCATTTGTATGGATTTAAACTAGGGTCTAGGTGAAAAATATGCCTTAGTGTTTAAAAACTAGGGTCTGTCTCTTTAACTGTTTTGTTTTTTTTAAATATATTTAGTTGGCATGTCGTGTGGTGACCGAACCGAGCGAGGTTGTGGACGATCAGTTCCACTCTTCCATTCGTCAGTATGTGTCGACTCGTACCAGGAACATAGCCAGGCATGTCCAAGGTGATCACACTTCATATCCAACATTGGTAAAACTGTCAAACGTTAACATTTGTTTTCGTTTAATGATACCACCAAAACATATATTTTTATTAATCACCAGCTAGTGGAAATGATTGTTAAAGTTTGTTTTGTTTAAAAACACCACTAAAGCACATTGATTTATTAATCATCAGCTATTGGATGTCAAACATTTGCTAATTTTTATATATAGTCTTAGAAAAGAAACCAGCTACATTTTTCCATTAGTAGCAAGGTATCTCTTATATGCACTATCCCACAGACAGCATAGCACATAACACAGACTTTGATATACCAGTTGTGGTGCATTGGCTGGAACAAGAAATAGCCCAATGGGCCACCGACGGGGATCGATCCCAAACCGACCCTGCATCAAGCGAGGGCTCTACCACTGGGCTACGTCTCACTCCAATTATACAAGAGGGTCTCATAAGTTAGCAAATTTCTCCTCCATTCTTTTGTTCTTTGTACAATAAAGTATTACGGTAGCTCTGTCGGTTGAGTGCTCGCTTACGTTGCTTGCGTCGCAGGATAGAATCACCTCGGCTTTTTCTCGTTCCTACTAGTGCACCAGAAACGGTCAAAGGCTGTGGTATGTGCTGTCCTGTCTGTGGGAAAGTACATACAAAAGATTCTTTGTTACTAATGGAAACAATGTAGTGGGTTTCCTCCGATGACTATATGTACAAATGTCAAAAGTTTTGGTCATTCCGAAATAGAGAGCAGGGTTCGAAATTTTATCTGATATTCTCTTCTCGTTTCATCACAAAATAGGTGGTTGTTTGTTAAGTTTGTTTTATTTAATGACACCACTAGAGCACATTGATTTATTAAACATTGGCTATTGGATGTCAATGTGCTCTAGTGGTGTCGTTATACAAAACAAACTTTACTTCTTCTCCCGACAGTTATATCCCTTAGGTAATATTCCTTTTTTATTTTTAGTCCCCTACCAGTCCAACCGGAGGGGTCTATAGGTTTCTTCTCTGTCCATCTGTCTGTCTGTCCGTTTGTCTGTCCAACCGGAGGGGTCTATAGGTTTCATCTCCATCCTGTCTGTCTGTCTGTCTGTCCAACCAGAGGGGACTATAGGTTTCATCTCCATCCTGTCTGTCTGTCTGTCTGTCCAACCAGAGGGGACTATAGGTTTCATCTCCATCCTGTCTGTCTGTCTGTCCGTTTGTCCGTTAGTTTTCCAGGCTCTTGATATTGAGCTGAAATTTTATTTGTTAATATTAACAGTTACGGATGAAGTTTGACTTTCATGGTGAGTTATGGCCCTTGAACTTAGGAGATAAGAAAATGTATTGGGCTCGATAGTGGACATGTATTGCTTTAGCAGTACTCTTAACATGCGAAGTTACAGATCAAGTTTGACTTTCATGGTGATTTACCACAGAGTTATGGCCCTTGAACTTAGGAGATATGAAAAATGTATTGGGCTCGATAGGGGACATGTATTGCTTTAGCAGTACTCTTAACATGCTTGTTGTAACTTTATTTATTATTTTTATTGATTGATGCAGTGTTCGAGTTTAAAAATTTTGGCCAGTATCCCAGTTGGATACTAACATTTCAAAATCTGGTATCCTACCTGAGAATTTAGTATTATATGGCATCCCGGTGGGATACTGGGTTCTTGAAGTCTGGTATCCAAAATTAAATTCTGGTATCCCCGGGATATCGGGATACCGTTAATCTCGAACACTGTTGATGTAGCTGGATATATGTTTGTGTTCTTTACAGCCGGTACGGAAGATACTCTCATAAAACAGCATAAGGTGGATCTCGGTAAACAAGTTGAGATTCTTAAGTACATGGACCAGATGCATGGACGTCTCAATTCTGGTCAGACTACAGAGAAAGTAGAAATAGAACAGCTTGAAAACGAGAAGCGTGGGATGTTCAAAGAGATTTGGATGTTGTAAGTAGCCAGTGATTCTTCTATTGAGGAAAGGAAAGTCTTTAATGTAAAGGAGTTTTGTTTAACGACATCACTAGAACACATTGATATATTAATTATTGGCTATTTGATGTCAAGGGCCTGAAGGTAGAAGGTAAAATGCTCGCCTGATGCGCAGTCTCGTTCCAGCCAGTGCCCCATGACTGGTATATCAAAGGCCATGGTGGGTGCTATCCTGTCCTTAAACTAACTATTATATGTCAAATATTTGGTAATTTTCTTCCACATTGTCTTAGAGGAAACCTGCTACACTTTTCCATTAGTAGAAAGGAAACTTTTAAAAAGTTTATTTTGTTTACCGACACCATTAGAGGCTATTTGGTAATTTTGACATATAGTCTAAGAGAGAAAACCTGCTACATTTTTCCATTAGTAACAAGGGTTCCCACAGAAAGCCTAGTATACACAACAGCCTTTGTTATACCAGTTGTGGAGCACTGGCTGAAACGAGACACTGCCCAATGGGTCCACTGACAGGGATCAATCCCAGTTTGACTGTGCATCAAGCGAGCACTTTACCACTAGGCTACATTGCACCCCAAGTTTTTAATGACACCTCTGCACATTTCTAACTTAAGACTGGTTTGAGATGGGGGGGGGGGAAACCCCTTTTCAGAGAATGGATCTACCAAGGGGATTTGATCCATTGACTCAAGCACTTCAGGCAAGTGCTGTACCATTGGAGCTACATCCAGTGCCCCACTCACCATTTGTAGACAGGATCCACTGTAGTGGATAATGAAAGCTGTCACTGCAGTTCTGATGAACAACCACAAGAATGTTGCAAACAGAAAATGAAACCAGGGGTGGATCAAGGGGAGGGGAGACTAACGGGAAAAGGGCACGTTGACCAACTTGTCAAAATGGCATTATATGGGAGGGGGGGGGGGGATTAAAAGAGGGAAAAATTGAATTCTTTTTTTTATGTGGGGGTCTCCTGTTCACCCCCTCCTTGTATCCACCTCTGATAACCATAACTTAAAAAATGTACTGAGTGTGTCATTAAATAAAATATTTCTGCATTTCCATCATTCTATAAATTCTGTATGACCACCTCACTCATGTAATATAATCTGTATTTGCTACAGGTTCAGTCAAATCCTTGAGGACACTGGCATCCATCTGTCTGCTCCTGACTTCAAAGTGTCGCCCACCTCTAGAAGAAAGGCAGGAGATTTAGAACGGCAAAAATCTTCGCGCCGAAAGTTTATAGGATCGGACCGGCAAAAATTCTCGAACCGAAAGTTAGTAGGATCGGAACGGCAAATATTTTCACCCCAAAGATCAACAGAATCGGAACAATCAAGATTTTCACCACAAAGGTCAACAGATTTGGAACAGCCACAATTTTTGCCCCAAAGATCAATAGAATCGGAACAATCAAGATTTTCACCAAAAAGGTCAACAGATTTGAAACAGCCACAGTTTTTGCCCCAAAGGTCAATAGAATCGGAACCACCAAGATTTTCACCACAAAGGTCAACAGATTTGAAACGGCCAAAATTCTCATCCCAAAGGTCAACAGAATCAAAACGGCCACAATTCTTTCCCCAAAGGTCAACAGAATCTGAACTATCAAGATTTTCACCACAAAGGTCAACAGATTTTGAACAGCCAAAATTCTCACCCCAAAGGTCAATAGAATTGGAACGGCCAAAATTCTCATCCCAGAGGTCAGTAGATTCAAAACGGCCAAAATTCTTGCCCCAAAAGTCAATTGAATCTGAACAACCAAAATATTCATCACAAAAGTCAACAGGTTTGGAACAGCCCCAGTTTTTGCCACAAAGATCAATAGATTCAGAACAGCCAAAATTCTCACCCCAAAGGTCAATAGAAATGGAACGGCCAAAATTCTCACCCCAAAGGTCAGTAGAAATGGAACGGCCGAAATTCTCACCCCAAAGGTCAATAGAAATGGAACAACCAAGATTTTCACCCCAAAGGTCAATAGAAATGGAACGGTCGAAATTCTCACCCCAAAGGTCAATAGAAATGGAACGGCCGAAATTCTCACCCCAAAGGTCAATAGAAATGGAACAACCAAGATTTTCACGACAAAGGTCAATAGAATTGGAACAGCCAACATTCTCACCCCAAAGGTCAATAGAACTGGAACAGCCAAAATTGTCACCCCAAAGGTCAATAAAATCTGAACAACCAAGATTTTCATCACAAAGGTCAACAGGTTTGGAACAGCCACAATTTTCACCACAAAGGTCAATAGAAATGGAACATCCGAAATTCTCACCCCAAAGGTCAATAAAATCTGAACAACCAAAATTTTCACCACAAAGGTCAACAGAAATGGAACGGCCGAAATTCTCACCCCAAAAATCAATAGATTTGGAACAGCCACAATTCTCGCCACAAAGGTCAACAGATTTGGAACAGCCACAATTGTCACCCCAAAGGTCTATAAAATCTGAACAACCAAGATTTTCACCACAAAGGTCAACAGATTCAGAGCAGCCACAATTCTCGCCACAAAGGTCAGTAGAATTGGAACGGCCAAAATTTGCACCCCAAAGGTCAATAGAATTGGAACACCCAAAATTCCCACCCCAAAGGTCATTAGAATCTGAACAACCAAGATTTTCACCACAACTGTCAACAGATTCGGAACAGTCAGAATTTTCACCTCGAAGGTTAATAGATTTGGAGCATCCGAAATTCCAGCGACGAAAGTCCACAGATTCAGAACAGTTGCAATACTCATCTCGAAGGTCAGTCGATTCAGATCAGCAAGAATTTCCACCACAAAGGTCAAGAGATTCAGAACAGCCAAAATATCCACCGCGAAAGTTGGTAGATTCAGAACAGCCAAAATTATCTCCACGAAAAAAGTCAGGAGATTCGGGTCAGCCTAAATTATCGTCTCGAAAATTGGGTTTGAGTCGGCCAAAAGTCTCACCAACCAGATTGGAAGATTCAGAATTGCCTCAGATGATGTCCAGAAAGGATCCCTTGGTCCCAAGTTTTAACTCGATGACCCCAGAAGCTTTAGGAATAAGAGGGAAGAGTCCAACACCCGCCTGGAAACAAGAGGTAAAAACTGCTAGGTGCAACAGTCTGACAAAGCATGCTTATCCCATGGCACATGATAATGTCACAATTGTAATGTGTTGCCACTTGATGTAAAAATAGTGGGTTTTCTCAAAAGAATTTTATGTGAAAAAAATATAAAAGTACAGATTCACGGTCTATCCATTAAAATAGCATCCAATTCATTTACAGATCCAGAGGGGGTGTCACATGGTCCTTTTTCTTTCTTTTTTAAGTTCATCATCCACAATGTACTCAACTATAGTCAGTCCCACAGGGATCACATTTTTTTCATACTATGTAATTTACTACAATTTATTTATTTCCTAGCCGATTGATTTGTAAATTGTACACACATATTGTATTTCTTTGTTATTTGTAAAACACTTTAACTTTTTTTCTTACATCAAACCAAACTAAAACTATTTACAAAAAACATTTTAATAGAATGATGGGACGGAGGATAAATTGCCCTGAAAATGTGTCTCTGAATATCTTTATTTCAAAATGTTCCAGTTAGCATACCCCCAAACTCCCCTACAGATCTCAGTTTATTTGCCTTCAACAAACTTAAATTGCCCTTGTAACAGTTTTGTGACCCCCCCTAACCCCCCCCTTCCTAAAGCACTCCCTTGATGCGCATTCGGTTTGGGATCGATCCCCATCGGTGGGCCCATTGGGCTATTTCTCGTTCCAACCAGTGCACCACGACTGGTATATATCAAAGGCCGTGGTATGTGTTATCCTGTCTGTGTAATGGTGCATATAAAAGATCCCTTACTGCTAATCAAAAAGAGTAGCCCATGAAGTGGCGACAGCGGGTTTCCTCTCTCAATATATGTGTGGTCCTTAACCATATGTCCAACGCCATATAACCATAAACAAAATGTATTGAGTGCATCGTTAAATAAAAACATTTCCTTCCCACCCTCCTTGCAAAACTCTGTACTATCCTGTCTGTGGGATGGTGATTATAAAAGATCCCTTGCTGCTAATCGAAAAGAGTAGCCCATGAAGTGGCGACAGCGGGTTTCCTCTCTCAATATCTGTGTGGCCTTAACCATATGTCTGACACCATATAACCGTAAATGAAATGTGTTGAGTGTGTCGTTAAATAAAACATTTCCTTAAACACTAAATGTTCTGGGTGGGTTTTTTTTATATAGATCTCCTTGAGAGGTGATGTGACAAGTGCAATGAAGACTGACAAGCCTCCGAAAAAATCACTGAACATCGTTAATCAGAAACCGCCATCAGTTGCGAAAAGGTACGATACATGTATATAGCAGGCCTAGCCATGTACAAGTTGTTTACATGATATGTACATGTAATCTCCAGTAAAGACGTAAATTATCGTTTAGCGTTTCCATGGGGTTTTTTTTATAGGCTTTGGATGTGCGGAAAGGGTGGGTGGGTGGGTGGTTGGTTGGTTGGAGGTAGCATTGTTTGCGATTTCAGAGCTGAGATGGTCAAAATGTGGTGTCCCCCAGTTGAAAGGTATAGCCTATTTGGATTTCTTTGCCCTCTCTCTCTCTCTCTCTCTCTCTCTCTCTCTGTCTCTCTCTCTCTGTCTCTCTCTCTCTCTCTCTCTCTCTCTCTCTGTCTCTCTCTCTCTGTCTCCTCTCTGTCTCTCTCTCTCTCTCTGTCTCTCTCTCTCTGTCTGTCTCTCTCTCTCTCTCTCTCTCTCTCTCTGTCTGTCTGTCTGTCTGTCTGTCTGTCTGTCTGTCTGTCTGTCTGTCTGTCTGTATGTCCTCCTCTCTCTCTCTCTCTGTCTGTCATGTTGGTCTGTCTGTCTGTCTCTCGTTCCTCCTCTCTCTCTCTCTGTCTGTCTGTCTGTGTCTGTCTGTCTGTCTGTCTGCCCCTGTCTCGTCTCTTCTCTCTATCTCTTCTCTTCTCCTCTCGTCCTCTCTCTCTCTTCTCTCTGTCCTGTCTGGGCTGTCTGTACTGTCCTGTTTGTCTGTCTGTCTCCTATCTCTCTGTCTCCTCCTCCTCTCTGCTCTCTCTCTCTCTCTCTCTCAACATCTCTCCTCCTCTTCTCATCTCTCTCCTCCTCCCCCCTCATACTATATAATATTATATTAATATATATATAATATATGATATATCTATATATACTAGATTTATATCATATATATAATTATATATATTCTATATATCAATAACCTATACTGTTTGCAGATTTGCTGACCTAGATATGTTGTTTTACTGTTGCACATTAGTTTTACTAATCGTTGTTACGTGGGGTTTTGTATTTTAGTTTAATTGGGGGGAGTATTTAGATTGTTCTTATAAAACTGTTTTTCATTTGATATATATTTTATTATTTTGTTTTAGGCTGATCTCCCGGTCATTATATCGGGGATTTTTTGATTCTGACACTAACAGGAGCAATGAGTCACCATATTATTTTGAGCGGAATGTCGCAGCTTTTGATAGGCAGGAGATCGAGTTTTTGATCTGAGTGAACTTTTTAGGAATAGAAGCCCCAAAAAATAACTGAAAAAGCAACTAATATACTTACTACATAATTACATTGGTTTAATTCTAAAACAACGTACATTTCAAGATATTTACATGAATTTATATGCAGGGTTCGATAAATCGAACTAGCCTGCGGGTCCTCCTGACTAGTGAATGTTTGGTCTGGGCTAGTGGAAATCATAAACTGTATTACTATAACACACAAGGCACCAGCCCAAATGTTTTTTTTAGGGCTAGTGACTTCTAAAACGTTTGTCAAACACTGTTATTGTCTATAATACAGAATTATTTTCTACCCACATGTCAAAGTGTTTGTTTTACAGCCTTCAGTAAATGTAATTAATAATCTGTCAATCTTGATGATTTTTCTGGTATGACCTAATATTTGGTCAGGCAATCTAATTTTATGTCTTGATTTGCCCGTTGGACAACTGATAAATTGGCTTTGGCCTTTTAGATGAGAAAAATTCTAATTCTGTCTTTTCAAACAGTATTAATATAATTTTATAAACATTTATTAATTATATATTTTTTTATAGAAAAAAAACAAATTTTTGAAGACTAATATTTTACATATAATTATATAAAAACTTATTTATATTGTATATTAAATTACTTGTATACATATTTATCAGTCTATTGACTAAAAAATTTTATACTAAGATGCGATATCTTAGTTATAAGTGCAATATTTTTTGCTATTTTTTATATTTATTTTTTATAAATAAAAACTACAAATTAATTGACCCATTGCTGAGGTTCGAACCCAAAACCCACCAGCTTAACCACTACACCACCAGGGATAGTAACTTAAATGTTTTATAAACCCTATAGTATTTATAATGACTACCATTTTTACATGAAACTATTTTATTACATATTAAATGCATATTGTACATTTTTTATGTTGATCTTTTCACAACAATTTTTATATTCTATAAATATTCGAAATCAGTATGTGCCTTTATATAGTTTTTAAAATTTACATTGTTAAATAACATATTTATATTTACAGTTGTTAAATAACATATTTATATTTACAATTGTTGAAAATAAAGATTTTAGTTACCAATTAAATGTGTGTTGTTATGAAAAACGGAAAATGGTTTTCAAAGTTTGTAGTCACACTTTAATCACAAACATGCATGTTTTATTTCTTATTTGAACTTTTTCATCGAATGATCTTAGCGTTAAGATCGCCTTAAAGGAAGGAACAAAATGTTTTATATAACGACCCACTTAAAACATTTTATATGGCATCAGACATATGGTTAAGGACCACACAGATATTGATAGAGGAAACCCGCTGTCGACAACTTCATGGGCTATTTTGATTAGCAGCAAAGGATCTTTTATATGCACCATCCAACAGACAGGATAGTACATACCACGGCCTTTGATATACCAGTCGTGGTACATTGGCTGGAACAAGAAATAGCTCAGTGGGTCCACCGACGGGGATTGATCCCAGACCGACCATTCATCGATCGACCGCTTTACTACTGGGCTACATCCCCCAGCCTTAAAGGAAAAAGAAAGAAATGTTTTATTTAATGATGCACTCAACACATTTTATTTACGGTTATATGGTGTCAGACATATGGTTAAGGACCACACAGATTTTGAGAGGAAACCCGCTGTCGCCACTACATGGGCTACTCTTTCCGATTAGCAGCAAGGGATCTTTTATTTGAGCTTCCCACAGGCAGGATAGCACAAACCATGGCCTTTGTTGAACACCTACCCATTGAGCCTTGCGGAGTACTCACTCGGGGTTTGGAGTCTGTATCTGGATTAAAAATCCAATGCCCCGACTGGGATCCGAACCCAGTACCTACCAGCCTGTAGACCGATGGCCTAACCATGATGCCACCGAGGCCAGTCACCTTAAAGGAATGCTTGGGCAAGGTTTTTGGACTGGTATGCATATTCAATGATGTATAATGCACATTATTGCTTAATATCAAGAAGTATATTATTATTATTATTATATATATAAATCTGGTGAGCCGGTGGTTACCTAATACTTAATGCATCACGTCATGAATTAGTCTTAAAACTGAAGGAAAAAAACTACATGATTTTTTAGTGATGATGAAATGGGCATACATCGTAATGTTCTGTAATAATATCCATACCAGTAAGGCAGCAATAAGTATTTATTATTTTTCAATAGAAAATAAACCACCATTGTCAAAATGTCGAAATAACTATCATGTTTTGTTCATGCATTAACCTACGTACTGAAATGATAATCAGAGTGTTTAAGCCATCAGACTACAGGCTGGTAGGTACAGGGTTCGCAGCCCGGTAACGGCTCCAACCCAGAGCGAGTTCTTAAGGGCTCAATGGGTAGGTGTAAGGCCACTACACCCTCTTCTCTCTCACTAACCACTAACCAACTAACAACTATCCCACTGTTCTGGACAGATAGCTGAGGTGTGTGCCCAGGACAGCGTGCTTGAACCTTAATTGGAAATAAGCACGAGAATAAGTTGAAATGAAATGAATTAATCCACCTGTGATTTCTGTTTGGCAGGTGTATATTTGGTGGAAACCAGACGAGACAATTACGGCCGTCTAGTCACAAAAATATGTAAAATGGTAATGGACATATCAGCCGTCATGCTTTATTACTGTAAATAATTCTGAAAAACTCTAATCTAAAATCACAGAACTGATAAATTACGTAGTTCCAAAGAAAATGATCACTTCGGTATCATGAGTGGTTGTTTTTGCTCCAATGTACCCTGTCAATAGGCCTAATAGTATGCATTTTTTTCTTTAGATTTTTTAAGAGAAAAATACTATAACCCCATTTCGTTCTGTTAATGCAAATTGAAATATATTTAGTTAAATAGTTTATTATATTATCAAGTCATTTATGTTGTTTTACTAGTCCGGTTGATCAAAGGGAAGCTGGTAAATTACCGCATTTGTTTACACTGTGCATACAGGAGTTGGTGGGAGCTGACGTCACTTCGTCCCAAGCTAGAATTCCGGATGCAACAAAAACAAACGAAAGTAGCTGCCCCCAGTACAGTTAGCAGGAATAATCACGTTTTTGTTTTATTAATTCTAAAATTACGCGTTTTTCATTTCTTAAAGTGTCAGTATGTGTTGGTATGTGTATGTGTATGCATCTTTCCAACACATAAGGCCAGTTGACTTGTCCTCTTATTTAAGTAGGCCTATATAACTATCTTGTCCTCTTATTTAAGTAGGCCTATATAACTATCTTGTCCTCTTATTTAAGTAGGCCTATATAACTATCTTGTCCTCTTATTTAAGTAGGCCTATATAACTATCTTATGTTAAAGAAAATTAAAACAAGTTTGCTTTCTTTAACAAAATCACTTTGCTTTGTTTAACAGCACGTTGATTTATTAACCATTGGATACTGAATGTCAAACATTTAGTAATTTTTACATATAGTCTTAGAGAGGAAACCTGCTACATTTTTCCATTAGAAAGGAATCTTTTTATATGCACCATCCCACAGACAGTACATACCATGACCTTTGATATACCAGTCGTGATGCACTGGCTTGAATGAGAAATGGGCCACCAACGGGGATCAATAGGGGGGAGGTCAGCTTTTTATCTTTTTTCTTATTTTTTAAACTACATTCACCACTACAATTCTCAGATAAAATGTTATGTACAGTATTCTTTTTACCTACTTATTACTAAAAAGTATTTTTATTTTATATACATACATACATACATACATACATACATACATACATACATACATACATACATATATATATATATATATAGGGTCCACCTTTTTTTTTTTCTTACGCACCCTTTGGTGAGAACATCGTTTGTTATTTATGATTACACATACTTGTTAACATATGTACGTGTGTTAACAATTTCAAGACATACGACTGGCTGTTCCTAGTTGATGACCAGGTCACCAATGCCATATGTCCAATAAAAAACCAGCGCGATTGAAATCGATTACATTGTGACGTATAGTTAACCTGACAATCATGTGTCTGTGATGCGCAAGTCAGCTACAAGTGCAACAGCTGTAAATAACTTTTAGTCGAAAAAGATGTTACAATTTGCTTAATTTCAATTTCAACTTATTTTCGTGCTTATATCCAATTACGGTCCAAGCACGCTGTCCGGGGCACACACCTCAGCTATCTGGGCTTGTCTGCCCATTGAGCCCTTAAGAACTCACTCTGGGTTGAGCCGGTACCGGGTTGCGAACCCTGTACCTACCAGCCTGTAATCCGATGGCTTAACCACTGCGCCACCGAGGCAGGTAATTTGCCTAAAACCTGGGTTTTTTTGATATGTAAGAAATAGAATAATACATTCGTGCCCGTTAGATACCATTTATCTCACAACTCGTTGTTTAAAAACGTATCAAAATTGCTTTCGCTCGTTAGATACATTTTAAAACAACTTGATCTAACGGACACTAATGTATTATTGTATATGTCCTGTGCCGGTTCAACCAGAGGGGACTGCTTGTGTGGTCTCCGTCTTGTCTGCATGTCGGTCTGTCTGTTCGTCTGTCCTACGTATACTTTTTAAGAGTTTATTCTCACAATGCCTCAATATATTGATCTAAAAAATCCTGTATGGGTTTATCATAAAGAATTACATGCAAAGTTTGATTTCCATGGTGATTTCACTATTTTAAATAGAGTTATGGCCAGATGAAGTTTGACCATTTCACAGGAATTTATTCCAGAGCCATAACTCTGTCAAAAATGGAATTTATCAATGTTTGACAGTTATTGCCCTTGAATTTAGGAAGTAAGAAAGGAAAGAAATGTTTTATTTAACGAGGCACTCAACACATTTTATTTACGGTTACATGGCGTCAGACATATGGTTAAGGACCACACACACACACACACACACATATATATATATATATATATATAGAGAGAGAGAGAGAGAGAGAGAGAGAGAGAGAGAGAGAGAGAGAGAGAGAGAGAGAGAGAGAGAGAGAGAGAGAGAGAGAGAGAGAGAGAGAGAGAGAGAGAGAGAGAGAGAGAGAGAGAGAGAGAGAGAGAGAGAGAGAGAGAGAGAGAGAGAGAGAGAGAGAGAGAGAGGAAACCCACTATCGCACTTCATTGGCTACTCTTTTCGATTAGCAGCAAGGGATCTTTTATATGCACCACAGACAGGATAGTGCATACCACGGCCTTTGTTACACCAGTTGTGGAGCACTGACTAGAACGAGAAATGGCCCAATGGGGCCACCGATGGGTATCGATCTTAAACCGACCGCGCATCAAGCGAGCGCTTTACCACTGGGCTGTTGCGCAGGAGACATGTATTGCTTTACATAACCGTTTGAAATTGGGGGGGGGGGGGGGGGGGGGGGGCACTTGCTAGTGAATTACAGGGTTAAAGATTTAAAGGTTGTTTTGTTTGGTGACACCACCAGATCACACAGATTTATTAATAATCGGGTATTAGATG
This sequence comes from Gigantopelta aegis, assembly GCF_016097555.1. Lineage (NCBI taxonomy): Eukaryota > Metazoa > Mollusca > Gastropoda > Neomphalida > Peltospiridae > Gigantopelta > Gigantopelta aegis. The sequence goes on from NC_054711.1 coordinate 3,448,023, forward strand.
CCAAACATTTGGTAATCCCACAGAGAGAATAGTACATGTATTAAAGCTTTTGATACGCCAGTCGTGGTGCACTGGCTGGGACGAAAAATAGCCCAGTAGGCCCTCCGACGATCGCCGTGTGCATGTATTTTTATTCATCTAGACTATCGAACTGACAGTTTTAAGCCCAGCAATTAGAAAGTGTGAAACAATATCGTTTTCAAAAAAGCAGTAACACCAGTGATGAATAAAGTTCTTCTTTTTTTTTCTGTGGAAAAAGAATAGAAAATATATTGCATACAAGATTACGACATGGATGTAGCCCTTTAAACGCCGATTTGTACAGATGTGGACTTACCATGGACCCTTCGTGTAACTGTGTATACAGATTAGAAAACAATTTGTTCTTTCAATGTAAAAGATATGAACAACAGAAACAGATTCTATATATAATTCCTTATAGCATTTTCAACCAATATATTTACAATTAGGCTACTGTTATATGGTCGAAGCACATTAAACGATGCTAATCATAAAGAAATATTTACTTATGTTCAAATATATATTTTAAAAACTCATCGTTTTGATTAATAAAGTATTATTTAAATTACCATAAGGATTATTTTTTAATGTGATAGCGAGTTTAACTGCACGTGGTGTACTATTTGTGTAATCTTTTGCATCGTTTCTTTTTTCTATTATTATTTTGTTTTCCTTTCTTTCCTTCACATTCTTTTGTATATAATATATTTCCTTCCACTGGTTATCCTTGAATGTATACATGCAGTTTATATTTACAGCTATGTGATACAGGTCGCCAAGTATATTGTATGAATGTAGAAGAGGGCCTCGTAAGTTGTCAAACTTGTGCCCAATTGTTTTGTTCTTTGTACAATAAAATATGTTTGCAAACAAACTGACAGTGCCCCCCCCCCCCCACACACACACACATACTCACACTTACAAATATATTCCGTTGACTCTGTTTTGCAATACCGTACTGTTATGACAGGTATTAAAGAATAAATGAATTATTATAAATATTACTTATAGAACTGCTAGTTGTCATTCGTTTTAATGTGTGTGTGTGCGTGCGTGCGTGTGTGCGTGCGTGCGCGTACGTGCGTGCGTGCGTGCGTGCGTGTGTGTGTGTGTGTGATTATAAATATTTTTATTTAACACTAGAAGAAAGCTTGTCTAAATCAAAATATGAAGGCCCAAAATGAAGTCCAAGAAATACCAGCAACTGTAGACGTGTAATGATCGTTTAATACACCGACGTTAATTAATAACAGTAGTAAGGAGGCCTACCGGGAGTCATGACCTACTTTCCGTGACCTTGACCTTGATGACGTCACGTGACCTCGTCCTACTGGCCCTGACCTACTTAGACTGGCCTTGATGACGTCACGGACTACTGTGCCGTGTGCAACGTCCTACTGACCCGGCCCCTGACCTACTTAGACTGGCACGAAAGAGTATAAAAAGGCTAGATACGGTTTCATTGTCATTCGCTCGCCGAAAACGATCAGATCTACGTGCAATCCAGAGATGGCCTGTTCCACAAGTGATGAAGTGAGATGCCGTCTAGAACTTGGAACTAACGTCTACGTGGTGGCCAAGTTATGGAAAGGGGACACTGCTATTCACATAAGGAAATTTGACAGTGACAATGGGAAAACTTTCCCCACCAAGCGAGGTATTGTCCTTAGTCTTAAACAGTGGATCGAACTGTGTGGATGTAAAAGCCAAATTGACGAAACAATTTCAGCATTAAACCAGGGGAAAGACAACAAATTGTTCAGACACCTTGGTGCCAACGTCCAAGTCAGCGTCGACAAGAACTTTGCTGGGGTGGACCTGCGTCAGTGGTGGTGGTGTGATGAAACTAAATCCGTGAAACCTTCGAAGAAGGGAATATTCCTTTCTCTACAACAATGGGAAAAACTGAAAGGCTGTTTCACAGTCATGTGTGACTTTGTACCAGAGCTGAACTCGATTGTGCCCTGCGCCATGCAAGACGACCATCAAAACCAGATGGGATTTCTTCAGTGTAACTTCTGCAACCCTAACGAGTGTCACCAGTGGTGAACGAGTTTTGTTTTGGATGAACTCAAAGGTATAAAAGAATGGATTTATGGTTTACACTTCATTTGCTTTGTGACTGTGCTAGAGAACAGACGTGTTTTATGATTCTGACATGCTTGTGTCTTGTTGCACTCTATCTGGAACGAAGAAGATGGCATCGGGATATTCGAGCAGTCTTAGTAGCAGCAGCAGTAGCGATGAGGACGACGTCTTGGTCTGCAAATGTTCAGAAAGACATACGATCAAAAGAGTGGCTACCAAACAAGAAGAACATTTCATGGATCAAACGGATGCTACACGTGACATTGGGGTTGGAACTGAAGATGGCGAACTCGTGGATGAACCCACAGATCAGACGGATGCTGCCTGTGAAACAGATGCTGCCTGTGAAACAGATGCTGCCTGTGAGGAAGATTGCTATTCGAGACGTTACGTGTTCTGTCATCGTCCCGAAATGAGACATTTCTATGCCCGGATGCTGACATATGCTCGGTGGCCCATACAATTACGTCAAAAACCAAAATAACTTGCCAAGGCCGGTTTCTACTACACGGGAGACCACGATGCCATCACCTGTTACTGTTGCGGACTTCGCGTCTACCGATGGAAGAAGACAGACGATCCAGTGATGGAACATTACAGACTCTCTCCAAGATGTCCTTATGTGAACAACCTGTTCAGACATTAAATGTTTTAGACACTTGTGTGCTATGTTTTCATGTTGTATGTTGTGAATAAAACCGTGAATAACAGGTTTTGCTTTCTTATTTATGTCCTGGGTCCATGAGTGTGTCTCTGGACGTGTCCCTATGGTAGTAACACTGGTAAAGGGTAATATTTTGGTAACGATTATTTTTGGGAGCTCGCACGATGAGATTTGTGCTTGGGAGGAGGGACACTGCTCATACGTATCACACACATTCAAACATTCCTGTACCATATCTTTATGCGTCATAAGGTATATAAGTAAAATAGTTTTGGAAAACTCGTCATTTGAGGTAGAACTTTCAGAGGAGCAACATGTCAGACCAGTACAAGTTATATGTACCCGACGTGGATAAGTGGACCCGTTTCTATAAACTGCAGGCAGAAGGTAAACTTCAACCTCATTTTCCAGTGCAACGTGGTGGGAAAAGTCAGATCATGTACAGTGTGGATCGATGTCTAGAACTCTACGATCCCACGTGGAAAAAAGAAAAAGAGGAACAGAACAAGTCCCCGACACTCAAAGTCGTCATGGTCTCCCCAACACAACAAGTGGTAGAGCAAGCCAAGGCCGAGCAGAAACGGAAACGTCAAGAGAGTGGCGTGGAACAGAAACGACGAGAGCAGACTGGGCAAAAACGGCACAAGCATTTCTGAGAAGGCTATAAAAGGGGGCATGGCAGTTTCAACATCGTCAGTTCACGTCGAACACTTCAACAATCAACATCATGAATCAGAATTGGTTTATTCCGGAACATGTCATGAACAAAAGATCGTGTCCCGTATGTCCAAAGACTTTTTCAAAACCATCAAATATGCTATGTCATTGGAAGACCTTCCATTCAGCTCAACTCCAGGCTCCTATGGCTCCTATAGCTCCGGCTCCTCTGGCTCCGGCTCCGGCTCCTAGGGCTCATATAGCTCCTCTGGCTCCTATAGCTCCTGCTCATATAGCTCCTCTGGCTCCTCTAGCTCATATAGCTCCTGCTCTGGCTCCTATAGCTCCGGCTCCTATAGCTCCTGCTCCTCTAGCTCATATAGCTCCTGCTCCTCTGGCTCCTATAGCTCCGGCTCCTATAGCTCCTGCTCCTCTGGCTCATATAGCTCCTGCTCCTATAGCTCCTGCTCATAGGGCTCCTATAGCTCCTGCTCCTCTGGCTCCTATAGCTCCTGCTCTGGTTCCTATAGCTCCTCTGGCTCCTCTAGCTCATATAGCTCCTGCTCATAGGGCTCCTATAGCTCCGGCTCCTATAGCTCCTGCTCCTCTGGCTCCTATAGCTCCTGCTCTGGCTCCTATAGCTCCTGCTCATAGGGCTCCTATAGCTCCTGCTCCTCTGGCTCCTATAGCTCCTATAGCTCCTGCTCTGGTTCCTATAGCTCCTCTGGCTCCTCTAGCTCATATAGCTCCTGCTCATAGGGCTCCTATCGCTCTGGCTCCTATAGCTCCTATAGCTCCTGCTCCGGCTCCTACAGCTCCTCTGGCTCCTCTAGCTCATATAGCTCCTGCTCCTCTGGCTCCTATAGCTCCTGCTCATAGGGCTCCTATAGCTCCTGCTCCGCTGCAGCAGCAGCCCCTAAGATTGTTACATCCGTTCACCATGATCGTGTCGGGACCCACGTCGTGTGGAAAGACAGTTTTGTTGTACAAACTGCTAAGGGATGGTAAAATCCAGCCGCCTCCCCAGCGCATCATCTGGCTCTACAAACGATGGCAACCCCTCTATGATACGATCAAAATGGTTGCTCGAGTGAAATTTGTTCAAGGCATACCCGAGAATTTGGAAAAGGATCGTTATTTGGATTCGAGTCAGAAATCTCATCGTGTTGGACGACCTGATGTCTACAGCTGGAAAAGACCCTCGCATCACCGACCTGTTCACGGAAGGAAGTCACCACAGAAACCTCTCTGTGATTGCCATCAACCAGAACTTGTATCACAGCAAGGACCCGACACAGAGAAGAAACTGTCATTACCTGGCACTGTTTAACAACCCCATCGACAAGCAGCAAGTCCTAACCTTGGCACAGCAGATGTATCCTGGAAATACTCGTCATTTCATGCAGCGGTTTGAGGAAGCTACCCACAGGCCCTACGGATATCTCTTGGTGGACTTGAAACCGACCACGCCCGAACATTGGCGTCTTCGGCCTAATGGTTTACAGACGGGGCCGTCCGAATGGTATAAAAGCACGAACGTAACGGCGAATGTCTCAGAAGAGTTGCAGCCACCGACGAAGAAAGAGCTCTACATGCAAATCATGCAAAGAAACGCATTCAAGAGAAAACTACCATGCATACCCGCCTACGAAAGTTACGACGAAGAAGAAGATGAGGTGGAACCCTATCTGAAAAAAGTCAAGAGAATGCAGTCTTGCGATATGTGTGGTCTGGTCTTTAAAGAAGGAAGCGACTTGCAGCGACACGTAAAAACGTGCGAAGAGGGAAATGAAAAAGAAGAAGAGCCGTCGCCCGACCTGGAAAACGAAGGCATTCGTCTCATGGTGGAACGTGAATTCGACATCAGTCGTGACTATCTCCAAAGCAAGAGGAAACGCTACGAAGAAAAAAACATGTCCCAAGATGCCATTGAAAGAAACATGAAGACATTGCAATGGAAGTTATTTAAAGACACGTACTCTCGCTTTCTGACCTATATGCATTACTTTGACAAAGGTCCCAACACCAGAAAAATTTTACAGTTTGTGAATCCAGACAAAGATGTGAGACCACAGATTCGTTCTAAATTAAATCAGTATCGTTCATGGATCGGCGAATATTTGGATGAACAAGACGACGACGATACCGACGATGAGGAGGACGACGATGATGAAGAGAAATGAACACTCATATTATTCACATGTCGCCCTTAAGGCCTCTCGATGTAACCCAGTGTGTGTCCATTTTATATATGTGTCAGTGATTTGTAATTTAAAAATAAATGAAAAACCAAAACATTGCGTTTGTTTTTTGAGTTTTATACTCTATGACTAGATTTGTGATTGGATATTTCTACCGCTACTTTATAGTAGCAAGAGCTGTGTGTACAAGACAGAACATACCACGATCTTTGATATACCAGACATAATACACTAGTTGGCTATAGCTTAATGGGCCACCGACGGGGATCGATCCTAGATCGACCACTGTATTTACCTATTTGGTAATTAAAAAGGCCCTGTAAAAAGGCTTGTACTCTAGGGAAATACTTGTGTTTAAAATGCAGCTAAAAGATCATAGTTTAGGTCGGAGCGTTCAGTTGCAGTCACGCGTTCTTTCTTCAAAGCAATGGGCTGGGGATGTTTCACTCTCTTTCACACACACACACACACACACACACACACACACACACACACACACACACACACACACACACACATCCCTTTCTTCTCCTTAACAATTATTCCTTTCTTCTCCTTAACACATATGCCTTTCTTCTTAACAAACATTCCTTTCTTCGAGACAAATATGTCTTTCTTTTCCTATGACTAAAACAAAACAAAATATTTGTATTCAATTAATCTTTATTTTACGAGGAAGGAAATATTTTATTTACTCAATATATTTTATTTATGGTTATACAAGAAAGAAAGAAATGTTTTATTTAACGACGCACTCAACACATTTTATTTACGGTTATATGGCGTCAGACATATGGTTAAGGACCACACAGATATTGATTGAGAAAACCCGCTGTCGCCACTGCATGGGCTACTCTTTTTTATTATTAGCAGCAAGGGATCCTACACCATCCCACAGACAGGATAGTACATACCGTTGTCCAGTTGTGGAGCATTGGCTGGATATATACCAGACCGACCCACATCAAGGGAACACTGAGCTACGTCCCGTCCCCACAGGGTTATTAGAGGATGCTTGAAAAAAAATCGTAACATAATAAATAAATAAACAAATAAATAAGTAAGTAAATAAGTAAAATAAAAACAAACTATAAATTATTATTTTGTTTTAAAAATAATAGAAAAATATAATTTCCACACATGAGATACGAACGACGTACCTTTCACGCTAAAGTCGACTACGCTAACGACTGAGCTACCGAGACATCAACAAAATTTGTCATTTAAACCATTATATGTGCGAGCGGCGAAGCGCGGAATGAAGTGATGAAATAGGTCAGTTAATAATAATCTTGTGAATGCGCTAGCGCGGGAGACATAGTGGGACGACAATTCTATTTTACACCTATTTAAATCATTTCTTATTTCACGTCTTTAAGAATGTAACGTCTAGTTCCGAAGAGTATTTTATTTAGAGACTGCCAACACAAGATACCACCGCTTCCCGGATGTAAACAGTGATAACCATTCATCATTCAGGGCGCTAAAAATAAATACACTACCTCGCGTCGGGCAGAGTCCTTAGAAGTGGTAGGTTAACGACACCACTAGAGCACTCGATTTATGAATCATTGGCTATTGGATGTGAAACATACTTCTGACAGTTTTAGAGAGGAAACCCCCCCTGCACTTTCCCATTAGTAGCAAGGGATCCTACAGACAGGATAGCACGGGCGTTGCTAAGTTCGACGGATCGGGGTCAGGCTAAATAGGTCAGGATTAGACTAAGTAGGACAGGGTCAGTCTAAGTAGGTCGGGGCCGGGTCAGTAGGATGTTGCACACGGCACAGTAGTCCGTGACGTCATCAAGGCCAGTCTAAGTAGGTCAGGGCCAGTAGGACGAGGTCACGTGACGTCATCACGGTCAAGGTCACGGAAAGTAGGTCATGACTCCCGGTAGGCCTCCTTACTACTAATAACGAACATAATTATCTGTGCTATAAAAGACCAAGGGTGTCAGACACTCGGTCACTTTACTCTACCCACAGGCCTCGGTGGTGTCGTGGTTAAACAATCGGACATACGGCTGGTAGGTACAGGGTTCGCAACCCGGTACACCGGCTCAAACCCAGAGTGTGTTTTAACGACTCAATGGGTAGATGTAAGACCACTACACCCTCTTTTCTCTCACAAACCACTGACAGTTAACAATTAACCCACTGTCCTGGACAGATAACCCAGATAGCTGAGGTGTGTGTATAAGATATAAGCACGAAAATAAGTTGAAAAGAAACTTAACACATTTCTGGCTCATGGACTACCAATCTTGGCAATTAAGAAAATGACCACAGCCAGAAAAGAGAAAGAAAACAAAATGCCGTAAAAAATAGTCTCCATGGTATTTTTTAAGGCAGTTTTTAAAAATGCGGTTAGTGTGTACTAGGGGATTTTAATTTTTCAGCTTTTACAAAAATAAATAATAAACTACGAAAAGTGACATTAAAAACTAAAAGATGATCCAAGGGAAAATAAATGTGAAAAATTAAAAACACCACGGCAATTTCCACAGCCCTGCCGTTTGCCGTTTTTAGCTAACAGATTTCGACTGCGTATGTTAGACACCAATTTTCCGTGATTTCGACTGCATATCTTAGACACCAATTTTCCATGGTTTCGACTGCATATGTTAGACACCAAACAAAAAATTGTTTGAAATATGCTAAGATGTCATTATTTTTTTTTATTGTTTAAGTTATCTTTACATAAGAAAAGTGATTTTTTTTTAAATATGGTTTTATTGGGTGGTTGACTGACTTTAGGATTGATTGATTTATAAATTGACTGACTGACTGACTGACCGACCGACCGACCGACCGACCGACTGACTGACTGGTTGGTTGTTTGGATGTTTGGTTGATTACTTGGTTTGTTGGTTGGTTGGTTGGCTGGTTTGTTGGTTTGTTGGTTGATTAGTTAGTTGGGTGGCTGGTTGGTTGGTTGGTTGGCTGGTTGGTTGGATGGTTGGCTGGTTGGCTGGTTGGCTGGTTGGTTGGTTGGTTGGTTGGTTGGTTTAATAGTAATGTAATTACGTATCCAAAATCTAATGCGTAAGCAAGATCGGGCTAACAGATTACAAAATATTTTAATATACAAAGCATATAAGATTATCTTAATACTGCTGAAACTTTAACCCGTCTCATAATGAATGCTAGTATACAATGTACTTGATATAATCGACTAAATGAGCCTTATTCTCATAATCTGGCGAACGACAGAGCTGTAGATGATCTTTTTCAATAAAGGTGCTCATACATTTAACGGAGGGAATTTACGAACGGAATTTAACATGGCGACTAAAGAAAGATGATCTGTAATATTTATTTCAGTTTTCCTTTTTATTACAATTATTACGTGGAACGTAGAGATTTGCTCTTAGTTTATAAGACATAATGCTACTCCAAGAACCAGTACAGGTAGGCAATGGCCGTTTATAATATTTATTTGTTGATAAAAACGGTAAAGTCTACACATAAAACAATGGTTGCCAACTCCCGCAGGTGCTTGCAATTTGATCACTAATATACAGGAAGTAATTGCAGATTGCAGAGAGCCGCGATTGTCGTGATTTGAATTTGGTGTGAGTGTCATAAGTGTGCAGTTTAGTATACTGCAAGAATAATTCACTTTGAAATGTATAAATCTAGTGGCCCAGTTGTTTGTATTTGAATTTAAGCTTAAAGAGGATATCTTATTATCTTAGATATTATATAATCTTTCACTAATTTAACATCTTTTATTGGAAAGGTCTCCACCTGTATAATACATATGCCTTTATTTGATATTATTATATAGGCCTAATGTAGACTGGGATTCAAACCTCTAGTCTGGCATGGTAACCCCCTGCATAATTTTCTGCACACACATACGTGACATAGTGACATACAATACATATAGATCTATGTAACAATTAAACAATAACATAGTCGTGTGGGCAGAAAATTATGAATGAGTGTGTGGACAGTTGTGATTGATGTTTGTTGTGGGACTTTAGCTCATAAAAAAGTTATAGTTTGTTTTGTTTAACGACACCACTAGAGCACATTGATTAATTAATCATTGGCTGTTGGATGTCAAACATTTGTCATGATTTGATAATTTTGACAGTCATCAGGCAGGGCTTCTAGAATTTTATAAAAATCCACCAGCCATGGGATCAAAGATTAAAAAAATGTATTAGCCAAGATTAAAAATTTACTAACCCTACATTAAACAAATACAATTTTACTAATGGTAATAATGAGATATGTCACCTAAAGAGGGAGATAGAACTTAAAACCCCTTAGATTGGGGGAGGGAAGAAGGGGCAGGATATTCATATTTACAAAATAAGACTGAAATGCAGGATTTGACAAGGGTTTTTTCACTTGCCTTTGGGCTAGTTATAGTAGTTATTTACTAGCCCAACACTGAATATCACTAGCCATGGGAGTGGGGCTACCATAATCTAGAAGCCCTGCATCAGGGGAAACCTGTTACATTTTTCCATCGGCAACAAAGGATCTTTTATATGCACTTTCCCACAGACAAAAAAGCAAGTACCACAGCCTTTGACCAATTGTAGTGCACTGGTTGGAAGGAGAAAAAACCCAATTCAAGCTTATAAACCATAAATTTCATCTACATTTGTCACAAGTCTTCTGCATTGCTGTTAAAAGATTAAAAGTTTGTTTTGTTTAACTACACCAATAGAGCACATTCATTAAGATTTCATCGGCTATTGGATGTCCAACATTTGGTAATTCTGACAAGTAGTCTTGAGAGGAAACCTGTTATATTTTCAGTATTCTCGCTGGATTAAAATTAAAGAAGGGCTGCTGCGCAGCACTCCATTCGTCAAAGGAAAAAAAAAAGGAAAAAAGGGGAAAGCTTGGTTACCACATATCGTTGTGTGTTGGTATATTTTGTGGCAAGACATAGTCCTTTCTTTGCCCATCAATATTTGGTACAAAAAAGTTGGTACGAAATACTAACCAACTTCTCTTTTATGTACTGTTAGTTGAACAGGAGATGTTGTAGATCTGACATTCATGGGCATTCGTTTTGCTGAACGGATCAAAGTTTTAATATTGTTTTAATAAAGATTTCAAGATATATGAAAAAACAATAAATATTTGTGTAATGTGGTATAAAAATGTTCTGTTCATTTTATTTTCATCTTCGTCAAATGAATCGATCGCTTTGATATCACCAGCTTGTAAAAAGTAGTTTTTGTTTTGGCAGTGTATATATTATTTAGCACCCAAGATAAAAAAAAAAAATTGTTTATGAACACTACCACTTCCGTTGTTTTTAAAAGCGGTGATATCCCCTGAAAATGAAAAGTTTCTAATATTTTATAAAGAATTGCTGAATAAACAAATAACATCAAATAAAAATCACCAGTTAAACTAATTAAATCTAAAACTGAGGACAAAATATTAGTTAGTGGACTTCTAGCTTAAAATTTGAAAAGAAAACAGAGCTTTGATCCCTTTATTTTGTGTGCATGATATGAAAATATCATTTCTTTATAGGTATATGTATGCAAAAACTCGTGATGTATTCATGTGAATCTTCAAATTGTGTTTTATAGGCTGCAATATGGGATGCCCTCAATCATTATGCATATCCAGATGCGACATTTCTAGCTGAACGTCTGTATGCTGAAGGTAAGTACCGTGTGTGGACTGAATATACGGAACTTTACATACCTTGTTTTCACTTCCTATTTATGGCACAAGTTTATTTTGTGCAAGAATATATACCATGAGACCACATCATTACGGTCTTCTATTTTCTTTCGCAAAACAAATTAGTGTAATAAATAGGAAGTATGTGAAGTTCTGTATTTATTACATACCTTTTTTTATGTTTTACAAAATGTTAATTTTTTCTTAAAGCCACACACCCTAGTTTCATCCAGCGAAAATAAATTATAATTTGGTTAATCTACAAACCTGTAACACACTTAGATCACGTTTTTATCAAATGGAGTGAAAAAGCAGGTTTTATATCGATAAATACCAAGGGAATCCCCATGTCCCAATTGCTTGAAATAATTTTGAAAGTTAGTATTCTGATGTCACCGGTAGATGTCGATTGAAGCACAACAATGCCTATGTCACAACAAATTTCACAGACTTTGGGTGCGTTCTTTTCACCTCTCATGGACATGTTCCAACTGTTCTGTCCTGGTTGTATCCCCTCTCCAGATATCGTAAGACTTAGCAAAATTATTGGTTTTAAGGATTTGTAACGTTTTGTATTGAGACACTTACTTGTCTGAACTTTATTGTTACTGAAAATGTTCACGAACTGTGAAGAAAAATCTCACAAATGAACAACAACAAATCGGATGTTGATTGCGCGAACCGTGCACGAGAAAACAAACCGAACCAAAATGATAACGGTCACGTGGTATACCAACGTCTGTGACATTGAAATGGAAATATCCCATCTAAAAATAGATTAGACCTTGTCTGCTCAACGTTTTTTTCTCAAACATGCGTGCGTTTTTAAGAAATAAAAAATTTTTTTTGGTGGTATTACAAAAAACAGGATTACCCAAAAAAACTTCAGGTGAATGGAAATGTATATTCTAAATAATAAACAGTAAGTAAAGTGCAATTTTATTTGTGAAAAAATGGGTTTAATAGCGAAAAACAACACCGTAATGGTTAACAACTAGCCGTAACTAGGGTGTGTCCCTTTAAGCTTCTGGGCCCAGTTTCACAAAACATTGTAACTTAAACCTTGTTTTGTATGTAAACGTAAATCTATGACAATTCTTATTACTATTATAGTACAACAAATATAGTTTGAAGTACACATATTTAATTTTCTTTTGTCCTTCTGTATTGATGTCATTTTTAGCATGAAATATATGCTTGACACATGTATTTGAAACATATGTCCAGTTTAACTGCTAGTCATAGACATAAACTTACAATGTCAGGGCTTCTTGAATTTTTTATAAAATCTAGCCATGGGATCAGTGGTTTAAAAAATATACTAGCCACGATTAAAAATTCACTAATAGTAATAATGAGATATGTCATCTAAACAAGGAGATGGAGCTTAAAAACACTAACATTGGGTGGTTGGGGTGTGGGCAGGATATTCATATTTACAAAATAGACGTAAACCGCAACATTGGACCAAAAACAATTCACTAGCCCAACACTGAATATCACTAGCCATGGGAGTCAATGGGGATACCATAATCTACAAGCCCTGAATATTTTGTGAAACTGGGCCCTGCTCCCTTTCTGGGGTATAGTCCTGAAACATATGTCGTTGAAAACTGCATGGAATGTGCACCAAAATGTAATGTACATATACACCAGTGGTGGATCCAGAAAATCCATTTAAGGTGGGCCCCAATGACATGAGGCAGAATGCCAAGGGAACTTTGGGGCAGGTTTGGAGGGGGGTGAAAATTAATATATAATAAAATTATAACTGTCGCAAAATTTAAGGGGCCCCTGGGACCCCCCTAGATCCGCCTCTATACACTACTTTTCCGTGGGCGGGACGTAGCTCAGTGGTGCAGCGCTCGCTTGATGTGCAGACGGTCTGGGGTTGATTCCTGTCGGTGGGCCCATTGGGCTATTTCTTGTTCCAGCCAGTGCATCACGACTGGAATATCAAAGGCCGTGGTATGTGCTATCCTGTCTGTGGGATGGTGCATATAAAAGATCCCTTGCTGCTAATTGAAAAGAGTAGCCCATGAAGTGGCAACAGCGGGTTTCCTCTCTCAATATCTGTGTGGTCCTTAACCATATGCCTGACACCATATAACCATAAAGAAGATGTGTTGAGTGTGTCGTTAAATAAAACATTTCCTTCATTCCACTGTATTTATTTTCTTTTTCAGTTTCCAGCGATGACGCTTTGTTTCTCCTGGCAACCTGCTACTATCGCTCGGGGTACCCGATTCAGGCGTACTTACTACTACAGAAGAAGGGATGTCACACTGCGCAGTGTCGATTCCTTATGGCTCGCTGCTGTATGGAGTTGAACAAGTAAGAAAGGAGGTCAAGTTCTAATTTTAAATGGGTCATTTCATGTAAGGATTTTCTTAGTTATTAAGCTGGACACCAAAAATTAATAGCAATTTGGTGAATTTGATCAGAAAATATGTAGTCAAATTCAAGTAACATTTAGCTGAACAGAATTATTTTTAAGACTAGCTATACACATGTCAAATGACACACAGTTTTTTAATTAGCTTTTTGGCGAATTTGCTGATGGCGTATATTCGCCAAATTTAACTGTCAGTCGCATTTGATGATTTGGTTTGCAACATCTCATAATCCGTCCCATATGGAACTCCTTTTTTCATACTATGAAATTTACTACAAGTTAAGTTATTTCTTAGCCGATTGATTTCTATATTACTCTCAAAAGTAGTCTTTTTTTTCTTCTTTTCCGAAACACTTTTTACTTTTCTTCTTACGTTAAACCAAATAGAAATTATTTACAAAAAACATATTTACATAATGATGGGACGGACTAAAAACCTTGGTTTCTTTTTATCCCATCTGGGATGCTGTTTATAGCAAATAATTTTAAACTAACTGAAGATTGTAGAGACTAAAAGCTGTACATGAATACAGCACCAGTGTTTCTGCCAGAAAGAAATTTTTGGGTATGGCGCTATGGAATTGAATGTAACCACAGTAGCGCTGAAACATACTCAGTGATGTAACAAAAGAAGCAATATCTCCTAGTAGAATATTGCAGGAGATATCGCAAATTATAGTACTAGCGATATCTCCTAGTAGAATATTGCAGGAGATATCGCAAATTATAGTACTAGCGATATCTCCTACAAAAGCCTTTAATGGACGATAAAATAGGTTAAATTTGAGGTTAGGTTTACGAAAATCATACAGTAATGATAAAGAGTAATTAATTCTGTCAACAAGTTAATTTAAAATAATAAAATCTGCGATACAATTTGTCTATGGCGCCATACCCTTTTTACCTTCTGGCAGAAACCCTGAGCACTGGACCTAAGAATAAGTACAATACTTAATTATATAAGATTGAATCTTTGTTTTAAAGTTATTTGCAGTAGACAGAGTGTTCCAAACAGGACGAATGTTACCAACATACTAAGCTAAAGGTTTTCGAGTGTTGTTTTCCTGAAGGTGTGGAGGAATGAAGTAACTTTAAATGCCAATAATCCAAACATTATAATCGTTACTTATTTCGATGCTAATTCAGTGAAACCCCTCTAAACATGACACCCACGGAACTAAGTAAAAGACCATTTTTAATAGGTATCCAGTTGTTTTGTTCTGTACTGATATTTAAAAAGGGATTATGGGCCTCTGAAAATTGCAAGAACGGTCGTTTCATTTGCACGTTGCTCGTGCAAATACAATTTTGCATAATCTATTTTTTGTTCGCGCAAAATTTGGAGCACCATTTACTTGGATATAACCGGTTATGCAAAAAGGAAATGGGTTACCTGGATTTATTTCTACGTAACCAATAAATAGGGGGCGGGACATAGACCAGTGGTTAAGCATTCGCTTGATGCGCAGTCAGTCTGATCGATCCCAGTCGGTGGGCCCATTGGGCTATTTTTCGCTCCAGCCAGTGCACCACGACTGGTATATCAAAGGCTGTGGTATGTGTTATCCTGTCTGTGGGATGGTTAATATAAAAGATCACTTGCTGCTAATCGAAAAGAGTAATCCATGAAGTGGCGACAGCGGATTTCTTCTCTCAAAAGCTGTGTGGTTTTTAAAACTATATGTCCGACGCCATATAACCGTAAATAAAATGTGTTGAGTGCGTTGTTAAATAAAAAAATCCCTTCCAATGAATGGGTCACGCAGATTTTCAATTTTCGGAGGCCTGCATTGTCTGGTTTTGAGAGGTTTCACTGTATCGGATTATTGTTCCAGTAATGCAGTAGCATTTATTTGACACACTTCAAACAGGACAGAGATCAATGGTTTAGTGTCATTAATTTACGGGCTTACATAATAGATGAGCACGTTTTGTGTTCCACTCTCAAAGTGAAAATAAAAAAAATAAAAAAAATTATACAGTGAAACCTCTCAAAACTGGACCCTCTATAAACCGGAATTCTCTCAAAACCGAACGTTTTTCATAGTCCCTTTTTCAAATATCTGTGCAGAAGAGAACCTTTCTAAACCAAATAATTCTTAAAACCTGACGTTTTACTTGGAACAGACGGTGTCCAGTTTAGAGGAGTTTCACAGTATGTTGTTTTATATTGTCAGGTCGTCGGAGGCGGAAGACATTCTGTCTGGTAGCATCGTGACCCGTGTGAAATCTCTCGACGAAATCGAGTCAGAGTTTGGCAACATGGCGTGTCACGTGTTTTCTCTGCTTGGGACACTGTACAGGTATCGCCAGTTTTAATCTCGTGTATCAAATTAGAAAAGCTGTGCTATGTGCTCTCTATGGAAAGGTGCATAAAAACTTTCCTTGCTGCTTAATGGAATAATCTAGTGGGTTTCCCCTTTCTATGGTACAGCGTTCACTCGATGCGCGGTCGGTGTAGGATCGATCCCTGTTGGTGGGCCCATTGGGCTATTTCTTGTTCCAGCCAGTGCACCACGACTGGGATATCAATGGTGACAGCGGGTTTTCTCTCTCAATATCTATGTGGTCCGTAACCATATGTCTGATGGCATATAACTGTAAATAAAATGTGTTGAGTGCATCGTTAAATAAAACATTTTTTTTTTTTTCTTTCGTCAGTTTTATGCCGTATATCAAAAGCTGTGGTATGTGCCATCTATGGAAAGGTGCATAAAGAGATTCCTCGCTGCTTAATGGGGGAAAATGTAGTGGGTTTCCCCTTTCTATAATTTTCTTGTTTTTTCTTTCTTTCCTATTTTCTTCCTTCTTTCCATTCTTTCTGTCTTTCTTTCTATTTCTTTACAAGTTAATTATATTATTTTGGAAAGGGCTTAACATGCGTACTTCAGCAATCTATTTTTGAAACATAACATGATACATTTGTAATTGGAATGTTTAGAACAAAATGGTTAATTTGTGTATTTTAGTAAAACGGAGAGACATCAAAAGGCGACGGTTTGCTTCAAGAAAAGTCTTCATTTGAATCCTCTGTTATGGAAGTCCTATGAACGACTCTGTCAGATGGGTGAGTTTCTCATTTTCATATTTAAAGGGACATTCCTGACTTCATATACATAGAGAATTCGTCACAAGTGCTTTTTAATATAGAAAATATCAACTGAGTCTATGTTACTGTCTTACTTGTTGAGGCTCTCTCTCGACAAATACTGATTAACTAAACAAGGTTGATATTTTACATTTTAATAATCACGAGTAGCAAATTCTGTTTATTCTATAACATTTCTAAAATAACATTTTAATTCGATATTTAGTATATCAAAGTTCTGAAGTTTTCTTCACCACAATTAGCACAAATGTTATGGAGTGAACTCCGAGTTGAATATCATATAGTCATAATTCCACGGATTTCCTCCTTTTTACAGTTCACCACCCCAGACCCTCTAGATTTCCTCTTTTTACAGTTCACCACCCCAGACCCTCTAGATTTCCTCTTTTTACAGTTCACCACCTCGGACCCTCTAGATTTCCTCTTTTTACAGTTCACCACCCGGGACCCTCTAGATTTCCTTCTTTTTTTACAGTTCACCACCCCGGACCCTCTAGATTTCCTCGTTTTACAGTTAACCACCCTGGACCCTCTAGATTTCCTTCTTTTTTTACAGTTCACCACCCCGGACCCTCTAGATTTCCTCTTTTTACAGTTCACCACCCCGGACCCTCTAAATTTCCTCTTTTTACAGTTCACCACCCCGGACCCTCTAGATTTCCTCTTTTTACAGTTCACTAATTCCCACCCCTGATAATTAGATCCAGAACAAAATTGAGGGGAATAATGAATAGCTCTCTAGTTTAAATTATGGCCAGTCATTTAAGGTATTACTATATATATTCCATATAAATTCACATGCTATGCATTGCAAAGGGGAGCTAAAAATTACTTTCCTTGAACTAGTCTGAGATTAGTGATGGGGAGCGGATGTTATAGCTGCCCATAAACAGCAAGGTCTGCATAATAAATAGGATATTAAACAAGCTTCCAATTCGTATCAAGTTTATGTTCCCGGCGAAATAATCATATTATTTTACGATGGACATAAACATGATACAAAATGGTTGTGAGTTTAATATCCTATTTATTATCCACGATTGATTTTGATCTATATGACTGAACTCATTTTATTTACTTTGCAGTAATGTCATAGTCCACCAAACATATGATGTTGAAATATTACATTCCACTTTTTGTTCCAGTGGGAAGTAACACTTTGATATGGTGAACCAAGATATGTTAACTGTATGGGTAATACTGTATGTTAACTACCAAATAGTTGTAGATTACAATGTGTTGGGGTGTGATTAAGCTTACATTGCTTTTGTTTAATTCTCCAGGTGAGAAGATTGATCCTAGCGAGGTGTTTCAGGTCCCGGTTCAGATGGGTTTGCAGTCGTCACAAGTTCAACAACAACAACAACAGCCACAGCTACAACAGCAGCAGCAGCTACAACATTCAACACAAACACCTCAGTCTGTTACCGACGTTTTGTCTCCCATTTCCGAGGCCTTGACGCCGATGTCTAATGAAGTGAATGTACGCATGATTATATTATTTCATAGGATTCCAAATTTCATGGGGAAACACTTTTCCAGTTCCGTGCTTTGTGATCATGGGAAACCATCATAAACATTTTAAAAAAAATAAAAATAAAAATATATATATATATATATACAGTGAAACCTGTCTAAACCGGACCTTGAACATACCGGAATCCTGTCAAAACCGGCCAAGTTCCATGGTCCTGAATTTTTTTGCTATTTAAACCATGTATAAAAACCTGATAAAACCGGAACCTCTCAATTCCGAAAACCGGATTGATTTTTCGCTCAGAAATGTTAAATCCTTAATAAATTAACCTGAACAAACCGGCGTAGTGTAAATGAATGAAGAGTCAACTTCGCGTGAAAACACAACTTCCAGCTAACAAAGCCAACCGGAATTTCCACTGACCAACATCCGGTGTTACGTCACGGGTCACCGCTTTCTGCGGTCTCAGCCCAGAATAGCAGACAGAGTAATTAATGCTTGATTGTTTCCAATTGTACTGTCTGAAACTGTCGACTTCTTCTCACCTTCAAACACGTGCCTGCTACTCACGCCTTACGGTTTCCACCTTTGATTTGGTCAATGCAATTTAACATTGAAATACAGGCACAATTAGAGTAAAATGATAGAAAAAACTAAACTTCAAGTAAAATGTACACACGTGACATAATATTTTTTTAAACGTTGATCGGGTCCATGTTTTTGGTGAAAATCATGCAAGGTTTCGATAAAAACTAAATTATACTGAAACTTGTTTTGTTTTGTTTTTTGTTTTGTTTTAAAGTTAGTTCACAAATATATATATAACAAAATAGGGATACGGCGAGATGATTAGCCCTTGTTGCCTTTACCACATTCAGATTCATTCGGCAATTCTCGGACACGTTCGTTTTTAGCTACGAACATATCAGAGAATTTACAAAAGAAAGTTCTAGATCCATGGCAAAAGAAACTTGTGGAAACAAACAATGCATTAATAATTAGTAAATATTGCAGCACAATGTTATCATTAACTAAATAAATGATTATATAACTGTACGTTACAAAACAGGTTTATTGGATCAATCAAATCATTCTCGGGTAATTCGTTGCAAATTGCACGTCAAGGGCAATAACTCTGTTTTATAAAAACGCGACCCTCTAAACACCGGATCCTGTCTAAACCGGATAAATATTAGGTCACCGATGTCATCCGGTTTAGACAGGTTTCACTGTATATATATATTATTTTTGTTGAATAGTCGTACTCGATATAATAATCACGGGAAACCAACACATTACCGGAAACCATCGGTTCTGTTACAACATTGTGCCGATACGCCACCAACACATTACCGGAAACCATCGTTTCTGTTACAACATTGTGCCGATACGCCACCAACACATTACCGGAAACCATCGTTTCTGTTACAACATTGTGCCGATACGCCACCAACACATTACCGGAAACCATCGTTTCTGTTACAACATTGTGCCGATACGCCACCAACACATTACCGGAAACCATCATTTCTGTTACAACATTGTGCCGATACGCAACCAACACATTACCGGAAACCATCGTTTCTGTTACAACATTGTGCCGATACGCCACCAACACATTACCTGAAACCATCGTTTCTGTTACAACATTGTGCCGATACGCAACCAACACATTACCGGAAACCATCGTTTCTGTTACAACATTGTGCCGATACGCCACCAACACATTACCGGAAACCATCGTTTCTGTTACAACATTGTGCCGATACGCCACCAACACATTACCGGAAACCATCGTTTCTGTTACAACATTGTGCCGATACGCCACCAACACATTACCGGAAACCATCATTTCTGTTACAACATTGTGCCGATACGCCACCAACACGTAACCAACCGGAAACCATCGTTTCTGTGCAATCTGAAGGCCTGTTTATATTTGGTTTTTAGTTATACAGGGAACATTTCCTTTTTTGTTTTTTAATTTACCATTCCCTGTTACAAAGACCTACCCTCTGTCCAGGGTGAAAACGGGGTAGGTGTTCAACATACATGGAACATTTGATTCAGTATTGCATCACGATTCGCTACACAGGTTTCAGAGAGCAATTTTAAAATATTAAACAGTAGCTGTTAATCAATTTTTAATTGACAAGAAATAAAGCTAATCAAGATTTTGAAAACTTAATGTCCATGTTATATTAATGAATGTCCTATTTATTACATGTTTTTAAAAAACAAAACATTAGAAATATATATATTTTTTTAATTAGAAATGTTCCCCTTAATCAATGTATATATAAAGATTGTGTTGTATTAAATACATTTGTAGGTGGGGGTTTTTGTAATGTAAAAAATTAATTTAATTGTTTTTAGAACTAGATAATTGTCAATGTTAAATCACAAATAATTTGTTTGATTCATTGAATCTTTTTATGGTAGACAATGCATTTAATTCCTTAGAAAATGTCCTATCTTAGACTGTATGTCAGAATACCAAATAAATCATCAATGTCCTCAAGTGATGTCGTTAAACAAAACAAGCTTTTAACTTTAATTCCTTAGAAAATGTCCTATCTTAGACTGTATGTGAGAATACCAAATAAATCATCAATGTCCTCAAGTGATGTCGTTAAACAAAACAAGTTTTTAACTTTAATTCCTTAGAAAATGTCCTATCTTAGACTGTATGTGAAAATACCAAATAAATCATCAATGTCTTCAAGTGATGTCGTTAAACAAAACAAGCTTTTAACTTTAATTCCTTAGAAAATGTCCTATTTTAGACTGTATGTGAGAATACCAAATAAATCATCAATGTCCTCAAGTGATGTCGTTAAACAAAACAAGTTTTTAACTTTAATTCCTTAGAAAATGTCCTATCTAAGACTGTATGTGAGAATACCAAATAAATCATCAGTGTCCTCAAGTGATGTCGTTAAACAAAACAAGCTTTTAACTTTAATTCCTTAGAAAATGTCCTATCTTAGACTGTATGTGAAAATACCAAATAAATCATCAATGTCTTCAAGTGATGTCGTTAAACAAAACAAGTTTTTAACTTTAATTCCTTAGAAAATGTCCTATCTTAGACTGTATGTGAAAATACCAAATAAATCATCAATGTCTTCAAGTGATGTCGTTAAACAAAACAAGCTTTTAACTTTAATTCCTTAGAAAATGTCCTATTTTAGACTGTATGTGAGAATACCAAATAAATCATCAATGTCCTCAAGTGATGTCGTTAAACAAAACAAGTTTTTAACTTTAATTCCTTAGAAAATGTCCTATCTTAGACTGTATGTGAGAATACCAAATAAATCATCAGTGTCCTCAAGTGATGTCGTTAAACAAAACAAGCTTTTAACTTTAATTCCTTAGAAAATGTCCTATCTTAGACTGTATGTGAAAATACCAAATAAATCATCAATGTCTTCAAGTGATGTCGTTAAACAAAACAAGTTTTTAACTTTAATTCCTTAGAAAATGTCCTATCTTAGACTGTATGTGAAAATACCAAATAAATCATCAATGTCTTCAAGTGATGTCGTTAAACAAAACAAGCTTTTAACTTTAATTCCTTAGAAAATGTCCTATTTTAGACTGTATGTGAGAATACCAAATAAATCATCAATGTCCTCAAGTGATGTCGTTAAACAAAACAAGCTTTTAACTTTAATTCCTTAGAAAATGTCCTATCTTAGACTATGTGAGAATACCAAATAAATCATCAATGTCCTCAAGTGATGTCGTTAAACAAAACAAGTTTTTAACTTTAATTCCTTAGAAAATGTCCTATCTAAGACTGTATGTGAAAATACCAAATAAATCATCAATGTCCTCAAGTGATGTCGTTAAACAAAACAAGCTTTTAACTTTAATTCCTTAGAAAATGTCCTATCTTAGACTGTATGTGAAAATACCAAATAAATCATCAATGTCCTCAAGTGATGTCGTTAAACAAAACAAGCTTTTAACTTTAATTCCTTAGAAAATGTCCTATCTTAGACTGTATGTGAGAATACCAAATAAATCATCAATGTCTTCAAGTGATGTCGTTAAACAAAACAAGCTTTTAACTTTAATTCCTTAGAAAATGTCCTATCTTAGACTGTATGTGAGAATACCAAATAAATCATCAATGTCCTCAAGTGATGTCGTTAAACAAAACAAGTTTTTAACTTTAATTCCTTAGAAAATGTCCTATCTTAGACTGTATGTGAGAATACCAAATAAATCATCAATGTCCTCAAGTGATGTCGTTAAACAAAACAAGCTTTTAACTTTAATTCCTTAGAAAATGTCCTATCTAAGACTGTATGTGAAAATACCAAATAAATCATCAATGTCCTCAAGTGATGTCGTTAAACAAAACAAGCTTTTAACTTTAATTCCTTAGAAAATGTCCTATCTTAGACTGTATGTGAAAATACCAAATAAATCATCAATGTCTTCAAGTGATGTCGTTAAACAAAACAAGTTTTTAACTTTAATTCCTTAGAAAATGTCCTATCTTAGACTGTATGTGAGAATACCAAATAAATCATCAATGTCCTCAAGTGATGTCGTTAAACAAAACAAGTTTTTAACTTTAATTCCTTAGAAAATGTCCTATCTTAGACTGTATGTGAGAATACCAAATAAATCATCAATGTCCTCAAGTGATGTCGTTAAACAAAACAAGTTTTTAACTTTAATTCCTTAGAAAATGTCCTATCTTAGACTGTATGTGAGAATACCAAATAAATCATCAATGTCTTCAAGTGATGTCGTTAAACAAAACAAGTTTTTAACTTTAATTCCTTAGAAAATGTCCTATCTTAGACTGTATGTGAAAATACCAAATAAATCATCAATGTCTTCAAGTGATGTCGTTAAACAAAACAAGCTTTTAACTTTAATTCCTTAGAAAATGTCCTATCTTAGACTGTATGTGAGAATACCAAATAAATCATCAATGTCCTCAAGTGATGTCGTTAAACAAAACAAGCTTTTAACTTTAATTCCTTAGAAAATGTCCTATCTTAGACTGTATGTGAGAATACCAAATAAATCATCAATGTCCTCAAGTGATGTCGTTAAACAAAACAAGTTTTTAACTTTAATTCCTTAGAAAATGTCCTATCTTAGACTGTATGTGAGAATACCAAATAAATCATCAATGTCCTCAAGTGATGTCGTTAAACAAAACAAGTTTTTAACTTTAATTCCTTAGAAAATGTCCTATCTTAGACTGTATGTGAGAATACCAAATAAATCATCAATGTCTTCAAGTGATGTCGTTAAACAAAACAAGTTTTTAACTTTAATTCCTTAGAAAATGTCCTATCTTAGACTGTATGTGAAAATACCAAATAAATCATCAATGTCTTCAAGTGATGTCGTTAAACAAAACAAGCTTTTAACTTTAATTCCTTAGAAAATGTCCTATCTTAGACTGTATGTGAGAATACCAAATAAATCATCAATGTCCTCAAGTGATGTCGTTAAACAAAACAAGCTTTTAACTTTAATTCCTTAGAAAATGTCCTATCTTAGACTGTATGTGAGAATACCAAATAAATCATCAATGTCCTCAAGTGATGTCATTAAACAAAACAAGTTTTTAACTTTAATTCCTTAGAAAATGTCCTATCTTAGACTGTATGTGAGAATACCAAATAAATCATCAATGTCCTCAAGTGATGTCGTTAAACAAAACAAGTTTTTAACTTTAATTCCTTAGAAAATGTCCTATCTAAGACTGTATGTGAGAATACCAAATAAATCATCAATGTCTTCAAGTGATGTCGTTAAACAAAACAAGCTTTTAACTTTAATTCCTTAGAAAATGTCCTATCTAAGACTGTATGTGAAAATACCAAATAAATCATCAATATCCTCAAGTGATGTCGTTAAAAAAAACAAGCTTTTAACTTTAATTCCTTAGAAAATGTCCTATCTTAGACTGTATGTGAGAATACCAAATAAATCATCAATGTCCTCAAGTGATGTCGTTAAACAAAACAAGCTTTTAACTTTAATTCCTTAGAAAATGTCCTATCTTAGACTATGTGAGAATACCAAATAAATCATCAATGTCTTCAAGTGATGTCGTTAAACAAAACAAGCTTTTAACTTTAATTCCTTAGAAAATGTCCTATCTTAGACTGTATGTGAGAATACCAAATAAATCATCAATGTCTTCAAGTGATGTCGTTAAACAAAACAAGCTTTTAACTTTAATTCCTTAGAAAATGTCCTATCTAAGACTGTATGTGAAAATACCAAATAAATCATCAATGTCCTCAAGTGATGTCGTTAAACAAAACAAGCTTTTAACTTTAATTCCTTAGAAAATGTCCTATCTTAGACTGTATGTGAGAATACCAAATAAATCATCAATGTCTTCAAGTGATGTCGTTAAACAAAACAAGCTTTTAACTTTAATTCCTTAGAAAATGTCCTATCTTAGACTGTATGTGAGAATACCAGATAAATCATCAATGTCCTCAAGTGATGTCGTTAAACAAAACAAGCTTTTAACTTTAATTCCTCACAATTGTCAAGGGGCTAGGCGTAGCCCAGTGGTACAGCGCTTGCTTAATGCGTGGTCGGTTTGGGATCGATCCCCGTCGGTGGGCCCATTGCGCTATTTCTCACTCCAGCCAGTGCACCACGACTGGTACATCAAAGGCAGTGGTATGTGCTATCCTGTCTATCGGATGGTGCATATAAAAGATCCCTTGCTGCTAATCGAAAAGAGTAGTCCATGAACTGGCGACAGTGGGTTTCCTCCTTCAGTATCTGTGTGGTCTGACGCCATATAACAATAAATAAAATGTGTTGAGTGTGTCGTTAAATAAAACATTTCCTTCCTTCCTTCCTTCAGAATTGTCATTTATATATATTTTTTAAACAGATGCAGCTGCCGGCTCCACAGATAGTGACGATGAACACGACGCCGGAAAATCAGGACATCCCGATGATAGACAAACTTCTGACTGCTGCGCCCAAACTCTGTCGCACGACCAGGAAACTGTCGAAGCCCTGCCACGCCCTTTTCCTCAGTCCAATGACTCCAAGGTGAGTATGTGTTTACGTCTTGTGTTTCTCCTACATCAGGGGGCGGGACGTAGCCCAGTGGGACAGCACTCGCTCGATGCGCAGTCAGTGTGGTATCGATTCCCATCGGTGGCCCTGGGGGCGGGACGTAGCCCAGTGGTACAGCACTCGCTCGATGCACGGTCGGTGTGGGATCGATTCCCATCGGTGGGCCCATTGGGCTATTTCTCGTTCCAGCCAGCGCTGGTATATCAAAGGCTGTGGTATGTGCCATCCTGTCTGTGGGATGGTGCATATAAGAAGATCCCTTGCTGCTTATCGATAAGAGTAGCCCATGAAGTGGCAACAGCGGGTTTCCTCTCTCAATATCTGTGGTCCTTAACCATATGGCTGACGCCATATAACCGTACATAAAAAGTGTTGAGTGCGTCGTTAAATAAAACATTTCCTTCCTTCCTTCTTCCCCTACAACAGTGTTTGCCAGGAATGGCGAGCGATGTCTCCTGCTTCTCTCCATGCTCGCGTGATATCTGTAATGTGTCATTAATGATGTATTTTGTTGTTTCTAGTTTTGGAATTCTGCCATGATTGTAAAAACTGACCTCAGTGGCAATGTGGTTACGCCATCGGACTACAGGATAGTAGTTACAGGATTTGCAGCCCAGTACTGGCTCCCACCCAGAGCGAGTTCTTAAGGGCTCAGTGGATAGGTGTAAGGCCACTACACCCTCTTCTCTTTCACTAACCACTAACCAACGAACAACTGACCCACTGTCCTGGACAGAAAGCCCAGATAGCTGAGGCATGTGCCCAGGACCGCGTGCTTGAACCTTAATTGGATATAAGCACGAAAGTAAGTTGAAATGAATGATTGTAAATCAAATCTGACGCAGAAATACATCACTCATTAGTTACTCTACAATTGTCTGTGATTAGTTTACAAAGATCCGTAATGTGTAATTCAGTATAATAATTATGTATTTTGTTGGTTCTAGTTTTGGAATTCTGCCGTTAGAAACACCAAGTCCTGCGTCGGATCACAACCTGATGCCGTTTATCACACCCAGTCCGCTGATGTTCAATGACATACAGATGAACGATGCCAAAGCTCCCAAGAAAAAAGTACAATATTTATATAAGCAGGGCTTCTAGATTATGGTAGCCCCACTCCCATGGCTAGTGATATTCAGTGTTGGGCTAGTAAATAACTACTATTGCCATGCCCGACATTGCTTCTAGATTATGGTAGCCCCACTCCCATGGCTAGTGATATTCTAGATGGTAGCCCCACTCCCATGGCTAGTGATATTCAGTGTTGGGCTAGTAAATAACTACTATTGCCATGCCCGACATTGCTTCTAGATTATGGTAGCCCCACTCCCATGGCTAGTGATATTCAGTGTTGGGCTAGTAAATAACTACTATTGCCATGCCCGACATTGCTTCTAGATTATGGTAGCCCCACTCCCATGGCTAGTGATATTCCATGTTGGGCTAGTAAATAACTACTATTGCCATGCCCGACAGGGCTTCTAGATTATGGTAGCCCCACTCCCATGGCTAGTGATATTCCATGTTGGGCTAGTAAATAACTACTATTGCCATGCCCGACAGGGCTTCTAGATTATGGTAGCCCCACTCCCATGGCTAGTGATATTCAATGTTGGGCTAGTAAATAACTACTATTGCCATGCCCGACAGGGCTTCTAGATTATGCTTCTAGATTATGGTAGTAAATAACCCCATGCCCGACAGGGCTTCTAGATTATGGTAGCCCCACTGGCTAGTGATATTCTAGTAAATAACTATGCCATGCCCGACAGGGCTGGGCTAGTAAATAACTAGTAAATAACTACTTGCCATGCCCGACAGGGCTTCTAGATTATGGTAGCCCCACTCCCATGGCTAGTGATATTCAATGTTGGGCTAGTAAATAACTACTATTGCCATGCCCGACAGGGCTTCTAGATTATGGTAGCCCCACTCCCATGGCTAGTGATATTCCATGTTGGGCTAGTAAATAACTACTATTGCCATGCCCGACAGGGCTTCTAGATTATGGTAGCCCCACTCCCATGGCTAGTGATATTCAATGTTGGGCTAGTAAATAACTACTATTGCCATGCCCGACAGGGCTTCTAGATTATGGTAGCCCCACTCCCATGGCTAGTGATATTCAATGTTGGGCTAGTAAATAACTACTATTGCCATGCCCGACAGGGCTTCTAGATTATGGTAGCCCCACTCCCATGGCTAGTGATATTCAATGTTGGGCTAGTAAATAACTACTATTGCCATGCCCGACAGGGCTTCTAGATTATGGTAGCCCCACTCCCATGGCTAGTGATATTCCATGTTGGGCTAGTAAATAACTACTATTGCCATGCCCGACAGGGCTTCTAGATTATGGTAGCCCCACTCCCATGGCTAGTGATATTCAATGTTGGGCTAGTAAATAACTACTATTGCCATGCCCGACAGGGCTTCTAGATTATGGTAGCCCCACTCCCATGGCTAGTGATATTCCATGTTGGGCTAGTAAATAACTACTATTGCCATGCCCGACAGGGCTTCTAGATTATGGTAGCCCCACTCCCATGGCTAGTGATATTCAATGTTGGGCTAGTAAATAACTACTATTGCCATGCCCGACAGGGCTTCTAGATTATGGTAGCCCCACTCCCATGGCTAGTGATATTCAATGTTGGGCTAGTAAATAACTACTATTGCCATGCCCGACAGGGCTTCTAGATTATGGTAGCCCCACTCCCATGGCTAGTGATATTCAATGTTGGGCTAGTAAATAACTACTATTGCCATGCCCGACAGGGCTTCTAGATTATGGTAGCCCCACTCCCATGGCTAGTGATATTCCATGTTGGGCTAGTAAATAACTACTATTGCCATGCCCGACAGGGCTTCTAGATTATGGTAGCCCCACTCCCATGGCTAGTGATATTCCATGTTGGGCTAGTAAATAACTACTATTGCCATGCCCGACAGGGCTTCTAGATTATGGTAGCCCCACTCCCATGGCTAGTGATATTCAATGTTGGGCTAGTAAATAACTACTATTGCCATGCCCGACAGGGCTTCTAGATTATGGTAGCCCCACTCCCATGGCTAGTGATATTCAATGTTGGGCTAGTAAATAACTACTATTGCCATGCCCGACAGGGCTTCTAGATTATGGTAGCCCCACTCCCATGGCTAGTGATATTCCATGTTGGGCTAGTAAATAACTACTATTGCCATGCCAGACAGGGCTTCTAGTGGTAGCCCCAAATGGCTAGTGATATTCAATGTTGCAGTTAAGTCTATTTTGTAAATATGAATATTCTGCCACCACCCACACCCCATCCCCCAATGTTAGTGTTTTTAAGCTATTCTCTTTCTCTATGTCTATGTGATATGTCCGAATTTTACTATTATTTAGTAACTTAAAGTATGGTAGGGCTAGTAATTTTTAATTGTAGCCGGTAATTTTTCAAAATTATTGATCCCATCGCTAGTGAATTCTATACAAATTCTAGAAGCCTTGATAAATGTGGTCCAGGTCTCTGAGAATTGAAAATTTTGCGTAAACCACAAAAACAAATTCAGTTAACCCATTTGTGTTTTTTACATAACCCAACATGATCATGTAAATGATGTCAAATTCAATGCGTGAATGAAAAATGGGTTACACTAACTATACTTAAGCGAGTGACACGCGAACGAAACTATTGCTCTCACAGTTTCCAGAGGCCTGTTGTCTGTCATTTTCTTGTGAAGTTATAAATGTACATAATTACTTGATAAATTCACCCACCCCTCCAAAAAAATGAGAGAAATTACAAATGACACGATTCATATAATTAAACATTTATATAACTTTGGTTTTTTTTTTTTACAAATTCCTTTTTAGTAATATGTACAGTCATATTTTCATAAAGATAGTCATTTTCAGCATTTTATCGGAAGATAAGATTAATTTTTTAAAGGATGTCCTCCACTTAAAATCAAGAAAATCGTAAGACAGCAAAATGTTTGTAATTATAGAATGTTTGCACACCACCGTTTACCTTTTGTCCAGATGTCAGATTACATTGTGTGAAAAATAAAACATCCAAAAAATCATACGGTTGACAAGGTGGCGGGACATAGCTCAGTGGTACAGCACTCGCCTGATGTGCAATCGATCTAGGATCGATTCCCATCGGTGGGCCCATTGGGTTATTTCTCGTTCCAGCCAGTGCTCCACAGCTGGTGTAACAAAGGCTGTGGTATGTACTATCCTGTCTGTGGGATGGTGCATATAAAAGTACCCTTGCTGCTAATCAAAAAGAGTAGCTCATGAAGTGGTGGCCGCAGGTTTTCTCTCTAAATATCTGTGTGGTCCCATAAGTCCAACGCCATATAAGTGAAATGTAAAAATGTTTTGAGTACGTTGTTAAATAAAACATTTCATTCGTTCCTTCCTCTCCTTGACAAAATCGAAAAATGAGATAGAGGTATTACTTTTAGGAACAAAGACAGTTTTAACTTTTCCATTTTACTTACAGTTTTGTTTGTCACAAACTACTAGTCCTAAATCAGTGAACCTTGATTTATTGTTGCATTTGTCAATGTTCATTTCAGTGTATGTTTAAAATTCGTAAAATGGTTTTTTTCTTTGTTACTTTTTAAATTTAATTTAATTTGTTTTATTTTCTTTATATATATATATATATTTTTTTTTAACAAATAGATTAATATTGAATGTTAAGTTATAAATTATTTTTTAATTATATATTAATTATTATTATTATATATATATATATATATTTTTTTTTTCCAGCCTTCTACACGGAAAGGCCCCAATATGAATGCTATGCCAAAACCGCCAGTTTTTGGTATTAACACAAACACTCGAGATGTTCCAAAACCACTTGTAGGGTAAGTTACTGCATTTATTTTTTTATACATCTTGAATTATCTTATTATCGTTTTATTTGATGATATACTGATGACTATTAAAGTCCATGATGTTAGCTCTCCTGGGAAACTGCATATAACAGATCCCTTGCTGATTTTCCAGTGCAAAAGCCTATGTGTGTATATGTTTGTGTGTATGCATATGTCTCTCTCTTCCCTCTTCTCTCTTTCTTCTTTCTCTCCCTCTCTCTCTCTCTCTCTCTCTCTCTCTCTCTCTCTCTCTCTCTCTCTCTCTCTTTCTCTCTCTCTCTCTCTCTTTTCTCTCTCTCTCTCTCCCTCTAGTCTATTCAATGTTGGGCTAGTAAATAACTACTCTCGTCCTTCCCCTCTCTAACCCTATATCAATTTTAGACACCAATTAGCCATACAGTAGTCTAAAATGTGTTGAGGTGTTAAACTAATATTTTGTTAGCTTTTAAAAGTTAAAGAACATGAATTTTCACCTTTTTCGAAAGGTTTGTGTTTTGTATTTAATTGTAATTAATTTACGAGAACAGCCATCCTAATGATGGTTTTTTTTTTTTTTCCAGAAACATTCCCAACGTCCGGAGAAGTTCTCGGTTGTTTGGCAATTCTAATTCTAGCTCTGTGAAGGTGTGTTTATTTAAACCTTTTGTTTTTTTATTGTGTAATGATCTCTGAAACTTACATAGCGAATTGAGATCAGATACTGAACAGAATGTAATGAATGAAGGAAATGGTTTATTTAAAGACACACTTACGTCAGACATATGTTTACAGACCACACAGATATTGAGGAGGAAACCTGCTGTCGCCACTTCATGGGCTACTCTTTTCGATTAGCAGCAAGGGATCTTTAATATACACCACCCCATAGGCAGGATAACACATACCACGGCCTTTGATATATCAGTCGTGGTGCACTGGCTGGAAGAGAAATAACCCAATGGGGCTCACCGACGGGGATCGATCCCAGACCGACCGAGCATCAAGCGAGTGCTTTCCCACTGGGCTACTTCCTGCCCTAAGAATGAAATGAATGCCTTCTATTCTGTTTACAGTTGACTGTTCAGTTTTGTAGCAAAAAAACCATAACTACTGTTTATTGTATTAGAATTGCGTCATGATACTGTATACAATTTATTGTATTAGAATTGCGTCATGATACTGTATACAATGTATTGTATTAGAATTGCGTCATGATACTGTATACAATGTATTGTATTAGAATTGCGTCATGATACTGTATACAATGTTTACCAGTGGGTCCATTGAGCTATTTCTCGTTCCAGCCAGTCTTCCATAAGTGGTGTAACTAAGACCATGGTATGTACTATCCTGTCCGTAGGATGGTGCATGTAAAAGATCCCTTGCTGCTAATTGAAAAGAGTAGCCCATGGCATGGTGGCAGTGGGTTTCCTCTATCAATATCTGTGTGAACATTAACTGTATCTCAAATGCCATATAACTGTAATTAAAATGGATTGAAAAAAAAAGATAAATGTTTGTTTTGTTTAATGACACCACTAGAGCACATTGCTTTAAAATGGATTGAGTGCATCGTTAAATGAAAAAAAAAAAAATCTTTCTTTTTCTGAATATTATGTTCCCTGTTTTGAATGCATTCTCTCTACATTTGACAGTTTTTTTTTCTTTCAGGAAAACAACAAGAGCCCGGAGAAGTCGCGGTTTGCGAGTCCGAAAGCGGTGAACCGGAAATCGAAGCCGCGGATCAGCAAGTCGCAGCAGGAGCTGAACGAGATTAACAAGAGTGAGATGCATGTTGACAGTAAACCCGCTGCCCAGCCCGAACTGCCAACCCCCTCGCAGATACTACAGATGCAGCACCAGAGTCTGTGTAAGTAGTTGTAATTGAGGGGTGGTGGGGGACAGTGTTGTAACTAGCAACAAATAGAAGGGCGCTGTACCCTGCCCCTATTTTGTGCCATGTTTGTTGCCCCCTGCCTCTGTGAATATTTGTGATTGGGGGAGGAGGGGTGCACATTGATAAAGAAGACAATTTTCTGTGGTGGAGGAAATGGCTCCGAAACAAACAGAAGGATTGGAAATTGTTTTTAAAAAACGAGGGCTGGCTATCTGCGCGGTGGCCTAATGTAAGGCCTGTACACCCCATCAAAACCGCATCTAATGTGTGAATAAGAATTAGAAACACATTTACTAAATTGCAGCTTAAACCATGTAAATTATTTTAAATTTTTAGGTTAATGTCCAGGGGCCTAATTCACTAAACTCTCGCAACTTTGTGATCTCGCAGTGCAATGCTAAAACACTTACAAAGAGGATGCTTTGTTGTCTAGTAGAGCCTAAGAGACCTTTGTGAATTGGGTCCCAGGACTTATAGATTATGGTAGCCCCACTCCCATGGCTAGTGATATTCAATTTTGGGCTAGTAAATAACTACTATTGCCATGCCCGACATTGCTTCTAGATTATGGTAGCCCCACTCCCATGGCTAGTGATAATCAGTTTTGGGCTAGTAAATAACTACTATTGCCATGCCCGACATTGCTTCTAGATTATGGTAGCCCCACTCCCATGGCTAGTGATATTCATTTTTGGGCTAGTAAATAACTACTATTGCCATGCCCGACATTGCTTCTAGATTATGGTAGCCCCTCTCCCATGGCTAGTGATATTCAATGTTGGGCTAGTAAATAACTACTATTGCCATGCCCGACATTGCTTCTAGATTATGGTAGCCCCACTCCCATGGCTAGTGATATTCAGTGTTGGGCTAGTAAATAACTACTATTACCATGCCTGACATTGCTTCTAGATTATGGTAGCCCCACTGCCATGGCTAGTGATATTCAGTGTTGGGCTAGTAAATAACTACTATTGCCATGCCCGACATTGCTTCTAGATTATGGTAGCCCCACTGCCATGGCTAGTGATATTCAGTGTTGGGCTAGTGAATAACTACTATTGCCATGCCCGACGGCTAGTGAATGTTGCAGTTTAGTCTATTTTGTAAATATCAATATCCTGCCCCCACCCCAATCCCCCATTGTTAGTGTTTTTAAGCTCTATCTCCCTCTTTAGGTGACATATTAGATTATTACTATTATTTAGTTAAATTGTATTAACTTTAAAGTAAAGTAGGGCTAGTGAATTTTTAATTGTGGCTAGTAAATTTTAAAAATCACTGGTCCTGGTGTGTTTTCACTGCAGGTGAGATATACTGCTGTATTACCCTCCTGGTGAAGATATAGCACTGTACGATACACATATTTATTACCCTCCTGGTGAAGATATAGCACTGTCGTACAAATTTCATACACACCACCAGGTGCGTATTACAAACTGTATTTTGATTTGTCAACAGAGAACAGAGTCAATTTTGATTGGTTGGACAGCGACCTAATTAGCATAACGGGACTATTTTTTTCATTCATAATTAATGTAAGGTCAGTAACATCCCACAACTTTTACTACATTTAAATAAAAAATAAAATAATGAACAGAACAATAATTAAACATTTATTTTATTTATTATGTGGATTTTTGGTCAACAAATTGTTAATGTCAGTTGTGATTTATGAATTCATCATTATTAAGGTCGACAACAGTCACTTTTTGGACCCTTGTTTTGGCTTTGTACACAATAAATGAAACATATCCATATAATTTTTTCATGAGAAATATTTGACAAAAGGTACTTTTTATCTTTTAAAACTTAAACTTAATATTTTGTGTAGAATTATGAAAGAAAAAAAAAAATACCGACCTGTAAATAGTGTTGTCTGCTTGTAGAAATTGAACAGGGGTCAAGGTTAGTAGACCAGTTTTTATTTTAATGTGGCGAAGCATTGTAATAATATAGCTAATTTTGAATTTGAATGACGTCAGAATCCCAATGACGTCACTTTGCACCTCCTTACAATAACCATAAATTGGGTACATGATGTTTCCGTTTTAAGAATGCTGGAAAAAATCCAGTGCAAAATTCCTATTGATTTTTAAAATTATTTTAACATTACTGATGCATCTGAATGTCTTTGAAGGAAATTCTGTTATTAAAAAATTGCACCTTTTATGAAATATGGATTTCAAGTGAAATTACGGTAAGATATGCTACATTTATTGTGTACGAAGCCAAAACAAGGGTGCGAAAAATTATAACTTTAGTTTTCCCGTGAACTCAGCTGCTTTTGCAAGCTACACATTTTTAATTGTGAAAACACTTGTTATTCTCTTATTGGTTGTATTTTTCGTCAACAAATTGTTATTGTCAGTTGTGATTTGTGAATTCATAATTATTAGCATAACCAGTGGCGTAACGGGAACATTTGTTTCTTGGGGGCGTTTTGTTAAAATATGGAATTATGCATTAGTTTTACCCATTTTTCACCCAATATGAAAATAAACATATATTTATGCATGTACCTTACAGCTTTCTTTAAATTAAAAAAAGAAACCCGATGTAAATTTAAGGGGAAGTACGTCTACACCACTCCCCTGAAAAACGTCACTGAGAAGTAGCGGAAGTACAACAAACTATTTCTCAATGCGGTGGCACGTAGTTGTGCAAATCGACATTCGGTCTTGAAAAGCAAAATTGATTGATTGATTGATTATTTTTTCATAATTTGTGTGATTTAAAGGAGGGTAATAAATAAAATACCACACTTTCGTTCGGTCAGATACGTTTGGGAAGTTCACTCGTTTTGTAAAAATGATATCTAGCGAAAACTCGTATAGTATTCTATATCTATTTCAGTTCATGTTGCTCTTTCATAACATTATTTGTATTTTTTACAGCTGGCATTTTAAACCTGCTCCAGCAGCTGGGGAAAGCTTTCATGTATCTCTCGCAGTACGAGTGTCGCAAGGCGATAGAGCTGTTTTCAGACATACCCGAACACCAGTACTACACAGGCTGGGTCCTCTCTCATTTGGGGCGATCTCACTTTGAAAGTGCCGACTATAAAAAGGTATTAGATATTTCTAATTAACTTATTTCTTTTTTTTTAATTTATTAAAAAAAAAAAAAAAAAAATTATAAAAAAAAAAAAAAAAAATCTTATTAATATTGACATATCCTGATGTTTCAGCTCTAGCAAGACTTCCATTTGGTGTCTCCCCCCACCCACCCACCCCCCAGCAAAATCCACTACATTTTCTTAAAGCCGCAGACCCAAAGTTTTAACCTGTAAAATTTAACACTAATTTTGGTTAATCTACAAACCTGTAAGACATCTGGATAAGGTTATAACATCTGAGTGAAACAAGAGTCTGTGACTTTGAAATGGTGAAATACTCTTTAAAATAGACTAAAACTCCACTCCATAATCATTACTTCTTAGATACCATGTGCATTTTTAAAAATATGAAAAATGCATTTTGTTATATTAAAAACAACAGGATGACCAGAAACACTTGAGATGTACGGAAATAGATAATGTAAATAATACAACCTAAGTAATGTTTGATTTCAGTGATAAAAACAGCTCTAAAAGTGAACAAATATGCCATAGTGTTTAAAAACTAGGGTCTGTCACTTTAAAATATTGTAAAGTGACAGATCCAGTTTTTTTTAACACTATGATTTTGTTTCTCTCACTATTTGAGCAGTTTTTGATAATTGAAATCAAATCAGATTTTATTATATTTGATTATTTATAACATCCATTTCTGTACATCCAAAGTGTTTTTGGTTATCCGGGTGTTTCTAATACCACAAAAAAACAACACTTAGTACTTACCTCTAAGAAGTAACAGTGATGGAGACAAGCTCTAGTCTATGTTTAAGGATATTTCCCCGTTTCAACGTCACACACTTTTGTTTCACTCTGTTGTAACTTTATCCAGATGTCTTACATGTCTGGGGCCTAATTCACAAAGATGTCTTAGGCTCTGTTGGACAACAAAGAATCGTCTTTGCAAGTCTTTTAGCATGTCACTGCGAGATCGTGAAGTTGCGAGAGTTTAATGAATTAGGCTCCTGTAGATTAACCAGACTTAAGTGTCCATTTTCTAACTTTAAATATAAATCATTATATGGATAAATACATTTGGAATTACCTTTGGCCAAATTATTTCAGATTTTGTTTAGCCTTTGTGTGTATGAAAATATTTCCGACACAAATTGATATTGAGGTGATAAGATGTCCAGAAATATATTTGTTATAGAGAGATTCATATTTTGAAGGGACAGACCCTAGTTTCAGCCCATGAAAATGCACACTAAGTTTAGTTAATCTACAAACCTGTAACACATGAGTGAAACATGAGTCTCTGACTTTGAAATGGTGTGGAACCGGCCTCGGTGGCGTCGTGGCAGGCCATCGGTCTACAGGCTGGTAGGTACTGGGTTCGGATCCCAGTCGAGGCATGGGATTTTTAATCCAGATACCGACTCCAAACCCTGAGTGAGTGCTCCGCAAGGCTCAATGGGTAGGTGTAAACCACTTGCACCGACCAGTGATTCATAACTGGTTCAACAAAGGTCATGGTTTGTGCTATCCTGCCTGTGGGAAGTGCAAATAAAAGATCCCTTGCTGCCTCTTGTAAAAAAGAGTAGCCTATGTGGCGACAGCGGGTTTCCTCTAAAAACAGTGTCAGAATGACCATATGTTTGACGTCCAATAGCCGATGATAAGATTAAAAATCAATGTGCTCTAGTGGCGTCGTTAAATAAAACAAACTTTACTTTACTTGAAATGGTGAAATACCCTCTAAAACTCGACTCCATAACTTTTACTTCTCTGACGCCAGGCCCGTAGCCAGGATTTTGAGAGGGAGGGGGTCATTTAGGGTGTATACTACCAAATCAAATCCCATAGACGACAATAGTAACATATGTGGCTAAAACTCCTACCTGCAACGTATCAACCGACATAAATGCTACGGATATAAATACTACCACCCCTAACACTTAAAGTGAATCAGAAAAAATTGGGGGTCAAGCTGCTCGTTTCTGAGATAACGGGTAGCGTCTATGACTACCCTAGTTCCGCACAAAATTCGAGTACTTTTTTTTACAGGTACCCCATACATGTTTCAAGCACAAGGCTACTTGACACATTGGTACTAGATGAAATAAAATTGCATATTTTTTTTACAACCAACACACTCACATTTATCACCAATCACAGGACTTGTGGAGTTCACTTCTCTATCAAAAGTTGGGTGCACCTCGAACTTTGACCCAGCCGGAAGTTATTTGGTTTAGTACTACCTTTAGTCTTATGGTGAGGAACGAAGTGCATCACATGAGGGTGCAAAGCTCCAGAGTTGCTTTGTGGGTTCCGGGGGCATATTGAAAAAGTCACCGGGAGAGGAGGTCAACACACACACAAACACACACACAAACACACACACACAAACACACACACACACACACACACACACACACACATACACACACAGACAACACACACAGACACACACACACACACACACACACAGAACCCCCCCTTGGCTACGGGCCTGGACGCACGTTCATTTTTAAATATATGAGAAATGCATTTTGTGATATTAAGAACACCAGGATGACCAAAAACACTTCGCATGTACGGAAATTGATAATCTAAACAATAAAATCTAAGTAAAGTATGTAATAGTAAAAAATATGCCTTAGTGTTAAAAAAAATAATTTATTAATGGAAAGATATTTCATTCTTGAAAAATGTTTTAAATTGGTCATAAACTCAGGGCAGTAACTTTAAAAGTTAATTATAAACTTCCCTCCCTTATACGATTGACTCTATTCTGACTGGACGACGTCACTTAAAACCTGAATGAAAGCCTTCGATAATCCTCAGAAGATGACATCATTACGTAAAATCGGTCAAGGAAAGGATGTTAGAAACTGATTTTTGTGTATAACAATCACAAATTTAGTATAAAATCAATTCACTACACTATGCATCAATAAATTCATAAAAAATATAAAACAATTGTTATATAACCATGATAATATGGAGTATAAATAACTTCATTGTTTGTTTGCACTGTATTTTCTTGTGTCTCTACAGGCGGAGAAAATCTTTGAGGAGCTTCGCCGACTCGAGCCGTACTACATCACGGGTATGGAGATGTACAGCACCACGCTGTGGCATTTACAGAGGGAAGTGGAGTTGTCTGTCCTTGCCCACGAACTCACCGATCTGGACAAACAGTCTCCTGAAGTAAGTAACAGCATATTGGAAGTTAACAGGTTGTTTTCTTTGTGGTGGCTTTTAGCAGGGCAAGTATACATTGAAAAGAAAAATCATTTCTGTTGATCGGTATTATGTTTCTTTCCATATGAGTGGAGCTGCGTTTTGCCAACACCTACACACATGGATAAATATGGTAATTTGGTATAAACGTAAAACAAGTTAAAATTAATTAATTTTAATGAATGAATACATGTGAGTGAATTGATTTGAATAAATGAATTTTAATGCATGAAAGAATAAATAAATGAATGAATGAAAGAATGACTATTATTACCCATATGGGCAGAGAAAAGTGAGGTAAGAATAGTGATGTTTCCCTTTGGGAGGAGGGGGAGGATTTTTTCCCTAGATCCATTCTGATGTCATAATCAGTGCTTGACTATAGGCTTTGATGTCACAACTGTTAGCTAATAATTTTAGTGCATGTTAACTTAAGTCATCAGCGATATGTACATTATAGCTATGACACAATATGTCTCATGTTCTTAACTTGCAAACTTGTTTTTAATCATAGTATCATTTGAAAATCTTACATAGAATGAAAAGGATTGTTAATAGGTAATAACCGGCCTCGGTGGCGTTGTGGTTAAGCCATCGAACATAAGACTGGTAGGTACAGGGTTCGCAGCCCAGTACCGGGTCCCACCCAGAGCGAGTTTTAACGACTCAATGGGTAGGTGTATGGCCACTACACCCTCTTTTTTTCTTACTAACCATTAACAACTAACAACTAACCCACTGTCATGGATAGCTGAGGTGTGTGTCCAGGACAGCATGCTTGAATCTTAATTGGTTATAAGCACAAAAATAAGGTCACATGAACATGAATGGGTAATAAACAGAATACCCAACTCGCTACTCACCAATACCGTTTATCTTACACTCATGAATGGGTAATAAACAGAATACCCAATTCGCTACTCGCGAATACAATTTATCTTACACTCGTGAATGGGTAATAAACAGAATACCCAACTTGCTACTCACCAATACAATTTATCTTACACTCGTGAATGGGTAATAAACAGAATACCCAACTCGCTACTCACCAATACAGTTTACCTTACACTCGTGAATGGGTAATAAATAGAATACCCAACTCGCTACTCACCAATACCGTTTATCTTACACTCATGAATGGGTAATAAACAGAATACCCAACTCGCTACTCACCAATACAATTTCGTAGCTCACTGAGCATTCTTTAATGAAGGAATGAAATAACGAATATGAAAGAATGAAGGAATGAATGAAAGAAAGAATAAATATGAATAAAAGAATGAATATATGAAAGAATGAATATGAAGGAATGAAAGAATAAATATGAATGAAAGAATGAATGTGAATGAATGAAAGAATGAATATGAATGAATGAATGAATGAAAGAATGAATAAAGGAATGAATGAAAGAAAGAATAAATATGAATAAAAGAATGAATATATGAAAGAATGAATATGAAGGAGTGAAAGAATTAATGAAAGAATGAATATGAATGAATGAAGGAATGAATGAAAGAAAGAATAAATATGAATAAAAGAATGAATATATGAAAGAATGAATATGAAGGAATGAAAGAATAAATATGAATGAAAGAATGAATATGAATGAATGAATTTGAATGAATGAATAAGTCAGTGAGTGAATCAAATTTAGTGTAATGTATTGTAATCTTAAATATAATGATTGCTGGAACTAAAAACCCTGAGCTACATGTATATATATCTCAATGTTTGATTGAATGTTTTCGCAGGCTTGGTGTGCAACAGGAAACTGCTTCAGTCTGCAGAAGGAACACGATGTGGCTATTAAATTCTTCCAAAGAGCCATTCAGGTTAGTAGCAAATACACTTTATAACTCCAGTGGTGGTGTTGGGGGAGGGCGGGGGTGAAAAATGGTAGAATAGGTAAGAAGGGCAGGATGTAGGCAAGTGGTACAGTGTTCGCTCGGTGTGGGATCGATCCCCTATTGGGCTATTTCTCGTTCAAGCCAATGCACCACGACTGGTCTATCAAAGGCCATGGTATGTACTACCCTGTCTGTGGGATGGTGCATATAAAAGATCCCTTGCTGCTAATCGGAAAGAGTAGCCCATGAAGTGGTGACAGCGGGTTTCCTTTCTCAATATATGTGTGGTCCTTAACCATATGTCTGATGCCATATAACCATAAATAAAATGTGTTGAGTGCGTCGTTAAATAAAACATATATAATGTACTGAATACTATGACATTATGTACCTCTCTACACTGGTGATAGGTCAGGTTATGTATTTATAAAAAAGTGAAAATGATCTACATTTTTGTCATTTTCAGGTGGATCCCAACTTTGCATACGCGTATACTCTGCTGGGCCATGAGTACGTGTTTACAGAGGAGTTGGACAAGGCTTTGGCGTGTTTCAGGAACGCTATACGTGTAGACACGCGCCATTACAATGCTTGGTAAGAAGTCTACAGGCTTCTCAGATAAAACAAATTTATCTCTGTCTCTCTCTTTGTCTCTCTATCTCTCTGTCTCTCTGTCTCTCTCTCTCTCGCTGTCTCTCTCTCTCTCGCTGTCTTTCTCTCTCTCGCTGTCTTTCTCTTCCTCTCTCCGTCTGTGTCTTTCTGTCTCTCTCTGTCTCTCTCTCTCTCTGTCTCTTTCTCTCTCTGTCTCTCTGTCTCTCTCAACCCTGCTAGTGGTGTCATTAAACCCAACAAACCTTTCTTTTACATATTATTTATTCAGGTATGGAGTGGGTCTGATTTACTACAAGCAGGAGAAATTCAACTTCGCCGAGGTCCACTTCCGAAAGGCACTGAGCATCAACCCAAACAGTTCAGCCCTGCTCTGTCACATCGGAGTGGTGAGTTTCACACGATTACATTTCTTCTACCGTCATTACTGTTAACAGTTTAAATCTGAATGACAAAACCGTAACACATGATCAGGGGCCTAATTCACTAAACTCACAACTTTGCGATCTCTCAGTGCAATACTAAAAGACTTGCAAAGAGGATGCTTGTTGTCTAGCAGAGCCTAAGAGACCTTTGTGAATTGGGCTGTATCTCTGACACCTGAGTGCACCACGACTGGTATATCAAAGGCCGTGGTATGTACTACCCTGTCTGTGGGGATGGTGCATATAAAAGATCCCTTGCTGCTAATTGAAAAGAGTAGCCCATGAAGTGGCGACAGCAGGTTTCCTCTCTCAATATCTGTGTGGTCTTTAACCATATGTCTGATGCAATATAGCCACAGAGCATGGAAGTGAAAATGTGTTTCTCATAACGCATAATTGACATTACACAATATGAGTGACATCTACCATAACAGCCAGTTGCATAGCAACTGATGAAATCATGTTTCTCTTGTCACAATCGGTTATTCTCCTGGCCATTCTCGTACGAGGCACTCATATTGTCTGTCGTCACCTTTAGACATTATATTCCAGCCAGTGCACCACAACTGGGACATCAAAGGCTGTGTTATCCTGTCTATGGGATAGTGCATATAAAAGATCCCTTGCTGCTAATCGAAAAGAGTAGCCCATGAAGTAGTGACAGCAGGTTTTCTCTCTCAATATCTGTGTGGGTCTTAACCATATGTCGGACGCCATATAACCGTAAATAAAATGTGTTGAGCGTGTCGTTAAATAAACCATTTCCTTCCTTTTAGATATTATATAGCCATAGGTTAAAATGTTCTTTTGAAGTAATAGTTAATCAGGGCTTCTAGATTATGGTAGCCCCACTCACATGGTTAGTGATATTCAATGTTGGGCTAGTAAATAACTACTATTGCCATGCCCGATGTCTAGTGAAAAAAATACTGCATTTAAGTCTATTTTGTAAATATGAATCTATTGAATCCCAACCCCACCACCCACCCCCAATCTTAGTGTTTTTAATCGCAATCTCCCTCTTTAGGTAACATATCTGATTATTACTATTAATAAAATAAAAGTACAGCAGGGTTAGTGAATTTTTAATGTGAATAGTAAATTTTTAAACTCACAGAACCCATGACTATTGAATTTTGTTAAAAATTCTAGAAGCCCTGGGTTAATATTTTCTACTACATACTTTTAAAGTAATTGTTAATGTTTTCTGTCACAAACGAACATTCCTTTCCTTTCATCATCAGGTTCAGCATGCGCAGCAGAAGTCTGAATCTGCTCTCTCAACGCTGAATCGCGCCATCGCTGCCGACCCTCGGAACGCGCTCTGCAAGTTCCACAGAGCGTCCATCCTGTTTGCTAACGACAAACACAAGGTAAGGGATAGCATTATTATTTATTACTTAGTAACAGTTTACAAACTGATTATTAGATTTAATAAATTTTCAGAAATATTTCATGCGAATCCTGATAGATTCGGATGTTTAATCCTGGCGGGAATTGGATTTGGAGATTCACATGAATTTTTAGCCCTGACCTTTAGTGTCTAATAGTCACATTCTGTTTATATCTGAGAGTGCCAGTTGAGTAAAGTTG
The DNA here is from genome assembly GCF_016097555.1 of Gigantopelta aegis. Classification (NCBI taxonomy): domain Eukaryota; kingdom Metazoa; phylum Mollusca; class Gastropoda; order Neomphalida; family Peltospiridae; genus Gigantopelta; species Gigantopelta aegis. The sequence goes on from NC_054711.1 coordinate 3,490,925, forward strand.
CGAAAAAAAACCACTGCCCATGTTTTCAATTCTGACATTGTCCTTACTGAGGGGTGGGACGTAGCCCAGTGGTAAAGCGTTCGCTTGATGCATGGTCGGTCTGAGATCGATCCCCGTCAGTGGGCCCATTGGGCTATTTATCACTCCAGCCACTGCACTGGCATATCAAAGGCAGTGGTATGTGTTATCCTGTCTGTGGAATGGTACATATAAAAGATCCCTTGCTGCTAATCGAAAAGAGTAGCCCATGAAGTGGCATCAGTGGGTTTCCTCTCTCAATATCTGTGTGGTCCTTAGCCATATGTCTGACGCCATATAACCGTAAATAAAATGTGTTGAGTGCGTCGTTAAATAAAACTTTTCCTTCCTTTGTTTTGTCCTTACTGTTGCTGTGTTTAATTGTAGGATGCTTTACAAGAACTTGAAGAATTGAAGACGATCGTTCCTAAAGAATCTCTCGTGTATTTCTTGATAGGGAAGGTAAGTTCAGAAGAAACAAAAGAAATATTATGGTCAAACACCAAATTAACTAGTCTTGGACATCCACTCCTTTGGTAATTTCAAACCCTGTTAAACTTATTGAACTTTAAAAATATCTTCCGCCCCCAAAAACTGGTCATCACTCACATATGTTAATTTCAAACCCTGTTAAACGTAGATTTAAACAAAAAAATTTAAGTCCATAAGAAATATTTTTGACTTTCCAACCCTGCTTAACTGGTTAAGATTTTATTTTTAAAAAAAAGGTTTCTTTTACCTTCACAAGAAACTGAGCAATGCTCACCTGTGTTGATATCCAGTCCTGCTAAACTGAGCAACGCTCACCTGTGTTGATATCCAGTCCTGCTAAACTGAGCAACGCTCACCTGTGTTGATATCCAGTCCTGCTAAACTGAGCAACGCTCACCTGTGTTGATATCCAGTCCTGCTAAACTGAGCAATGTTCACCTGTGTTGATATCCAGTCCTGCTAAACTGAGCAATGTTCACCTGTGTTGATATCCAGTCCTGCTAAACTGAGCAACGCTCACCTGTGTTGATATCCAGTCCTGCTAAACTGAGCAACGCTCACCTGTGTTGATATCCAGTCCTGCTAAACTGAGCAATGTTCACCTGTGTTGATATCCAGTCCTGCTAAACTGAGCAATGTTCACCTGTGTTGATATCCAGTCCTGCTAAACTTTAAGAATCTTAATGTCTTAGATTCCCACACTAACTTATTAAGATTTAAAACAATATTTTCAGGGCCACTCCCTGCCAAACTTATTAAGATTTAAAACAATATTTTCAGGGCCACTAGAAATCGATCAACACTCACCTGTGAATTTCAAACCCTGCCAAACTTAAGATTTAAAACAATTTTAAACCCTGCTGAAATTATTAAGATTAAAAACAATATTTTCAGGTCCACAAGAAATTGGGCAACACTCACTTGTGAATTTCAAATCCTGTTGAAATTATTAAGATTTAAAACTATTTTCATGTCCAAAATTGGGCAACACTCACTTATAAATTTCAAACCCTGCTGAAATTATTAAGATTTAAAACAATATTTTCAGGTCCACAAGAAATTGGGCAACACTCACTTGTGAATTTCAAACCCTGCCAAAATTATTAAGATTTAAAACAATATTTTCATTTCTACAAGAAATTGGGTAACACTCACCTGTTATGAATTTCAAACCCTGCTGAAATTAAGATTTAAAACAATATTTTCAGGTCCACAAGAAATTGGGCAACACTCACCTGTGTGAATTTCAAACCCTGCTGAAATGATTAAGATTTAAAACAATATTTTCAGGTCTACAAGAAATTGGGCAACACTCACCTGTGTGAATTTCAAACCCTGCTGAAATTTAAGATTTAAAACAATATTTTCAGGTGCACAAGAAATTGGGCAACACTCACCTGTGTGGATTTCAAACCCTGCTGAAATTATTAATATTTAAAACAATATTTTCAGGTCCACAAGAAATTGGGCAACACTCACCTGTGTGAATTTCAAACCCTGCTGAAATTATTAAAATTTAAAACAATATTTTCAGGTCCACAAGAAATTGGGCAACACTCACCTGTGTGAATTTCAAACCCTGCTGAAATTATTAATATTTAAAACAATATTTTCAGGTCCACAAGAAATTGGGCAACACTCACCTGTGTGAATTTCAAACCCTGCTGAAATTATTAAAATTTAAAACAATATTTTCAGGTCCACAAGAAATTGGGCAACACTCACTTGGCTCTGATGAATTTCTCGTGGGCGATGGATCTGGACCCGAAGGGAATCAACAACCAGATCAAAGAAGCAATAGACAAACGATATGTAACGGAGGAGGACGATCCACTGGTTCACTTGAACGAAACTGGTAAATACAGTTGGTACATTTGTGTCTTGTATCAGTTAAAAAAAGAGTTAAAGTTTGTTTTGTTTAACAACACCACTAGAGCACATTGATTTATTAATCATCGGCTGTTGTATGTCAGACATTTGGTAATTCTTACTCGTAGTTATCAGAGGAAACTCACTACATTTTCCTAATGCAGCAAGGGATCTTTTATATGCACTTTCCCACAGACAGGAAAGCACATACCACGGTCTTTGACCAGTTGTGGTGCACTGGTTGGAACGGAAAAAAACCCCAATCAGCTGAATGAACCCACCGAGGTAGTTCGATCCTGCGATGCAAGCAGCTCAAGCGAGCACTCAGCCGACTGAGCTAAATCCTGCCCCATCTTGTATGATATGTGTAAAGATATGTTTACGTCTTGATATAAATTGGGGGACGGGACGTAGCCCACTAGTAAAGCACTCACTTGATGCGCAGTCGGTTTGGGATCGATCCCCATCGGTGGGCCCATTGGGCTATTTTTCACTCCGCCCATTGCACCACGGCTGGTATATCAAAGGCCGTGGTATGTGCTATCCTGTTTGTGGGATGGTGCATATAAAAGATCTCTTGCTACTAATGGAAAAAAGAAGCGGGTTTCCTCTCTAAGACTAAAATGTCAAAATTACCAAATGTTTTACATCCAATAGCCGATGATTAATAAATCAGTGTGCTCTAGTGGTGTTGTTAAACAAAACAAACTGATACAAATTGAGGCGATAGACAAACGATACCTAACGGAGGAAGACGATCCACTGGTTCACTTGAATGAATGGTAAATACAGTCGGTACATATGCATGAAGGAGGGGTGTCTAGACTGTGTCAAGTGAAGGTTTTAAAGGTGTGTGTGTGTGTGTGATGCTTCATCAGAAAAACCATTGAAAACGAATTTGCTTGGAGTTGTGGGTGGGTTTGACCCCCAAACCCTCTGCACATTTGGCTGAGGTATAATAATGATCAGATATATATAAATTGATGCTTAATATTTTCAGTTATGTGTTTTTTAAATAAAGATTTAAGGTTTTTTGAAAACACAATGGTGTATTTTTCACTATTTAAAGCCATTTTTGATAACTGAAATAAGACATTACACATATGTTATTGTTTGGAATATTCATTTCTATACATCCAAAGAGTTTATGGTCATCTAGTGTTTGTAATCCACTCTATTGTAACTTTATCCAGTTTTACGTATTACAGGTTTATAGATTAACCAAACTTATGCTACAGTCACATATCCACCGATTCAAGATAAAGGGGGGAAATTTCCAAAATCTCACGGCTGCCACAAGGGTGACGTGGCTATCCTGCAGGCGACTTGGCGTTCTTTCCTCAGAAGATTTTATTAGCACAGTTAAAAGTTCCCGATGTTTCATAGAAATTTTTACTGGCCATAAGCCGGTAGACACGTCGTAGACAGCATCGCACGGGCCCGGTTTGGCCCCCACAACATTCATACGGATGCTGTATGATTTTGGGATGGAATTTCTGGCCCATCAAATCATACGGCACCCATACGATTTCCAAGTTCATCATACAAGCATCTTACGATGTCTGTGCGAGTCCCTCACAAGCCCCGTACGATGTGTAAAAATCATACGAGTATCTCACGGCTCCCATCCAATTGCCATGCGGTTTGTCCAAGATTCCCTTGCAGCCCCCGCGGCCGTGGTGTTTTGGGCTGCCCAGCATATATATGTTGGGAGAATGTGAAATGTATATACTTCACGCGTGGATGCTGCAGGGATGCTAAGATTGTCTGCACAGGCACCATGTCATTGATCTTTAATCATACGGGCGCTGCGTGGGATTATCCTGTGGTACCCTTGCAGCTTACACACGGGTGCCTCGCGATTGAAGTCGAGAAAACTTCAAATGGTACAGAGCGGGCCCCGCCGAATATGTGACTGCTACACACGGATGCCGCAGACCCCTGCGATACCCCCTATTTCCCGAAATCTTAGAAATCCGCCGTAGGTAGAAAAATTCAACGGGACCCAGTGGATATTTGACTAGCATTAGTGACTATTTATACAGGTTGAAACTAGAGTCTGCTACTTTCATATGTTTTGTTAATCCTTTTAAACAAATGGTTAATATTCTCTGTTGCAGACTTTTACGTACTTGTGAACTAATGTTTGATGTTTCTGCGACGTACTTCTGAACTAATGTTTGATGTTTGTGTTTTTAACAGCAATAGAAGAAGGTCCAAGCGGCGAGGGAGATGAAGAAACGCCTCAGATCAGTTTGTCCGACCCAGATCTACAGGCCATCGAGAGTGACGAGAGTTTGTGACATCCGCCACATCCGTAAACACAAATAATTTAACTCTGTGACAACTGTAAACACAGAATTAAAATGTGTGATATTTGCCACATTCGTAAACATGAATAGTTTAACTCTGTGACAACTAATCACAGATAATTAAAATGTGTGACATTTGCCATGTCTGTAAACATGAATCATTAATTTAACTATGTGACAACTAATCGCAGATAATTATAACTTGTGACATTTCCAACGTTCATAAACACAAATAATTTAACACTATGAAAACTGTAAACACAGATAATTAAATCTGTGATATTTTCCATGTTCGTAAAGCCTAATAATTTAACACTGACAACTGTAAACACAGATAATTAAATCTGTGATATTTTCCATGTTCGTAAAGCCTAATAATTTAACACTGACAATTGTAAACACAAATAATTAAATCTGATATTTTTCATCCGTAAACACAAATAATTTAAAACTGATAGCTTTAAATACAGATTATTAAAATGTGTAACATTTGCCACATCCATAAACACAAATAATTGACTGATATTTGCCATGTCCGTAAACACAAATAATTTAAAACTGATGGCTTTAAACACACATTATTAAAATGTGTAACATTTGCCACATTCGTAAACACAAATAATTGACTGATATTTGCCATGTCCGTAAACATGAATAGTTTAAAACTGTGACAACTGTAAACACTTAATTAAATCTTTGATATTTGCCATATTTGCAAACACAAATAATTTAGCACTGTGACAACTAAACATTCGTAATTAAATCTGTGATATTTGTCACGTTTGTTAACACGAATAGTTTGACATTCAAACAACTGTAAACACAAATCATTTAAAGATGCCATCCTGAGTTTGATGCCATGTGAAATGTTTAAGACTATCTCAATTGTCACAAGCTTTAGCGAGTGATAATGAAAATTATTTCACAAGGGACATAAACATGATACGAAATGGTAATGAGTTTAATGTCCTATTTATTACCCATAATTGATCTTAATTTATATCACTCATCTCATTTCGTCCACGTTCCTGTAATAGTGTAAAGTTATAGTACGTCAATCGATGACGTCATCTTGTGACGTCAAAAGTGTTACGTCCCACTTGGCATTCTAAAATATTTTTAACCATATGGGTAATAATAAATATATCTTCTTCCTTACAGTATCAGTGCCTGAAGATACAATGTGTTTCTTGTTACCCTATTTTTGTAGGTAGGCCAAAATATATTTTACCTCCAAATAGTTTCCAATGTACAAAACATTTTATATTAGGAAGTAAAATGAAATTTGAGCTATTAGAAACATTAGGATGACCAGAAACACATTTGATTCACAGAAACTGATATTCTAAACAATAAACTATTCAAGACTTAAGTTCAGTTGTTAAAAAGTTTTTATTACATGTATTTAGAAATGTGTTTCAGTGGCTGATAACTTAGGATTGTCCCTTTAAAACTTTTTCAAAAAGCTTGAAGACTTTTGCAACTTAAAGACTTTGTGCTTCACAGACACAGACAAATAAATGCTTGAAAACCATTTCAGTATCGGACAATAAACGAGTGCTGTAGTTTTTCCCATACACACCATGCTGACTTATAAATATTTTCTTATGCTACGTCCACTGTCCATGCTTATAATCAACAATTTACAACTTGGAAATGAGTCTTAAATTTACATAGATTGCTCATCTAAATCACTTACTATATATATATTTTATTTTTTTCCCCCTCCTGTTTCTTCTTCTTACAGTACACCATATTTTATCAAAATAACATGTCGATCCACTACTAAAACCCCCAGACTTTATAGCTTAGTAACTGGTTTAACGTGTCCATATACCACTAGGATTTCAAACACGCCTATCCGAGTCCGGCCTCCGATAGGATCGGGGGTCTGACTCAGGGCAGGGATACCAGACTTTATGAACGAGTTGATGAGAGAATGACACCAGTTTGCTATAGCTATAAACAAACAATTTTTGTAAATGACGATAATTTTGTTGTTGTTTTTAGTGATGTATGTGTATATATGTATGTATGTATTTTGTAAACATGGAGAATTTTATTACCAGAGTTTGTGTGTAGGGTTTGTGATTGTAAATTGTAAACAAGAGGGTTCCTCGTATCGTTAATAATATATTCCCGCGCAAGCACACTGGGGTGCTTCGGTAGATAGTCCTGATCCATACCCGACTCTTGTAGAAAAATAAGCGTGCATCTTTGGCCATAGAAGCCTGTAATACTAATAGCCTCCATCCAACAGTGGCATAGTGGTTAAGGTATCAGAATTGAGGCCGATACGTACTGGGTTCAAATCATGGTACTGGCTTCCATGAAGAATATTGGGTTTTTTTTTTTTTTGGGGGGGTGGTTAATTTTTTTAAAGTAAAATTTCTGGAGTGTATTTTGGCGGGTTATTGGGAAGGTGTTACAGTCCCCATACACACAATCCTTCCTCTTTTACACACACACACACACACAAACACACACATACACACTTGCATACATACGCACACACACACACACATACACACATACATAATCCTCCCTCTTTTATACTCACACACATACACAATACACACATACACAATCCTCCCTCTTTTATACTCACGCACAGATACACACGCACACAATACACACATACACAATCCTCCCTCTTTTACACTCGCGCACAAACACACACGCAAACATACACACGCACACAATACACACATACATAATCCTCCCTCTTTTACACTCACGCACAAACACACACGCACACAATACACACATACATAATCTTCCCTCTTTTACACTCACGCACAAACACACACATACACACGCACACAATACACACATACATAATCCTCCCTCTTTTACACTCACGCACAAACACACAATACACACATAAATAATCCTCTCTCTTACACTCACGCAAAAAACACACGCACACAATACACATAATCCTCCCTCGTATGCACGCAACACACACACCCTCACACATACAAACAGGCTCTCCCCCCCCCCCTCATCCCCCCTATTTACCAGTTCTATTCATCCCTGAATATTAACTTTGCCACTGTAAGTCATTTTTGTATTGCAGGTTTTTCTGGTCCATACCTTATTGTTGATTTCATAAGAGTGTATTTGATCAAGACTGTTCTGCAGAAATTTTCTGCAGGTTTAGTTAAGATGTGGTCAATTTTGTTTAGTCCATTGAATTTGCTATGATTTTAGAGACAACTTTTGTATAGACTTGGAAAAAAACCCCTGTTTTTAAATTGGAAGGACATTGTACACAACAATTGCCTGTTTTATGAAGTATACTTCAATATGCAGGTTGCAGATTTGGTGGTAAACATTCCTCAGTTATTCCTCAATTTTATTTAAAGTTAAAGCTTATTTTGCTTAACGACACCACTAGAGCACCATGATTTATTAATCATCGAATAATGGATATCAGTCATTTGGTAATTAGAGAGGAAACCCACTACAATGTTTCCATTAGTAGCAAAGGATCTCATATATACACTTTCTCACAGACAGGACAGCACAGTCTTTGATATATCAGTCATGGTGCACTGGCTGTATATCACCACTGAGGTGTAGATATACACCACAGACAGGATGGCACATACCACAGTCTTTGATATATCAGTCATGGTGCACTGGCTGTATATCACCACTGTGAGGTGTAGATAAGCCACAGACAGGACGGCACATACCACAGTCTTTGATGTACCAGTCGTGGTGCACTGGCTGTATATCACCACTGAGGTGTAGATATACGCCACAGACAGGACGGCACATACCACAGTCTGATATACCAGTCATGGTGCACTGGCTGTATATCACCACTGTGAGGTGTAGATAAGCCACAGACAGGACGGCACATACCACAGTCTTTGATATACCAGTCATGGTGCACTGGCTGTATATCACAACTGTGAGGTGTAGATAAGCCACAGACAGGACGGCACATACCAGTCTTTGATATACTAGTCGTGGTGCACTGGCTGTATATCACCACTGTGAGGTATAGATAAGCCACAGACAGGATGGCACATACCACAGTCAGTAAAACATTTCCTTCCTTCCCGACTAACAGAGCCTTTCTAATGACTAAAATTACATGTCTTTGACTTTGTAATGGTGAAATACCCTCTTAAAAATAGACTAATAAAACTAGACTCCATAACGGTTACTTCTCAGATGCACGTGTGTTTTAAAAAATATGAGAAATGTATTTTGTGATATTAGAAACACCAGGATTGCCAAAAACACTTTGAATAAATGGAAATTGATCCACTAAACATTTTCTTTCAAATTGTGTTTTTTTTTCTTCTTTTTTTTCATATATACGAACTTATTGAAAGGCAAACATTAAAAACACATTAAATATACAGATATTGGTATTTTAAAAAAGAAAATGTAGGCAATGTGTAATTTTTAGACCTTAAAAAGGGGAAATGTTCATGTCGAAATATTTTAACACTGTCAATAATAATGCAGCGAAGGGATCACATCAACATTACTAGAAAACGGGCTACCTGGAGTGGATGGAAGAACAAGACTTGAATCTAAATGTTTTATAAGCACCAGGCCTGGTATCTAATGCTTGACACACACCTTCTGATTAACATTAACTGAAAATGTGTCCCTGCACACACCAACCAGTGTGACAGTCTGATCATAGCAAACCTGGATATTAGCCATGGCTGTCATATCTACCGATTAACGCCGATGCGACTGTGAAGTCTGCATTAATTGGTAGGTGTGTGCCAAGCTTTAGACTTTGGATTGGGCTAGAGTGTGAGGGTGTGAAGCTGTGAATGTATTAGCTTAATTTGTACCCATCGCTTTTCTCACTTTTTTTTTTTTTTTTTTTTGCTATGTGCAAGGAATTTCGCTCATGATTTATGTTGTGTAATCATAGTTCATTTTGTATTCTTTTGCATTCAATGAGTCATAAACAAGGGCATTGTTTAGACATTTCTATGGTTTAGACCATTTTTAAAGTGTTCAGAATATATTTATTTTTCCTTCAAAGTCCCATGTGATGTGTAGTGCTTAAACTATTTATTTTGTCTGTGGCGAAGTTAAAACAAAAACCAGCCTGCCTCCCCCTACAAAAATAGGAGCCTGTACACCTATGTATTGTTAATATTAGTATGAAAAACCAACTATAGACTGTTGGTTGACTTTGTCATTGAGTCACGTACTGTAAAAGCCACATCACCTTATCCCAACTTCTCATAATGAAAATAATGGTTGTCTCAAGCTTCCCCATGTCTGTTACTTAGGCTGTTGTAACTTTTCATGTCATGTGGTTTTTTTAAAGTGTATGTGTTTAATACATGTGTACTGCATTTTTTTTTTTTTTATCAGGACAGTTTTTGTTGCCTATGATGAAAATGATTATATATATAAGAGTATATAGTAATTTTCGTTTAATTAGTTTGTGATTGTGAGAATGGCACTTTAAATACGGAGGATGTATGTATGATGTCCATTCAAAGCTACAAAGAGTGACTGTGTCATCTCCTATTAATAAAAAATCTCTATATTGAAGTCTTATTATTGTTTATTGAGACGTGGATCCAGGGGCGGGGGGAGGGGGAGTTGAGGTTTAATTAGTTTGTGATTGTGAGAGTGACACTTTAAATACGGAGGATGTATGTATGATGTCCATTCAAAGCTACAAAGAGTGACTGTGTCATCTCCTATTAATAAAAAATCTCTATATTGAAGTCTTATTATTGTTTATTGAGACGTGGATCCAGGGGTGGTGGGAGGGGGAATCGAGGTTGTGTAGACCCCAGGCATTTGGGGTACTGGTTGGAATTTCTAAATGTTTGTAAATCGATCGCCCAGTCGGTGGGCCCATTGGACTATTTCCTGTTCTAGCCAGTGCACCACGGCTGGTATATCCTGTCTTTGGGATGGTGCATATAAAAGATCCCTTGCTACTAATGGAACAATATAGCGGGTTTCCTCTCTAAGACTGTCAGAATGACCATATGTTTGACATGTCAGCAGTTCTTTCTTCTTTTTTTTATTGACCACAACATCACCTTGTTTATTTCAGAAAGTGTGTTTATTCTATAATTGTAATGTTTCTAGGCGATTTCAAACAAATTTATATCATATGCTTGATTGGGTGGTGGGTTCAGGAAGTTAATGACTGGATACTACCGTGTGCGATTGCTCTGTATATATGCACAATAAAAAAACGTTACGATACTTACAAATGTCAAGTTAATCAGTCTTGCGATAGTTTATTTTAAAAATCGGTCAAGTGAGTCAGAGATTCCTTTTTTTTTTCTTTCTTTTTGTAAACGACAACATGTCTCCATTCAAGCTGTTTTCGAACCGTCAATTTAGATTCTAGCTCCGCCCACTACTGTGAATATTGACGTGTCCAGTTTAAGCTGTCATGTGATTTAGTATAGCCAGTCATATAATACCCACTCTGAACGAGCAGTTCTTCACACTGAGCGAATATAAAAACCTAACTCATCTCCACTAATCGACTTTCACCGAACAGTACAGAGGTAAGTTTTCAAAAATAATTTGTAGAAAGATGTAATCCGTTCTTAGTTACGGAAAGTCTTAGATAGGATCCAGTGGTCTTATGCTGAACTTCCCCCACCCAAAAATACGGCCGCCATAGCCAGCCATCATTAGACTACATGGCCTCCGTGTAGATAGCCAGCCATCGTTAGACTACACGGCCGCCGTGTAGATAGCCAGCCATCGTTAGACTACACGGCCGCCGTGTAGATAGCCAGCCATCGTTAGACTACACGGCCGCCGTGTAGATAGCCAGACATCGTTAGACTACACGGCCGCCGTGTAGATAGCCAGACATCGTTAGCCTACACGGCCGCCGTGTAGATAGCCAGCCATCGTTAGCCTACACGGCCGCCGTGTAGATAGCCAGCCATCGTTAGCCTACACGGCCGTCGTGTAGATAGCCAGCCATCGTTAGCCTACACGGCCATCGTGTAGATAGCCAGCCATCGTTAGCCTACACGGCCACTGTATAGATAGCCATCATTAGACTACACGGTAGTCAGGTATCATTAGCTTATACGGCCGCTGTAGATACAGGGGACAATATTTCGAAATCTGAGGTAACCAGAAGTCGGTTCACGTGGTTTTTACCTAGGTAACCAATTGTTCAGTTACGTGAATTATATTTGCGTAACCTGTGGATTACCTGATTGGTTACCTCAAAGTTACTTTGAAATTATATTTTAAATACATAATTTTTACCTCGAACATAAGTTAAAACAAAATACAAAAAAAAAAAAGTTTTATAAAACAGTTTCTTTAATGCTTGCAAATCGAAAGAAGTGACTTGTAGATGTTTCTTTTGTTTTCGTACAATAGTAGCTTTGTAGATTTATTATCATTATTATTATTATTATTATTATTATCATCATCATTCACCATTTGCCATCGGGATCGCAAAAAGTAATTTTTAGTTGCCCGAATCTAAAAACCACTGTCCTCGGGCATCGGGCCACCGTATTCTAGAACCTCTGTGCAGCTTGCGGAAGTTAATACTATTGTAAAAGGACTAAATATCAACCCAGTACTGAAACAAAATAGATACATTTGGAGGGAAAATGCCCATTCCATGGTGCATGATTAAACTAATAATTTTCTTTCATAAATAACAAATAAAGGCTACCATTTGTCACTGATATGTAAAATTTAGTATACAGCAGATTAAAAAAAAGCCCACCAAAAACCCAAACAACAAATGTCCAGTTCCTCTGAACTATAAAACAGGCTACTCATTGGTGCATGATTAGATTAATAAAAATAAATCTTATAACATAATAAAAAGAAAGATCACAATTTGACACTGATATTTTGCGGCGATGCTACTTTCACTTTATCGCTGGTACTTCTATACTACCGTGACGTTCCAAATGTTTATTTAAAGCTCATTATGCGATGTTAGTATTTGTGACATTTTTACATTTTTGTTTATGTTAAAACCATTTTCAACCTTTCTAAAATTATAGGCAATCCAATATTATGTCTACATATATTCCTTTAGAGATAGAATAGCAGATAATTTAGGCGCCTTAGCGGTCCGTGCACATTTCTTTAAAACTTTTGGTTCGACTCTATACTGAGACTTTGGTCGCAAGTTACAACCGTTGCAATATACCGTTGTCTACTGGTTTGCCGCGCATCAAGTATCTAAAAATCAGTCGAAAACATTTGTCGGAATACTAGTAGTATGTCTGCATGAATAAACTTACTGTAATCGTGAAGTCTGAAAGTTTTAATTTCTGAACGTCTACAGGTCACGACGTAACCGATTTGCGGTTCGCGTAAATTTAATTTTGCGTAACCGACACGCGAACAGAACGGCGGTTCGCGTGAAATATTGTGCCCTGAGATAACCAGCCATCATTAGCCTACACGACCGTCGTGTAGATAGCCAGCCATCATTAGCCTACAGGTAGTACTAAACCAAATAACTTCCGGCTGGGTCAAAGTTCGAGGTGCACCAAACTTTTGATAGAGAAGTGAACACCACAAGTCCTGTGATTGGTTATAAATGTGAGTGTGTTGGTTGTAAAAAATAATAGTTTCATCTGGGTAAAAAAAATGTGCAATTTGATTTCATCTAGTACCAATGTATCAAGTAGCCTTGTGCTTGAAACATGTATGGGGTACCTGTAAAAAAAAGTACTCTAATTTTGTGCGAAACTAGGGTAGTCATAGACACTACCCGTTATCTCAGAAACGAGCAGCTTGACCCCCATTTTTTTCTGATTCACTTTAAGTGTAAGGGGTGGTAGTATTTATATCCGTGGCGTTTATGTCGGTTGATACGTTGCAGGTAGGAGTTTTAGCCACATATGTTACTATTGTCGTCTATGGGATTTGATTTGGTAATATACACCCTATACACTCAATTGGACCCGTGTGCAAAAATATCTTCTTGAAGTGCGACACAAATTCCGGTTTAGTGCGTTTTTCATTGAATATTTAATTTTATCTTGGCTGCTTCGCAATGAAGAGTTCATCTACCGATAAATAAGATGGGTATTAGACTATCGGTGAAGTACTGGCGTAGGAAGCTGCGAAAATATCTAATTTGTTATGTGGAAAAGAAGAAAAAAGAAAGAAGTGTTTTATTTAATGACGCACTCAACACATTTTATTTACGGTTATATGGCGTCAGACATATGGTTAAGGACCACACTGATTTTGAGAGGAAACCCGCTGTCGCCACTACATGGGCTACTCTTCCGATTGGCAGCAAGGGATCTTTTATTTGCGCTTCCCACGGGCAGGATAGCACAAACCATGGCCTTTGTTGAACCAGTTATGGATCACTGGTCGGTGCAAGTGGTTTACACCTACCCATTGAGTCTTGCGGAGAGAAGAAAAAGAAAAAGAAGAAGAAGAAGAAGTAGCAGCAGCAGCAGCAGTAGTAATAGAAAATGAAAAACAAAAGAAGAAATCAAATTTAAGTAGACTTTTATCGATACAAAAATTTATAAAACGTTCATGTCAAAATGTTATGTGCAAAAAATGTGTAGGCATTCAGACAATCTTCAGACAGTCTTTACAAAATATCTTCTTTACTTTGCCTGTCAAAACGTTTTGGTAGGAATTTCATAAACCAAGTTATATTATTAAAATCTGGAACTGCCGATTAAAGAAGGTTCTTCCATTTGTAATTAACATGGTATGGTGCATATAAAAGATACCTTGCTAGTAATGGAAAAATGTAGCAGGTTTTCTCTCTAAGAAACGAATTATCAAATGTTTGGCATCCAATAGCTGATGATTAATAAATCAAAGGCTGTGGTATGTGTTATCCTGTCTGTGGTATGGTGCATATAAAAAGATCCCTTGCTACTAATGGAAAAATGTAGGTTTCCAGTTTAAGACTATGCCTGAATTATCAAATGTTTGACATCCAAAAGAAACAAGCAAGCACATCCTTGAGGTGGAAAAACAATAACAACACTAAACATTATTTGACTGAAAATTATTTTTCAATTCACAGAATAGAGGTACACCACACAGGTACAACAAATGGATGCCAGTTGCTCGATCCATTAATAAAGCTCCCAGTTAAAATGTAAATGAATGTCTGACTGTGGTTCTACGTGATTTCATCAAATGGAAGAAATAAACAGTTCTATTTGTGACTTTTCAAGAATTCCTTGACCTTCGCCGAGTCGCGTTCCATCCATCGTGCATTCAGACGAATATTCTCACACGATTGTTGGATCGTTCGTTCAGCAGCTGGAGCAGGATGATCGGCAAAGAATTTCTACAACAACAAAAGTACGGTTATACAGAATACTGGAAAGTACAGAAAAAAACTAGAAAGAAAAAATCATGGGTTAATATAATCCTGAACTAGTTATGTCAATTTCACAATAATGACATTTGTCCACTATATTTGAGGAAGAAAGGAAATGTTTTATTTAACGACGCATTCAACACATTTTATTTACGGTTATATGGCGTCGGACATATGGTTAAGGACCACACAGATATTGAGAGAGGAAACCCGCTTTCGCCACTTCATGGGCTAATCTTTTTGATTAGCAGCAAGGGATCTTTTATATGTACCATCCTACAGACAGGATAACACACACCACAGCCTTTGATAAATCAGTCGTGGTGCACTGGATAGAGTGAGGAATAGCCCAATGGGCCCACCGGAGGGGATCGATCCCAGACTGACTGCACATCAAGCGAACGTTTTACCACTGGGTTATGTCCTGCCCCTGATATTTGAGGAATTTGATAATTAATATATACAATGTAACCTGTTTAAACTGGATCACGCGGGGGAACTAATATTTATCTCATTTAAAAAGTCTGTTTTGTTTAATGACACCACCAGAGCACATTGATTTATTAATCATCGGTTATTGAGGAAACATGCTACATTATCCCATTAGGCCAGTATTGTTTTATTATTCGGTTTACGAACCCGCCGACATAAATTTTGCTCAAATAAAATTAAAAAAAAGTCGTATTTTTCACCTTTTTTTTTCGCCACAGACTTCCACAAATAGCGCTAAAGAAAAAAAAAGTTACAATTCTAGTCTATTGTGGCGCATTTCGTAAGGTAACAGTGAGAAGAAAAAAAATCACCCCTACTGATACACCCCAAACAGGGTTTTTTGTTGTTTTTTTCCCTTCCTTCTACCTTTGTGCACAAAAGTTCTTGTTCATAAACCTAAAAATTAAAAAATACTGGCGTTAGTAGCTACGGATATTTTATATGCACCATCCTTACAAGATAGCACATACCACGGCTTTGGTATACGGCTTTTGGTATACAAGTCCTGATGCACTGACCGAAACAAGAAATCTCAATGGGCCCACCAACGGGGATCGTATTTTACAATTTAGAAACTTCGGGGACTTTGAAACTTGGCCGGTTTTGACAGGATTCTGCTTAGTTCAGGGTCCAGTTTAGACAGGTTTCACTGTAGTGATGAACCGGCCTCGGTGGAGTCGTGGCAAGCCATCGGTCTACAGGCTGGTAGGTACTGGGTTCGGATCCCAGTTGAGGCATGGGATTTTTAATCCAGATACCGACTTCAAACCCTGAGTGAGTGCTCCTCAAGGCTCAATGGGTAGGTGTAAACCACTTGCACCGACCAGTGATCCCTAACTGGTTCAACAAAGGCCATGGTTTGTGCTATCCTGCCTGTGGGAAGCGCAAATAAAAGATTCCTTGCTGCCAATCGGAAGAGTAGCCCATGCAGTGGCGACAGCGGGTTTCCTCTCAAAATCTGTGTGGTCCTTAACCATATGTCTGACGCCATATAACTGTAAATAAAATGTGTTGAGTGCGTCGTTAAATAAAACATTTCTTTCTTTCTTTCTGTAGTGATGAACTAAACATTGTCTTAAATACTGCGTGTTCACTTATTTCTTTCTAGGATATAAAGTAGGCTTTATCTGCGGGCGCAACACGGCCGTGGGGGGTGGGGGGGGGGTGGGGGGGGGGGGGGGGGGGGGTGAGTTCGAGAGAGGGTAGCTGTCCTCCCCATTTTGTATGTCGAAATGTATGAATAAAAAACAACAAGTGACCTGAGATGCATTCTAACAGCATCTAGAGTCAACATTTTAAGGTTTACCCTGAAGAAATCTGTCCACAATCTGTAACATTTTAACAAGATATTGTATTAAATTATAACATAACATACTACAAGTCAGATATTTAATAGTTGTTTTATTTTAATGAATGGCCTCCTCCTTTACCCCTCATAACCTTGAAGGCTGTTGCCATGATTCAGCCCTGCCTACCCCTTTTTTTTAAAACTAAGGACTGGTAGAGACCTATCTTGTTACACTATAGATGGAGAGCTATACACTTATAATAGAGACATGAATGGGAAAATAGACAATACACCCTTATAAACCAGTGTTTTATTGCAGAAGGAGTTCAATCTGCAAGTAAAAAAGTCATTTGAATACAATTACACACTCAATTGTGAGGAAATAAGCCAATAAAAATGCTGAAAAAAGAAGAGATTTGTCCAAAAAAAGAGGAGGAAATAAAGATCTAACAGAATCATGAAATAAAGGAGATGTGGACACACTGAGCTATGTAGTTCACTAAATATTAGTTCCCTCCCCCCGCTCCCAACAGTTCCATATGCTGTATAGTTTATAAAAATAATGTGACATATTAAAAGCAACCAACATCCCCCCTCCCAACATTTCTGTGACGTGTTAAAAGCAACATACCTCCCCCTCCCAACATTTCTGTTACTATTAAAAGCAACCTACCTCCCCCTCCCAACATTTCTGTTACATATCAAAAGCAACCTACCTCCCCCTCCCAACATTTCTGTTTTGTATTAAAAGCAACCTACCTCCCCTCTCCCAACATTTCTGTTACATATTAAAAACAACCTACCTCCCCCCTCACAACATTTCCGTATGCTGTATAGAGTTTATTAAAATAATGTGATGTATTAAAAGGAACCTACCTCCCCCCTCACAACATTTCCGTATGCTGTATAGAGTTTATTAAAATAATGTGATGTATTAGAAGGAACCTACCTCCCCCCTCACAACATTTCTGTTACATATTAAAAACAACCTACCTCCCCCCTCACAACATTTCCGTATGCTGTATAGAGTTTATTAAAATAATGTGATGTATTAAAAGGAACCTACCTCCCCCCTCACAACATTTCCGTATGCTGTATAGAGTTTATTAAAATAATGTGATGTATTAGAAGGAACCTACCTCCCCCCTCACAACATTTCCGTATGCTGTATAGAGTTAATTAAAATAATGTGATGTATTAAAAGGAACCTACCTCCCCTCTCCCAACATTTCTGTTACATATTAAAAAAAGCAACCTACCTCCCCCTCACAACATTTCCGTATGCTGTATAGAGTTTATTAAAATAATGTGATGTATTAAAAGGAACCTACCTCCCCCCTCACAACATTTCCGTATGCTGTATAGAGTTTATTAAAATAATGTGATGTATTAAAAGGAACCTACCTCCCCCCTCACAACATTTCCGTATGCTGTATAGAGTTTATTAAAATAATGTGATGTATTAAAAGGAACCTACCTCCCCTCTCCCAACATTTCTGTTACATATTAAAAACAACCTACCTCCCCCTCACAACATTTCCGTATGCTGTATAGTGTTTATTAAAATAATGTGATGTATTAAAAGGAACCTACCTCCCCCCTCACAACATTTCCGTATGCTGTATAGAGTTTATTAAAATAATGTGATGTATTAGAAGGAACCTACCTCCCCCCTCACAACATTTCCGTATGCTGTATAGAGTTTATTAAAATAATGTGATGTATTAAAAGGAACCTACCTCCCCCTCACAACATTTCCGTATGCTGTATAGAGTTTATTAAAATAATGTGATGTATTAGAAGGAACCTACCTCCCCCCTCACAACATTTCCGTATGCTGTATAGAGTTTATTAAAATAATGTGATGTATTAAAAGGAACCTACCTCCCCCCTCACAACATTTCCGTATGCTGTATAGAGTTTATTAAAATAATGTGATGTATTAAAAGGAACCTACCTCCCCTCTCCCAACATTTCTGTTACATATTAAAAACAACCTACCTCCCCCTCACATTTCCGTATGCTGTATAGAGTTTATTAAAATAATGTGATGTATTAAAAGGAACCTACCTCCCCCCTCACAACATTTCCGTATGCTGTATAGAGTTTATTAAAATAATGTGATGTATTAAAAGGAACCTACCTCCCCTCTCCCAACATTTCTGTTACATATTAAAAACAACCTACCTCCCCCTCACAACATTTCCGTATGCTGTATAGAGTTTATTAAAATAATGTGATGTATTAAAAGGAACCTACCTCCCCCCTCACAACATTTCCGTATGCTGTATAGAGTTTATTAAAATAATGTGATGTATTAGAAGGAACCTACCTCCCCCTCACAACATTTCCGTATGCTGTATAGAGTTTATTAAAATAATGTGATGTATTAGAAGGAACCTACCTCCCCCCTCACAACATTTCCGTATGCTGTATAGAGTTTATTAAAATAATGTGATGTATTAGAAGGAACCTACCTCCCCCCTCACAACATTTCCGTATGCTGTATAGAGTTTATTAAAATAATGTGATGTATTAAAAGGAACCTACCTCCCCTCTCCCAACATTTCTGTTACATATTAAAAACAACCTACCTCCCCCTCACAACATTTCCGTATGCTGTATAGAGTTTATTAAAATAATGTGATGTATTAGAAGGAACCTACCTCCCCCTCACAACATTTCCGTATGCTGTATAGAGTTTATTAAAATAATGTGATGTATTAAAAGGAACCTACCTCCCCCCTCACAACATTTCCGTATGCTGTATAGAGTTTATTAAAATAATGTGATGTATTAGAAGGAACCTACCTCCCCCTCACAACATTTCCGTATGCTGTATAGAGTTTATTAAAATAATGTGATGTATTAAAGGGAACCTACCTCCCCCTCACAACATTTCCGTATGCTGTATAGAGTTTATTAAAATAATGTGATGTATTAAAGGGAACCTACCTCCCCCTCACAACATTTCCGTATGCTGTATAGAGTTTATTAAAATAATGTGATGTATTAAAGGGAACCTACCTCCCCCTCACAACATTTCCGTATGCTGTATAGAGTTAATTAAAATAATGTGATGTATTAAAAGGAACCTACCTCCCCCTCACAACATTTCCGTATGCTGTATAGAGTTTATTAAAATAATGTGATGTATTAGAAGGAACCTACCTCCCCTCTCACAACATTTCCGTATGCTGTATAGAGTTTATTAAAATAATGTGATGTATTAAAAGGAACCTACCTCCCCCCTCACAACATTTCCGTATGCTGTATAGAGTTTATTAAAATAATGTGATGTATTAAAAGGAACCTACCTCCCCCCTCACAACATTTCCGTATGCTGTATAGAGTTTATTAAAATAATGTGATGTATTAAAGGGAACCTACCTCCCCCTCACAACATTTCCGTATGCTGTATAGAGTTTATTAAAATAATGTGATGTATTAAAAGGAACCTACCTCCCCCCTCACAACATTTCCGTATGCTGTATAGAGTTTATTAAAATAATGTGATGTATTAAAAGGAACCTACCTCCCCCTCACAACATTTCCGTATGCTGTATAGAGTTAATTAAAATAATGTGATGTATTAAAAGGAACCTACCTCCCCCTCACAACATTTCCGTATGCTGTATAGAGTTTATTAAAATAATGTGATGTATTAGAAGGAACCTACCTCCCCTCTCACAACATTTCCGTATGCTGTATAGAGTTTATTAAAATAATGTGATGTATTAAAAGGAACCTACCTCCCCCTCACAACATTTCCGTATGCTGTATAGAGTTTATTAAAATAATGTGATGTATTAAAAGGAACCTACCTCCCCCTCACAACATTTCCGTATGCTGTATAGAGTTTATTAAAATAATGTGATGTATTAAAAGGAACCTACCTCCCCCTCACAACATTTCCGTATGCTGTATAGAGTTTATTAAAATAATGTGATGTATTAAAAGGAACCTACCTCCCCCTCACAACATTTCCGTATGCTGTATAGAGTTTATTAAAATAATGTGATGTATTAAAAGGAACCTACCTCCCCCCTCACAACATTTCCGTATGCTGTATAGAGTTTATTAAAATAATGTGATGTATTAGAAGGAACCTACCTCCCCCCTCACAACATTTCCGTATGCTGTATAGAGTTTATTAAAATAATGTGATGTATTAAAAGGAACCTACCTCCCCCTCACAACATTTCCGTATGCTGTATAGAGTTTATTAAAATAATGTGATGTATTAAAAGGAACCTACCTCCCCCTCACAACATTTCCGTATGCTGTATAGAGTTTATTAAAATAATGTGATGTATTAAAAGGAACCTACCTCCCCCTCACAACATTTCCGTATGCTGTATAGAGTTAATTAAAATAATGTGATGTATTAGAAGGAACCTACCTCCCCCTCACAACATTTCCGTATGCTGTATAGAGTTTATTAAAATAATGTGATGTATTAGAAGGAACCTACCTCCCCTCTCACAACATTTCCGTATGCTGTATAGAGTTTATTAAAATAATGTGATGTATTAAAAGGAACCTACCTCCCCCTCACAACATTTCCGTATGCTGTATAGAGTTTATTAAAATAATGTGATGTATTAAAGGGAACCTACCTCCCCCTCACAACATTTCCGTATGCTGTATAGAGTTTATTAAAATAATGTGATGTATTAAAAGGAACCTACCTCCCCCTCACAACATTTCCGTATGCTGTATAGAGTTAATTAAAATAATGTGATGTATTAAAAGGAACCTACCTCCCCTCTCAACATTTCCGTATGCTGTATAGAGTTTATTAAAATAATATGATGTATTAAAAGGAACCTACCTCCCCCTCACAACATTTCCGTATGCTGTATAGAGTTTATTAAAATAATGTGATGTATTAAAAGGAACCTACCTCCCCCTCACAACATTTCCGTATGCTGTATAGAGTTTATTAAAATAATGTGATGTATTAAAAGGAACCTACCTCCCCCTCACAACATTTCCGTATGCTGTATAGAGTTTATTAAAATAATGTGATGTATTAGAAGGAACCTACCTCCCCCTCACAACATTTCCGTATGCTGTATAGAGTTAATTAAAATAATGTGATGTATTAAAGGGAACCTACCTCCCCCTCACAACATTTCCGTATGCTGTATAGAGTTCATTAAAATAATGTGATGTATTAAAGGGAACCTACCTCCCCCTCACAACATTTCCGTATGCTGTATAGAGTTTATTGAAATAATGTGATGTATTAGAAGGAACCTACCTCCCCCTCACAACATTTCCGTATGCTGTATAGAGTTAATTAAAATAATGTGATGTATTAAAGGGAACCTACCTCCCCCTCACAACATTTCCGTATGCTGTATAGAGTTTATTAAAATAATGTGATGTATTAAAGGGAACCTACCTCCCCCTCACAACATTTCCGTATGCTGTATAGAGTTAATTAAAATAATGTGATGTATTAAAGGGAACCTACCTCCCCCTCACAACATTTCCGTATGCTGTATAGAGTTTATTAAAATAATGTGATGTATTAAAGGGAACCTACCTCCACATCCTTAGCCAATTCTTCTGTCACAAAATTCTCAGTTGATGACTGAA
The DNA here is from genome assembly GCF_016097555.1 of Gigantopelta aegis. NCBI lineage: Eukaryota > Metazoa > Mollusca > Gastropoda > Neomphalida > Peltospiridae > Gigantopelta > Gigantopelta aegis. Next base: position 3,513,330 of record NC_054711.1, read on the forward strand.
AACAAAAACATATAAAGAAATGTAGGCAACTTAATATTTCTGGCTAGCTACTAAAGGTTAAAGTTCGTTTTGTTTAACAACACCACCAGAGCACATTGATTTGTTAATCATTGACTACTGGATGTCAAACATTCGGTAATTGCGACATACAATCTTAGAGAGGAAAAGCTATTGTTATAATTACAAACAAGACAAAGTTCAAAATGTACATAAATTACTTTCTTTTGTTGAACTATATCATGATTAGGAAATGTTTTATTTAACGACGCACTCAACACATTTTATTTAAGGTTATATGGCGTCGGACATATGGTTATGGACCACATATATTGAGATAGAAAACCCGCTGTCGCCACTTCATGGGCTACTCTTTTCGATTAGCAGCAAGGGATCTTTTATATGCACCATCCCATAGACAGGATAGCATAATATACCACAGCCTTTGATATACCAGTCGTGGTGCACTGGCTGGAACGAAAAATAGCCCAATGGGCCCACCAACAGGATCAATCCTAGACTGACCACGCATCAAGTGAGCGCTTTACCACTGGGCTACGTCCCGCCCCTCTATATCATGATTAGATAACGGTAATATTTTCAGCACTTCAAATCAAATTCAAATTTTTGTGAAAACTATTTTATGCAACAAAAAAAAAAAAATGTATTCCTCAAACTTACTTTAACGAGTCGAGAGAGAAGAAACCCGCTCTTGTATCTGTCATGAAACGTTGTCCAGTTCTTCTGAACAAACTTCCATATCAGTTGTCTGCCCTTGACCGATCCCCCTGCAGAACACAGCACAAACACGGTGTCCTGGGAACGAACCTTGTCCTGAAATATTCAGAACAGACAGCAATGTTTAATAGTACACAAGGAGAATTTGAAGAAGCAAATGGTTGATTTAAGGACGCACTCAACACATTTTATTTACAGTTATATGGCATCAGACATATGGTTATGGACCACACAGATATTGAGAGGAAACCTGCTGTCGCCACTTATGGGCTACTCTTTTCGATTAGCAGCAAGGGATCTTTTATATGCACCATCCCACAGACAGGATAGCACATACCACTGCCTTTGATACACCAGTCATGGTGCACTGGCTGGAACGAGAAATAGCCCAATGGGCACACCGACAGGGATTGATCCTGGACCAACCGTGCATCAAGCAAACGCTTGACCACTGGGCTATGTCCCGCCCAAACAAATCGATAAAAGAGAATTTGAATAACGCTAGCATACAATAAGGTTTAAAAAAACAAACAGGTGGGTCTATAAGCACTCAACTCTAAATCGATAAAAGAGAATTTGAATAACGCTAGCATACAATAAGGTTTTAAAAAACAAACAGGTGGGTCTATAAGCACTCAACTCTAAATCGATAAAAGAGAATTTGAATAACGCTAGCATACAATAAGGTTTTAAAAAACAAACAGGTGGGTCTATAAGCACTCAACTCTAAATCGATAAAAGAGAATTTGAATAACGCTAGCATACAATAAGGTTTTAAAAAACAAACAGGTGGGTCTATAAGCACTCAACTCTAAATCGATAAAAGAGAATTTGAATAACGCTAGCATACAATAAGGTTTAAAAAACAAACAGGTGGGTCTATAAGCACTCAACTCTAAATCGATAAAAGAGAATTTGAATAACGCTAGCATACAATAAGGTTTAAAAAACAAACAGGTGGGCAGGTGGGTCTATAAGCACTCAACTCTAAATCGATAAAAGAGAATTTGAATAACGCTAGCATACAATAAGGTTTAAAAAACAAACAGGTGGGTCTATAAGCACTCAACTCTAAATCGATAAAAGAGAATTTGAATAACGCTAGCATACAATAAGGTTTAAAAAACAAACAGGTGGGTCTATAAGCACTCAACTCTAAATCGATAAAAGAGAATTTGAATAACGCTAGCATACAATAAGGTTTAAAAAACAAACAGGTGGGTCTATAAGCACTCAACTCTAAATCGATAAAAGAGAATTTGAATAACGCTAGCATACAATAAGGTTTAAAAAACAAACAGGTGGGTCTATAAGCACTCAACTCTAAATCGATAAAAGGGCTGATCCTAATTATTTTTCAATTTATTAAAAAACAAAAAAAATTATTAATTTAATTTATTTTCTTTATTATTAATTTCTGATTTTCTTTATTATTTTTTTAAAATCTTAATTTATTAATTAAGATGTCAGTGAAAAGAAACAACTTTTTTTATCTGTATTTAAATATGTTTGTTTGTTAGGTTTTTAAATCACTTACACATGCAATTTTATTTTTATTTTGTAGCAGGTTTGTTTTGCTTATTCATGCCGAATGAGATATTCCCATTCTTACTTTCACAGAATAAAACCCAATATCCTACGTCATTAGCTAGTTATTCTCTATCTATCAATACTTACTGACAGAGCGAAGTCGAGCACTTTCTGAATCAACTCTTCCTTGTATAAAAATCATTTATTTACTTCCGTCAATACTTACCGACAGAGCGAAGTCGAGCACTTTCTGAATCAAGTCTTCCTTGTCGACCGCGCCGAGAGATCTTCCAATTCTGTCTCTCTCCTCCATCATATCTGCCTTGTCATACAGCTATGATGAAAAACAGCAGATTTAAATATCTCTCTTATGGACAGCTATCACGAAAAACCATCGTCACTGTGAACGATGTCAACATAGAGTGCTGTCAGCTTAGTAATTTTTAATTCCTCGTCATACGACCATAATTATTAATAGCACCTTATTCATTACAAGACCGAGCCTTGGTAAAACATTCCAGATGTTTGATTGTGTGGGTCTCGTGACAACATAATAATTATAATTTAATTACAACAGTTTGTAATAAAACTAAAACAAGTTCTGTTTCCTTCTTTTGTGTTGTTATTATTGTTTATATAATATGATGACATTGTTTTTAAAGTGCAATTTAAGTAAGTTCTTTTTCTTTAATGAAATTCGGTTGCGGGCTATTCAAAAGTTGTATGGGTGAGTCAAAATGTTGCTGTAAGTGGCCCGATTGGCCAGTCAAAAACAATCCCAAGTGCATACCCTGTACATACATACATTTGTATACCAAAATAATAATGTATAATTTTGTATTGTAACTCGTCACATCATCCCTGTGATTGGGACAGATAACAAATGTAAACAAGGGTTCTGTGAATAAATATTAGAAAACAGAAAGAAAAAAAGCCTGATGCTTTTGCTGCTGTTGGAAAAGTACTACCTATTTCTCCCATCCATAGCTATGCAAGACAGACCCATACCATGACGACAGCCCATATGCAATAAATCTGTCTTGCGTTTAACATGGGGAGTATTACTTCGTTGGTAATATATGACATCATATTAATGTGAGCTAATAATGGTTAGTTTTAGATCAATATTTTGTTAGTAAAACCTTCATTATAAAAGCTATCTTGTTCATTTGTAGTGTTAAATTTGATTTAACATATGAAACAGACGTGGCGAATATGACTGTGTAGTTTAGTTCAGATAAAATGCTCAAATAAAGAGGTTACTTTTTCATCCATATTTGTCTGTTCGTGTAAAATAAAATTTATCGAATGGATAGGAGAAAAAGACTCCATCAAATGCAGTCATATGGGATAGAAAAAGTACACACTCGGTTGTGAAATTATTTATTTTTGACACTGGAACTCAGCAAGTCTCGTCCCGGGTAGAAATTTCCACCACCTCGGGGTGTATTTGTTCTATCCCACATGACCACATATGATCAAGTCTTTTAATCTCACCTTTTTAATTCAGAAAGGTGAGACAAACACATTAGACTCAGTCTTAAACAGATTTTTCTCATCACCCACCTTTTTTGTTTTTTCACGAAGTAAACAATATTTAAGAAAACTTCAAAAATACCAAGAATTCTATGCACTTAAAGGTGTGAAAAACTTACCTCCAACATCTTTTTAAAGTCGGACGCATCTCCGTGAGTTAACACTGTTGTATAAACCTAAAAACAAACCATGTGATATTTTAGAAATAGCATTGAGAGAAATAACTGGGTTTGTGCAATTTTTGACGTTTAATAGATAATTTGTTAACGTTTTCTGCTGACCCAAAGCTAGCCCTGATTAATCCAATGAGTTTGCTGTTGTGTGCTAAGGTTTGTGACAGTTATTTTTCATTTTACTTTGTAATATATATTTTTTCGTAAGTATGAAATTACTGGAAGGTAAAATCTGGTTTAGGTTACTACAAACATTAAGACAACAAACACCTTGTTTAAATGGATACTGATAATCTAAATAGGACATTAATACCCAATTTGGCTCTCTAAGCATCTTAATGCCGGGGTATAAAAGCAGGGCTCGAACTTAACGATGAACAAGAGAATACCGGCTCACTCTACCCAATCCCAAAAGTTTATTTGTTTCATTGATTTTTTCTTATCATCGGCTATTGGACGTCAAACATATGGTCATTCTGACACTGTTTTTAGAGGAAACCCGCTGTCGCCACATAGGCTACTCTTTTTACGACAGGCAGCAAGGGATCTTTTATTTGCGCTTCCCACAGGCAGGATAGCACAAACCATGGCCTTTGTTGAACCAGTTATGGATCACTGGTCGGTGCAAGTGGTTTACACCTACCCATTGAGCAAACCCAAAAGGTCCCAGCAAGGAGCTATCTTTCGATCAACTAAGTTAAATGAACCAATTAGCTCCCATTCTAAATTATGTGTCAAAAATTACCTTTAAAACAGTATGCAACATTTACTATTCTCCATTAGTTCTATGGAACATTTGCAAATTCAATAGCATTAAAATCAACCCTCACCCGCTACAGACCTTTTCAGGCTGCTTGTGCTCCCTTGCACATGCCAGCACGGGCGACCCCTCTCCCAAACCTTTTCCTGTCCTGGACGGAGGAGCTTGTTCTGAATGTGCACATTAAAACCTATGACCTGACCTGACCTGACCTGACCATAGCAACGGCAATTGGCGTAGTTGCAGTATGAATTTCCGCCAGTCAGGGGCTTCACCGATGGATTAAAATTATTGCCATGGGTTGAAGGAACATTTTTTGGTTTTTATATTTGTTGCAAAAGTTACCGATTTAAAATTGCCGTAGACAGGCTTAAAATTGTCGTCGGTGAGCATTTTTCAAAATTGCTAACAAAACATGGAAAGAAGAAGAAAGGAAATGTTTTATTTAACAACGCACTCAACACATTTTATTTATGGTTATATGGTGTCGGACATATGGTTAAGGACCACACAGATATTGAGGGAGGAAACCCGCTGTCACCACTTCATGGGCTACTCTTTTCGATTAGCAGCAAGGGATCTTTTATATGCACCATCCCATCAAACATAGAAGAAAGGAAATTTGTATTTATCGATGCACTCAACACATTTTATTTATGGTTATATGGCATCAGACATATGGTTAGGGACTACACAGATACTGAGAGAGGAAACCCACTGTTACCACTTCATGGGCTACTATTTTTGATTAGCAGCAAGGGATCTTTTATATGCACCATCCCACAGACAAGGTAGTACATACCACAGCCTTTGATATACCAGTACATATAGTTTTAATGCTTATGGAATTGGTAATGAAACTAATGAAATAATTTCTGAACATCTGTTCCATTGAAAGAGGAATAATGCATTAGAAAATGATATACCAGTCGTGGTGCATTGCCTGGAGAGAGAAATAGCCCAATGAGCCCACCGACAGGGATCGATCCCAGACAGAGCATGCATCAGGTGAGCGATTTACCACTGGGCTACTTCCCGCACCTATAGGAAATCAATTTTTAAGTTCGAACCCTGTAACAGAAGATTTAAAGGGAGATGTGTTTTGCGGTGGCGGGGTGTGTGCGTGTGTGTGGTGGTGGTGGTGGATGGCACACAAAACACTTACTGGTCCTCTGAGATCGGCAGGTAAAACCTTGGTCCCACTGACGTGATCGGCAAACCGTTTCCGCGCCTCGGCAACCGTCTCGTCGTCACCATAGCGACCCATTTTTGTTAACACCAGACCGCGTAGCATGGCAACCAGATGACCTGCAACAAATAATATTAATCATGTCAATCTGAACAAAAACAGATCTATTAACAAAACACTGAAGATTAACAAAGCTTGATTCCATGATTTGACTGCAATGTGTATATAGTGAATAACAAAAGAAACGCACAAATCCAAATACACTATGCATAATCTGCATGGTGTAAATTATAATATACTGTCAAGGAAGGAAGGAAATATTTTATTTAACGATGCACTCAACACATTTTATTTACGGTTATATGGCATCAAGACATACGGTTACAGACCATACAGTTGCTGAGAGGAAACCCGCTGTCAGCAATTCATGGGCTACCTTTTTTCGATTAGCAGCAAGGGATCTTTGATGGATCTTTTATATGCACCATCCCACAGACAGGATAGCACATACCACGGCCTTTGCTATACCAGTCATGGTGCACTGCCTGGAACGAGAAATGGCCCAATGGCCCACTGGGCTACATCCCACCCCTCAACAGGATAAAGTAAAAAGTCCAGTTTTAAGATGTACAAGGTTTAGTTAGCTGTTTTGTGCTGACATTTAAAAAGGGATCATAAAGTAAAAAGTCCAGTTTTAAGATGTACACGGCTTAGTTAGCTGTTTTGTGCTGACATTTAAAAAGGGATCATAAAGTAAAAAGTCCAGTTTTAAGATGTACAAGCTTTAGATAGCTGTTTTGTGCTGACATTTAAAAAGGGATCATAAAGTAAAAAGTCCAGTTTTAAGATGTACAAGGTTTAGATAGCTGTTTTGTGCTGACATTTAAAAAGGGAGCATAAAGTAAAAAGTCCAGTTTTAAGATGTACAAGGTTTAGATAGCTGTTTTGTGCTGACATTTAAAAAGGGATCATAAAGTAAAAAGTCCAGTTTTAAGATGTACAAGGTTTAGATAGCTGTTTTGTGCTGACATTTAAAAAGGGATCATAAAGTAAACAGTTTTGTGCTGACATTTAAAAAGGGATCATAAAGTAAAAAGTCCAGTTTTAAGATGTACAAGGTTTAGATAGCTGTTTTGTGCTGACATTTAAAAAGGGATCATAAAGTAAAAAGTCCAGTTTTAAGATGTACAAGGTTTAGATAGCTGTTTTGTGCTGACATTTAAAAAGGGATCATAAAGTAAAAAGTCCAGTTTTAAGATGTACACGGTTTAGATAGCTGTTTTGTGCTGACATTTAAAAAGGGATCATAAAGTAAAAAGTCCAGTTTTAAGATGTACAAGGTTTAGATAGCTGTTTGGTGCTGACATTTAAAAAGGGATCATAAAGTAAAAAGTCCAGTTTTAAGATGTACAAGGTTTAGATAGCTGTTTGGTGCTGACATTTAAAAAGGGATCATAAAGTAAAAAGTCCAGTTTTAAGATGTACAAGGTTTAGATAGCTGTTTTGTGCTGACATTTAAAAAGGGATCATAAAGTAAAAAGTCCAGTTTTAAGATGTACAAGGTTTAGATAGCTGTTTTGTGCTGACATTTAAAAAGGGATCATAAAGTAAAAAGTCCAGTTTTAAGATGTACAAGGTTTAGATAGCTGTTTTGTGCTGACATTTAAAAAGGGATCATAAAGTAAAAAGTCCAGTTTTAAGATGTACAAGGTTTAGATAGCTGTTTGGTGCTGACATTTAAAAAGGGATCATGAAATAATGTCCGGTTTTGAGTCAATTCCAGTTTACGGATGGTTTTCAATGGAAGGAAGGAAGGAACTGTTTTATTTAACGAAGCACTCAACACATTTAATTTACGGATATATGACGTCGGACATATGGTTATGGACCACACAGATATTGAGAGGGGAAACCCACTGTCGCCACTTCATGGGCTACTCTTTTCGATTAGCAGCGAGGGATCTTTTATATGTACCATCCCACAGACAGGATAGCACATATCACAGCCTTTGGTATACCAGTTATTTGCAATGGCTGGAATGAGAAATAGCCCAATGGGACCATCGACGGGGATCGATCCCAAACCAACTGCGGATCAAGCAAGCACTTTACCACTGGACTACGTCCCACCCAACTTACATGGTGTAAATTATAACATACTGTGAAGACTCTCTCAACTGGACATCATTGTTCGCCATAAGTAAAATCAAGGCAAGCACTTTACCACTGGGCTACGTCCCACCCAATTTACATGGTGTAAATTATAACATACTGTGAAGACTCTCTCAACTGGACATCATTGTTCGCCATAAGTAAAATCAAGGCAAGCACTTTACCACTGGGCTACGTCCCACCCAATTTACATGGTGTAAATTATAATATACTGTGAAGACTCTCTCAACTGGACATCATTGTTCGCCATAAGTAAAATCAAGGCAAGCACTTTACCACTGGACTACGTCCCACCCAATTTACATGGTGTAAATTATAATATACTGTGAAGACTCTCTCAACTGGACATCATTGTTCGCCATAAGTAAAATCAAGGCAAGCACTTTACCACTGGGCTACGTCCCACCCAATTTACATGGTGTAAATTATAACATACTGTGAAGACTCTCTCAACTGGACATCATTGTTCGCCATAAGTAAAATCAAGGCAAGCACTTTACCACTGGGCTACGTCCCACCCAATTTACATGGTGTAAATTATAACATACTGTGAAGACTCTCTCAACTGGACATCATTGTTCGCCATAAGTAAAATCAAGGCAAGCACTTTACCACTGGACTACGTCCCACCCAATTTACATGGTGTAAATTATAATATACTGTGAAGACTCTCTCAACTGGACATCATTGTTCGCCATAAGTAAAATCAAGGCAAGCACTTTACCACTGGACTACGTCCCACCCAATTTACATGGTGTAAATTATAACATACTGTGAAGACTCTCTCAACTGGACATCATTGTTCGCCGTAAGTAAAATCAAGGCAAGCACTTTACCACTGGGCTACGTCCCACCCAATTTACATGGTGTAAATTATAACATACTGTGAAGACTCTCTCAACTGGACATCATTGTTCGCCGTAAGTAAAATCAAGGCAAGCACTTTACCACTGGACTACGTCCCACCCAATTTACATGGTGTAAATTATAACATACTGTGAAGACTCTCTCAACTGGACATCATTGTTCGCCATAAGTAAAATCAAGGCAAGCACTTTACCACTGGACTACGTCCCACCCAATTTACATGGTGTAAATTATAACATACTGTGAAGACTCTCTCAACTGGACATCATTGTTCGCCATAAGTAAAATCAAGGCAAGCACTTTACCACTGGACTACGTCCCACCCAATTTACATGGTGTAAATTATAACATACTGTGAAGACTCTCTCAACTGGACATCATTGTTCGCCATAAGTAAAATCAAGGCAAGCACTTTACCACTGGACTACGTCCCACCCAATTTACATGGTGTAAATTATAATATACTGTGAAGACTCTCTCAACTGGACATCATTGTTCGCCATAAGTAAAATCAAGGCAAGCACTTTACCACTGGACTACGTCCCACCCAATTTACATGGTGTAAATTATAATATACTGTGAAGACTCTCTCAACTGAACATCATTGTTCGCCATAAGTAAAATCAAGGCAAGCACTTTACCACTGGGCTACGTCCCACCCAATTTACATGGTGTAAATTATAACATACTGTGAAGACTCTCTCAACTGGACATCATTGTTCGCCATAAGTAAAATCAAGGCAAGCACTTTACCACTGGGCTACGTCCCACCCAATTTACATGGTGTAAATTATAACATACTGTGAAGACTCTCTCAACTGGACATCATTGTTCGCCATAAGTAAAATCAAGGCAAGCACTTTACCACTGGACTACGTCCCACCCAATTTACATGGTGTAAATTATAATATACTGTGAAGACTCTCTCAACTGGACATCATTGTTCGCCATAAGTAAAATCAAGGCAAGCACTTTACCACTGGACTACGTCCCACCCAATTTACATGGTGTAAATTATAACATACTGTGAAGACTCTCTCAACTGGACATCATTGTTCACCATAAGTAAAATCAAGGCAAGCACTTTACCACTGGGCTACGTCCCACCCAATTTACATGGTGTAAATTATAACATACTGTGAAGACTCTCTCAACTGGACATCATTGTTCGCCATAAGTAAAATCAAGGCAAGCACTTTACCACTGGACTACGTCCCACCCAATTTACATGGTGTAAATTATAATATACTGTGAAGACTCTCTCAACTGGACATCATTGTTCGCCATAAGTAAAATCAAGGCAAGCACTTTACCACTGGACTACGTCCCACCCAATTTACATGGTGTAAATTATAATATACTGTGAAGACTCTCTCAACTGGACATCATTGTTCGCCATAAGTAAAATCAAGGCAAGCACTTTACCACTGGGCTACGTCCCACCCAATTTACATGGTGTAAATTATAATATACTGTGAAGACTCTCTCAACTGGACATCATTGTTCGCCATAAGTAAAATCAAGGCAAGCTGTAGATCACTCTTCTAAAATTGTTATGTCATGTGCTATTTAACTTGTGATTCTGTTAAATTTTAATTTCATTATGCTCCAAAATACATCTTAGAGATCCTAATTTTTCACACAGTATCTCAAGGGTGTATACTACCAAATCAAATCCCATAGACGACAATAGTAACATATGTGGCTAAAACTCCTACCTGCAACGTATCAATCGACATAAACGCCACGGATATAAATACTACCACCTCTCACCCTTAAAGTGAATCACAAAAAAGTGGGTGTCAAGCTGCTCATTTCTGAGATAACGGGTAGCGTCTATGACTACCCTAGTTCCGCACACAATATGAGTACCCCATACATGTTCCAAGCACAAGGCTATTTGACACAGTGGTACTAGATGAAATAAAATTGCATACATTTTTAGCCCAGATGAAAGTAATTTTTTTTACAACCAACACACTCACATTTATAACCAATCACAGGACTTGTGGTGTTCACTTCTCTATCAAAAGTTTGGTGCACCTCGAACTTTGACCCAGCCGGAAGTTATTTGGTTTAGTACTACCTATACTGATAATATACATTTTTCAAAAAGTGTCCAGCTATGTGTTTTTATGACAACCAGGATCTGGTGTGCTCTGACATAAAGTGACAGCCTCACTGAAACTGTTGTTTCTACAGTGCAACCTAATATAATGTACACCTCATAAGGCATATATATTGTATACAGTTTTGTACAAATGCAATATGTCATATTAAACAACAAAATGTTTTAAAATAAAACTCCTGAAGATATTTACTGTCAGTTTGGTGTGTGTACTCAGGTATATATGTAGAGACAACAAAGATAGTCAGAGTACCTCTACCCCTTTAAAGTATTCCATTAAAACACATGCACTTGACTGACCCCTAGATTAGGAGACCTAACAGGTACATCAAAGAAATATCAGTATTAAAAAAATACACTGTCTGAGGAAGGAAACACCAACATGACTGTACCTGTATGAAGTAATAACTTAATGTTCTGGACATTAGTGTTGGGAGGAAATCCTGTATGCAGGGTGTGGCCGTCTTCAAGTTATCAGGTGTGGGAATTTCAAATCCATCAGCCATGCTGATTTTCATAATGAACCATCAAAACCATTGGGAGCCACCCATATTCCTGACTATATTTTATTTGTAGCCTACTGTAGTTGGAGCTTTTAATATTTGTGATATCTGGAATTATCACCCAGCTTTCACACATTTATTTTTGATTAATTACTTAAAAAAACTACTTTTAAATGACATAATTACCCGAACATCTATTTTATTGCATTATTTTCTAATCCAGATCAATACAATATGTATATTGGATGTATTTCTACAATCAGTAATCCAGCATTTTATTTAGCTAGTAACATTGGGTAATACAGCTTTAACAATAAACTAAATTACCAACTTACTCCAAGGCAGATAATCAAATCTGAAAAAAATTGGTTCTGAATCCAGTATAAACCTAAAATGGTCTTCATGAGAGCAAACTAAGTGATTATTAAGAAAAATATTTGATCTGGAGATCTAAAGGTATGTTTAACAAGATTATTGTTATGTATAACTAAGAACAGAAGGCACAATAGTGACAACAAATTTAATTATGTCTTTGGTGAAGTTTTTCTTTAAATTTATTGAAAATTTTGCATAAAACTACAAACTTGTCTAAAATATAAGTTAGCACCCTATAAATATGTCAAAATGACAATAAAAATCAAGTTCTTTACAAATTTGAGTTTTCAGAATTTCATACATGAAAAATTAACTATGTTAATGGAAACTAAAGACATTAACCCACTATTGACACATGATATTTTTAATATAAAAATAAATTGCTATTAAAATCTTAATTCAGGTTGCCTATATATAACACCATATTTAAGAGCAGTTGTATATGGTAAGTCAAATACCATGTAAAAAGAAATTATTGAAATATTTACAGTATGAATTATAGGCCAAAACCAACTTTTCCTCAGTGCTAACTTTGATTCAAACTCCATTCAGAGCCATGTATAGTGATTAGTGTCAAGGTCACGGTCATTGTGAACTTGCGTGGTCCAGTGACAGCTAATTAATCAACCAGTATAGTTTAATTAAACAAAATCACAAAATCATAATATTTTTTATTATGCACTGAATATGTGCTATAGGGTGTATACTACCAAATCAAATCCCATAGACGACAATAGTAACATATGTGGCTAAAACTCCTACCTGCAACGTATCAATCGACATAAACGCCACGGATATAAATACTACCACCCCTCACCCTTAAAGTGAATCACAAAAAGTGGGTGTCAAGCTGCTCATTTCTGAGATAACGGGTAGCGTCTATGACTACCCTAGTTCCGCACACAATTTGAATACTTTTTTTTTACAGGTACCCCATACATGTTCCAAGCACAAGGCTATTTGACACAGTGGTACTAGATGAAATAAAATTGCATACATTTTTAGCCCAGATGAAAGTAATTTTTTTTACAACCAACACACTCACATTTATAACCAATCACAGGACTTGTGGTGTTCACTTCTCTATCAAAAGTTCGGTGCACCTCGAACTTTGACCCAGCCGGAAGTTATTTGGTTTAGTACTACCTCAAACCACATGCAACAGGGCTTCTAGATTATGGTAGCCCCACTCCCATGGCTAGTGATATTCAGTGTTGGGCTAGTAAATAACTACTATTGCCATGCCCGACAGGGCTTCTAGATTATGGTAGCCCCACTCCCATGGCTAGTGATATTCAGTGTTGGGCTAGTAAATAACTACTATTACCATGCCCGACGGCTAGTGAAAAAAAGGTTGTCAAATGCTGTATTTAAGTTAATTTTGTATATATGAATATCTTTCCCCTACCCAAAACCCCCAATCTAAGGGATTTTAAGCTCTAGCTCCCTCTTTAGGTGACATATGTGATTATTACTATTAGTAAAATTATATTTACTTTAAAGTAAAGTAGTGCCAGTGGATTTTTAATCATGGCTAGTAAAAAAAAATAATTACCGATCCCATAGCTAGTGGATTTTATCAAAATTCGAGAAGCCATGATGTAAAAGAAGGAAGGAAATGATTTATTTAAAGACACACTCAACACATTTTTAATTACGGTTATATGGCGTCGGATGAAGCTCTTAATTTCAGCAGGACATATTTCTTTTGACCTAGTTAATTAAAACAAAATAACAGCAGGCCATATTTGGCTTCCTATTTCAAGTCCTGTGAGGCATTCTCTCGTCGTATTTTCTTTACCTTCATCGTTCTTGGCATCCCAGCCGACTTTCTTGGCGATCGTTCGGAAGAGTTTTTTGGCGAACAATTTGTAGTTGTCGTAGGCGTCTGTGTACTGCAGCAGCAGAGCGAGACCCGACAGGTTCTGGGAGAGGTCAGTCCACACGGTGTAGTTGTCTTCATTCGCGTACGCCTCCACCACTTTCAGAATGTCCACCGACGACACCATGCCCGCTCGTGCCTGTAAGACATTACAATAGGCATAATAATGTAAATCATAAAATATTAGCAAGTATAAAATTTACACTTCATTTCATGCAAATATTTCATGAGCCCTCTATATTACAACCGATTTGGTCACATATGCGACAATGTTTTTCATCTGGCAACTAAAACATTTCATATTATCTCTATAAATATACAGTAGGCGCCATCTGGCTCCTAGATGAAAAAGTTAACATGTTCATGACTAATTCCCTCCCTCCACTCTTTTTTGTTTAATGACACCACTAGAGCACACTGACTTTATTAATCATCGGCTATTGGATGACAAATATTAGGTAATTCTGACATAGTCTTCAGAAGGAAAGTTTTTTTGGTACTTCTCACTCGTAGTCATCAGAGGAAACCTTGTACATGTTTTTTTGGTACTTCTCACTCGTAGTCATCAGAGGAAACCTTGTACATGTTTTTTTGGTACTTCTCACTCGTAGTCATCAGAGGAAACCTTGTACAAGTTTTTTTGGTATTTCTCACTCGTAGTCATCAGAGAAAACCTTGTACATGTTTTTTTGGTACTTCTCACTCGTAGTCATCAGAGGAAACCTGGTATATGGTTTTTTGGTACTTCTCACTCGTAGTCATCAGAGGAAACCTGCTACATGTTTTTTTGGTACTTCTCACTTGTAGTCATCAAAGGAAACCTGGTATATGGTTTTCAATGCAGCAAGGGATCTTTTATATGCACATTCCCACAGACAGGAAAGCACATACCACGGCCTTTGTCCAGTTGTGGTGCACTGATTGAATGAGAAAAACCCAATCAGATGAATTGATCCACCGAGGTGATTCGATCCTGCTAGTCTTCAGAGAAAACCCACTAAGTGTTTACATTAGTAGCCAAGTATCAGACCAGTGTTTGAGCGTACAATCAAAGCACCTTATGCCGGCATTTGACTAATCTAGATCCTGCCCCCTTTCCCATAGAAAGAACAGCACATACCACAGCTTTTGATGTACCAATCACGGTGATTTTATTAAAGGGGGAAAACAAATCCATCTAGTTTACTAAGAGTTATCGACTATATGACCTATCGGTATCAGTAAGCTACACTAAACAGTATGCTACTAGGTAGAGATATATAAACTCACGTAGGAAGGAAATGTTTTATTTAACGATGCACTCAACACATTTTATTTACGGTTATATAGCATCAGATATATGGTCAAGGACACACAGATATTGAGAGAGGAAACCTGCTGTCGCCACTTCACGGGCTACTCTTTTCTATTAGCAGCAAGGACTCTTTTATATGCACCATCCCACGGACAGGGTAGAACATACCACGACCGTTGTGGTGCACTGGCTGGAACGAAAAATAGCCCAATGGGCCCATTGATAGGGATTGATCCCAGTCCAAACACTTTACAACTGGGCTACATCCAGCCCCTCTATAAACTCACGAGAGCAAACAGATCACTCTGAAGTCCGAGTCGGTCGCGGGGAGGCAATGTTTGGTCGCGGATCGCTGGAATCAACAAGTCCAACATGGATGATGTGTACTGGACTCGATATGGCCCCACTGTTCCTGCATTGATCTGAAAACAAAAATTACATAGAAATAAATGTCTCTCCTATAATAAAAAAAATTCAGTGAACTGTGGGTGCAACTATAAACCAAGTTTCATTGACCTAGAAATGAAACTGAGCTAAATGTTAAACTTTAAAAGTTAAATTTTAATTTTATGGATTCCTCTAGTGGTTGCAGATGCACAGCTCATAATTTTTTTTATAGTGAATGAATGAATGAATGTTTAACGACACCCCAGCACAAAAATACACATCGGCTATTGGGTGTCACAAATGGTAAGTATATGAAAATATTATTTATATATATTTATGTAAAACCACAGTATAAGGAGCTGTGGGTGAAAAGTATAATACAATATATAAAATCAAGGTAAGTATATTTTAAAACTTTGTATAGAAGTCAAAGTGTTTTAAAAACTTTACAATTAATTCTGGATGGAATTTAAAGGATTCCAAAACATTTCTGTTGCCAAATATATCATTTCTTGTCGGCTTGATGTAGCGCATAGTCAGTGTACACTGACAATGTTCACACTGAGGAGGAGAGTCATTCTTTAAAATAAATGAATGCGTCAAATATGTATGGCCGATGCGGGCACAGCACAAGACTACTAGCCAACATTTGTTTTGCAGCATGGCTAGCGCCCATGCAATTACCCATGTCAATGGAAAGACAGCAATTACCCACGTCAATAGAAAGACAGCAATTACCCGCGTCAGTGGAAAGACAGCAATTACCCGCATCAATGGAAAGACAGCAATTACCCGCGTCAGTGGAAAGACAGCAATTACCCACGTCAATGGAAAGACAGCAATTACCCGCGTCAATAGAAAGACAGCAATTACCCGCGTCAGTGGAAAGACAGCAATTACCCGCGTCAATAGAAAGACAGCAATTACCCGCGTCAATAGAAAGACAGCAATTACCCGCGTCAGTGGAAAGACAGCAAGTACCCGCGTCAATAGAAAGACAACAATTACCCGCGTCAGTGGAAAGACAGCAATTACCCGCGTCAGTGGAAAGACAGCAATTACCCGCGTCAGTGGAAAGACAGCAATTACCCGCGTCAGTGGAAAGACAGCAATTACCCGCGTCAGTGGAAAGACAGCAAGTACCCGCGTCAATAGAAAGACAACAATTACCCGCGTCAGTGGAAAGACAGCAATTACCCGCGTCAGTGGAAAGACAGCAATTACCCGCGTCAGTGGAAAGACAGCAATTACCCGCGTCAGTGGAAAGACAGCAATTACCCGCGTCAGTGGAAAGACAGCAATTACCCACGTCAATAGAAAGACAGCAATTACCCGCGTCAATAGAAAGACAGCAATTACCCGCGTCAGTGGAAAGACAGCAATTACCCGCGTCAGTGGAAAGACAGCAATTACCCGCGTCAGTGGAAAGACAGCAATTACCCACGTCAATAGAAAGACAGCAATTACCCGCGTCAGTGGAAAGACAGCAATTACCCGCGTCAGTGGAAAGACAGCAATTACCCGCGTCAGTGGAAAGACAGCAATTACCCGCGTCAGTGGAAAGACAGCAATTACCCGCGTCAGTGGAAAGACAGCAATTACCCGCGTCAGTGGAAAGACAGCAATTACCCGCGTCAATAGAAAGACAGCAATTACCCGCGTCACTGGAAAGACAGCAATTACCCGCGTCAATAGAAAGACAGTAATTACCCGCGTCAATAGAAAGACAGTAATTACCCGCGTCAGTGGAAAGACAGCAATTACCCGCGTCAGTGGAAAGACAGCAATTACCCGCGTCAATGGAAAGACAGCAATTACCCGCGTCAGTGGAAAGACAGCAATTACCCACGTCAATGGAAAGACAGCAATTACCCGCGTCAATGGAAAGACAGCAATTACCCGCGTCAATAGAAAGACAGCAATTACACGCGTCAGTGGAAAGACAGCAATTACCCGCGTCAATAGAAAGACAGCAATTACCCGCGTCAGTGGAAAGACAGCAATTACCCGCGTCAATAGAAAGACAGCAATTACCCGCGTCAATAGAAAGACAGCAATTACCCTCGTCAATAGAAAGACAGCAATTACCCGCGTCAGTGGAAAGACAGCAATTACCCGCATCAGTGGAAAGACAGCAATTACCCACGTCAATGGAAAGACAGCAATTACCCGCGTCATTGGAAAGACAGCAATTACCCGTGTCAGTGGAAAGACAGCAATTACCCGCGTCAATAGAAAGACAGTAATTACCCACGTCAGTGGAAAGACAGCAATTACCCGCGTCAATAGAAAGACAGCAATTACCCGCGTCAATAGAAAGACAGCAATTACCCAAGTCAATAGAAAGACAGCAATGACCCGCGTCAGTGGAAAGACAGCAATTACCCGCATCAGTGGAAAGACAGCAATTACCCACGTCAATGGAAAGACAGCAATTACCCGCGTCATTGGAAAGACAGCAATTACCCGCGTCAGTGGAAAGACAGCAATTACCCGCGTCAATAGAAAGACAGCAATTACCCACGTCAGTGGAAAGACAGCAATTACCCGCGTCAATAGAAAGACAGCAATTACCCGCGTCAATAGAAAGACAGCAATTACCCAAGTCAATAGAAAGACAGCAATGACCCGCGTCAGTGGAAAGACAGCAATTACCCGCGTCAATAGAAAGACAGCAATTACCTGCGTCAGAGGAAAGACAGCAATTACCCACGTCAATGGAAAGACAGCAATTACCCGCATCATTGGAAAGACAGCAATTACCCATGTCAATGGAAAGACAGCAATTACCCGCATCAATGTAAAGACAGCAATAACCCGCGTCAATGCAAAGACAGCAATTACCCGCGTCAATGGAAAGACAGCAATTACCCGCATCAATGGAAAGACAGCAATTACCCGCGTCAGTGGAAAGACAGCAATTACCCGCATCAATGGAAAGACAGCAATTACCCACGTCAATGGAAAGACAGCAATTACCCGCGTCATTGGAAAGACGTTAATACAAATCAACTGAATCGATTATTACTCATGCAGCTAAAACTGCAGTAATGGATTTAGGAAGCCTAAACTGGATACAGATACAGAATTAAGATAAAATGAAAATGTTAATAAATACTGGTTACTGGGCAAAAACACTTCTCTCACTAACCACTAACCATCTGTCTTGGACAGCACAAATAGCCGAGGTCTGTGCCCAGAACAGCGTGCTTGAACCTTAACTGAATATAAGCACGAAAATAAGTATAAATGAAAATGTTAATAAATACTGGTTACTGAGAAACAGCCGAGAACTCTTCGAGTTCACGCACCTTGATCCAATCAGTGGACTTGACCCCATCTATCGTCACGGTAACGGAGGCGTCGTCCAGAACGATGGTCTTGACGGGTTTTTCCGGACTGCTGGGTGTGATCACACCGATAGGAACCATCCACTTGGACTTACAACCTAAAACAACAAAATCAGTCCCAAAATGACCCCCAAAAACAGAAAGATTTTGTTTAAAAACACAACTAGAGCACATTGTTTAATTAATCATCGGCTATTGGATGTCAAACACTTGGTAATTCAGTCAACAGAGGAAACCCACTATATTTTTCCAAATGCAGCAAGGGATCTTTTATATGCACATCCCAGACAGGATAGCACATACCACAGCCTTTGATATACCAGTCGTGATGCATTGGTTGGAACGAAAAATATGAAATGACCATGTCCTTATCTAAATTATACCCAACTATGTTTTTTGCTGTGTACATACATTTGACGAATATCTTTGCAATGAAAACATGAAAACTGTATTAGTATTGTGATAGCCTATATGCAAACAAGACATAACCGATATTAAATTTAAAATTTTAAAAGTAATATCATACAAAGGTAGAAACTTTGGAAGAGATGATAAAACCTGTAAGTGATCACAACTGCCTTGTATATAGAGATTATTACACTCGTATGTGTGTCGTACTGATTTTACAAAATGAGTGTCAGGATTTTGGTATTGCACGACAGAGACCGAGGGTAATACACGAATCCTGACACGAGTTTCGTAAAATCAGTATGACTCACACACGAGTGTAATAATTTCTTTATTATCCATATTATTATTGTGGTTTTCTTTATGAATAACAAGACCCAACTCAAAATGTTTCCACCACAAATGCAGTTTGAGCTAGGACTGGAGAAGCAACGTCATGTTATGATGTCGCTTACCAAAATGACGTCATTACACTTGTTATTACACATGTGCTTTGTATGATTATTATTAACTTGGTTATGTTGATCATAATAAATTATTATGGATAATAAAATCAAGTTATGACATTAGCAGATTTAATACACCTGTTTTACATTTTTAGAAGTATGTTATAAATACCATAAACCATAAAATATTAGCGATCTTAAAATTTATCGAAATCCAAGTAAGTGACATTGGCGACATAAAAATTTATCGAAGTCTTCATTTCATTTCAAATTATTTTCGTGCTCGTATTGAGTTAAGGTTCAAGCACGCTGTCCTGAGCACACACCTCAACTATCTGAGCTGTCTGTCCAGAACAGTGAGTTAGTGGTTAGTGAGAGAGAAGAGGGTGTAGTGGTTTTACACCTAACTAATGAGTCGTTAACATTCGCTCTGGGTGGGAGGCGGTACCGGGCTGCGAACCCTGTACCTACCAGCCTTATGTCCGATGGCTTAACCACGACACCACCAAGGCCCGTAGCGAGGTCTGTATTAGCAGACATTATAAAGAATATTTTAATATATTTTGACATTATAGAGCTTACACACAAATTAAATGTAATAGAAAGTTGCAGTAATATGCATGTAACTACCTGACTGTTGTTTGCTATATCAACAGCCTGTAACGATTGTTGTGTTTTCAGATAAACACTGACAAAATAATCACACAAAACTTTTTCGGAACAGTCTCTTCTACGTCTCTATAAATTTAGCGTTAACAGAGCTTGTAGAATTTTTATAAAATCCACTAGCCATGGGATCAGTGATTTTAGAAATTCACTAGCCACGATTAAAAATTCACTAGCCCTACTTTACTTAAAATTAATACATTTTTACTAAATGCTAGTAATAATCAAATATGTTACCTAAAGAGGGAGATAGAGCTTAAAAACACTAACATTGGGGGTTGGGGTGTGGGCAGGATATTGATATTTACAAAATAGACATAACTGCAACATTTGAGAAAAAAAAATTCACTAGCCGTCGGGCATGGCAATAGTAGTTATTTAGTAGCCCAAAACTAAATATCACTAGCCATGAGAGTGGGGCTAGGAAAGGAGAACAAGAGATGAGATTCCTGTCCAATGTGCCCCACCATCTAAATAAAATCACAAAATAATAATTAATGTTATCATCAACTAACCAGCTGGAATCAGGCCATCGGCACAGAACTTCTCTTGGGTTATTTTGAGAGTTCGTTTATCACCATCTTGGGAGTCAGTCACCTACAAGGAAGGAAGGAAATGGTTGATTTAATGAACACTCAACACATTTTATTTTACGGTTATATGGTGTCAGACATATGGTTACGGACCACATACATACTGAGGGAGGAAACCCGCTGTCGCCACTTCATGGCCTACTCTTTTCAATTAGAAGCAAGGGATCTTTTATTTGCACCATCCCATAGACAGGATAGCACAAACCACAGCCTTTGATATATCAATCATGGTGCACTGGCTGGAGCGAGAAATAGCCCAATGGGCCCACTGACAGGGATCGATCCCAAACCGACTGCGCATCAAGCTATGTCTCGCCCCCAGTAACCTACAAAACACAGATGTATACAAGCTTATTAATACTGCAATCTAAACTGTGTCTGTGTGCGTCTGTACGTCTGTATGTGTATGTTTGTGTTTCTGTAATATACATATTTCTTTACTTCTTTTTATTAATTAAAAAAATATGTTTTTTCATCTCTTTTTAACAGAATATTTGATAAAATTAAAATTATGCGAGTTAAAGGTCCTGTAGACTACTTGTCATAAGTGTTGGGCAATGAGTATTTCAACCCCTGAACAGACATACTTTAGTACTAAAAAAATCCACTGCTAGAGCACATTGATTTATTAATCATTGGCTATTGGATGTCAAACATTTGGTAATATTTACATTTAGTCTTAGAAAGGAAACCTGCTACATTTTTCCATTAGTTGCAAGGGATCTTTTATATGCACCATCCTACAGACAGGATAGTACATACCATGACCGTTGATGTATACCAATCATGGTGCACTGGCTGGAACGAGCAACAAGCCCAATGGGCCCACCGACTAGGATTGATTCCAGATTGACTGCGCATCAAGCGAGCGCTTTACCACTGGGCTACACCCCGCCCCAACTATCATAAGTGTTGTGCAATGAGAATTTCAAGCCCTGAACAGACACACTTGAGTACCTTCACTACTGGGAATGTTAGGTCCATCTCAAATCTACTGACTATGCTTGAGTATCTGTCATAAGTATTTGGTAATGAGAATTTCAAGCCCTGAACAAATACACTTGAGTATCTATCATAAGAGTTGGGCAATGAGACTTTCAAGCCCTGAACAGACACACTTGAGTATCTATCATAAGAGTTGGGCAATGAGAATTTCAAGCCCTGAACAGACATGTTCGAGTGTGTCATAAGTGTTTTGTAATGAGAATTTCAAGCCCTGAACGGACAGGCCTGAGTACCTTCAGTACGGGGAATCCCATCTGTTTGGTCCAGGTGGTCATCATGGCGGCGACGGGTTTCTTACTGGCGTCCTCCAGCGCTGACCACAGGTCCTCCGTCCATGCGTTCTTGTACTGGTGCTTAGTCAGGTAGGCATTCATGCCGGATCGGAAATCCTGAATTAAAGAAATAATAAAGAATTAATATTAATACATGCGTTTTTGTACTGGTGCTTAGTCAGGTACGCATTCATGTCAGATCGGAAAACCTGAATTAAAGAAATAATAAAGAGTTAATAATAAAGAATTAATATTAATACATGCGTTCTTGTACTGGTGCTTAGTCAGGTACGCATTCATGCCAGATCGGAAATCCTGAATTAAAGAAATAATAAAGAAATAATAAAGAATTAATATTAATACATGCGTTCTTGTACTGGTGCTTAGTCAGGTACGCATTCATGCCAGCTCGGAAATCCTGAATTAAAGAAATAATAAAGAATTAATATTAATACATGCGTTCTTGTACTGGTGTTTAGTCAGGTACGCATTCATGTCAGATCAGAAATCCTGAATTAAAGAAATAATAAAGAATTAATATTAATACATGCGTTCTTGTACTGGTGCTTATTTAGGCATGCATTCATGCCAGCTCGAAAATCCTGAATTAAAGAAATAATAAAGAATTAATATTAATACATGCGTTCTTGTACTGGTGTCAGGTACGCATTCATGCCAGATCGGAAATCCTGAATTAAAGAAATAATAAAGAATTAATATTAATACATGCGTTCTTGTACTGGTGTCAGGTACGCATTCATGTCAGCTCGGAAATCCTGAATTAAAGAAATAATAAAGAATTAATATTAATACATGCGTTCTTGTACTGGTGTCAGGTACGCATTCATGCCAGCTCGGAAATCCTGAATTAAAGAAATAATAAAGAATTAATATTAATACATGCGTTCTTGTACTGGTGTTTAGTCAGGTACGCATTCATGCCAGATCGGAAATCCTGAATTAAAAATATAATAAAAAATTAGTATTAATACACGCGTTTTTGTACTGGTGTTTAGTCAGGTACGCATTTATGCCAGATCGGAAATCTTGAATTTAAAAAAAAAAAATTGGTCTAAGCCAACAGAAAAAATATGAGGAGCAAAGAAAGACGTCCAACCATATCAGTGAATGAGAAAGAAAGATACTTCAATTAATTGACTGGAACAGCAAGCAGAGGATTCGTTGGAAGATTTTATGCCATCTCCTTGGTTATTGGGATGTTCGGACCAGACTACTATCATAGGGGAATACGCAATTGTAGAAATTATTATTAATATAGGCTTGAATGAATGTACTTAGTCAGGACTGTGTGCATGCATGGATTAATTTCTCAAAACATATCCTCCATCAGATACAAATGAAAATGATAATATAAGTAGAAAAAATACAGCAATGTTTACATGATTTTGAAGTTTAGGTTACTGTGAGCTCTTTATCAAACAAAAAGGTTTATTTTGTTTAACACCACCACTAGAGCACCTTCATTTATTAATCATTGTCTAATGAATGTCAAACATTTGGTAATACTGACACAGTCTTTAGTTAAAAGTCTGTTTTGCTTAACACCACCACTAGAGAACAAGGATTATTACATATAATCTATTGGATGTTAACCATTTGATAATTCTGACAGTCTTCAGAGCAAACCTAAAACATTTTACCAATAACATTAAGGGATCTTTCATATTCAATTTTCTACAGACAGAAGAGCACATACCACGGTCTTTGATAGGCTAGTCGTAATGCACTGGATGGATCCACTGAGGTGGTTTGATCCCATGATGCAACAGTGTTTGAGATTAAAAATTTTGGGCAGTATCCCAGTTGGATACTAACATTTCAAAATCTGGTATCCCACCTGAGAATTTAGTATCCCACTTAAATGAAATTCATATATTACATCATAACAAACTTGGACGACATTGTTCTCGTTCCCAGTCTATTGCTACGTTGCTACTGCTCCAGTGTAGCATTAGACTGGGTGCGAGCTTGAAAATATCGCTACTCAACTTCACCAGTAAATGATGACTTTCACTGTTTCAGCGAAAAATAAAAACACAGGATTAAAAAAACCAACATCATATGGTATCCCAGTGGGATACTGGGTTATTGAAGTCTGGTATCCAAAATTACATTCTGGTATCCCTGGGATACCGGGATACTGTTAATCTCGAACACTGTGCAAGCACCATAGGTGAGTGCTCTACCGACTGAGCTAAATCCAGCCCTTTTCAGGAGAAACACATTACATTTTCCCAATAACATCAAGAGATCTTTTAAAAACGTTTTCCTGGCCATTGATGTACCAGTTGTGGAGTACTGGTTATCAAAGAACAAGAACACAGTTTTAGGCCTAAAATCCAGATTTCTGGAGAATTTTCATTTCTAATTATATGAATGCTTAACTCTTGAGTTATACATTTGAGTAAAAGGAATCCAGGGGAATAAAACTGTTATGTTTGACCTACTTTGTCCCCGATGTAGTCGTGGAGCATCCTGATCACAGACGAGCCCTTGCTGTAGGAGATGGCGTCAAATATCTCGTCCACTTCCGACGGGTGTCCCACAGGGAACCTGAAACACCAATCAAATCGAGCATGATATTTTGAAAATAGTTTTGTCCAATAAGAATCAAGCTAGAATTTCAAATTTGTTTTTAAAATCAGAATTAAACATCCATTTAAAAAATAATTTGGATCAATTAGAATAAAGCATGAAAAACTTGAAAAATATTTATTAAATCAGAATCAAATACAAACAAAAGGAAAGGAATATTTCCTTAATGACCCCGAAGTATATTTTAAACTATGGCTATTTGGTGTCTAACATATATGGTTATTTTGACACTTGATCGAGAGTGCGAGAGGAAAGGAAAGGAATGTTTGTTTAACGACACCTCAGCACATTTTAAACTACGGCTATTTGGTGTCTAACATATATGGTTATTTTGACACTTGGTCGAGAGTGAGAGAGGAAAGGAAAGGAATGTTTGTTTAACGACACCTCAGCACATTTTAAACTACGGCTATTTGGTGTTTGACACTTGGTCGAGACATATGGTTTATTTTTAACACTTGGTCGAGAGTGAGAGAGGAAAGGAAAGGAATGTTTGTTTAACGACACCTCAGCACATTTTAAACTACGGCTATTTGGTGTCTAACATATATTTTGTTGGTCGATTGTTTAACGACACTTGGTCGAGAGAGGAAAGGAAAGGAATGTTTGTTTAACGACACCTCAGCACATTTTAAACTACGGCTATTTGGTGTCTAACATATGGTTATTTTGACACTTGGTCGAGAGTGAGAGAGGAAAGGAAAGGAATGTTTGTCTAACAGCACCTCAGCATATTTTAAACTACGGTTATTTGGTGTCTAACATATATGGTTATTTTGACACTTGGTGGAGAGTGAGAGACAGGAGGCAGGTTTTTTACCACATAAGTTACTCCAAACAAAAAGCAGCAAAGAATATTTTATATGCACTAGGGATGTATTACTGTGAATGTGTGACGACTGTAAAGTGCATTAAGCTCTCTTGCTTGGGAAATACTACCTTGATTAAGCTCTAAATCTAGGGATTACCTCGATGGGGTGACTGTTGTGAAGTGCATCAAGCTCTAAAGCTCGTCCGAGATCCTGATTGACGAACTGCGTCCAGATGTCGTACTCTGGGAAACACTCATCCACACACAAGTACTCGATCCACGACGCAAAACCTTCATTCAGCCAGAGGTGGGTCCACCATTCCTAAACAATAACAAGACATGATACAGTTCAGATATCCGACATCAGTGTGCTTATCCCTTACAGTAATAACTAGTATGTTCATAACAACAAGACACGATACAGTTCAGATATCCGACATCAGTGTGCTTATCCCTTACAGTAATAACTAGTATGTTCATAACAACAAGACATGATACAGTTCAGATATCCGACATCAGTGTGCTTATCCCTTACAGTAATAACTAGTATGTTCATAACAACAAGACACGATACAGTTCAGATATCCGACATCAGTGTGCTTATCCCTTACAGTAATAACTAGTATGTTCATAACAACAAGACACGATACAGTTCAGATATCCGACATCAGTGTGCTTATCCCTTACAGTAATAACTAGTATGTTCATAATAACAAGAAGTCCATGGAATATTAAATGACATGTCTACCATAAATGTTTTCAATGCACTGTGATGAACATCGATAGATACAACTATAAACAAAGTTTCACTGGCCTAGGAGTTATTATTTGTGAGAAACTTATCTAAACGTGAAAGTTTAACGTTTAAATTTAAGACAAGAGTTGACATCATCACTGTCGGAAACGTAATGCCTATTTATCATCCATTAAAATACTTTTGTAGGAGATATCACTGGCACTATAATTTGCGATATCTCCTGTGATATTCTCCGCAGGAGATATCGCTTCTTTTGTTACATCACTGTGTATGTTTCAGCACTAAACCTATCATTAGTGACGTCACGCAACTGTCGTTCTATCCAGTGACGTAACAAAATATTGCCTTGTGATTAAAATATGACCAATCAAGATTATAAGAAGGATAATGGATGATAAAAAGAATACCCCACTTGTGTCTTGTGATATCATAATTGATCAGTGAAAATCCACACAGATTACTAATACATATTACCATAGTGACGAGGTTTCCAAACCACTGATGCGCTAGTTCGTGTCCGACCACGAGCGCCACCCACTGTTTTATTTTAGCTGACGAATGTTCCGGGTCGACGAGCAACGCAGTCTCTCGATATGTCACCAGTCCCCAGTTTTCCATCGCTCCTGAATCGAGAAATAAGAGAGTTTAGCCATTTTAAATTTTCAACAAACATTCTAAGAAACAATAAGAACTCTGTGCAATTAAAAGTCTCGCCTAAAAGAATATAACATTCATGACTGATCTAACTTATATTAGTTATTAAAAAAAAAAAAAAAAAAACAAAAAAAAAACATTCTGTAGAATTAAATATCTTACCTGTAAGAAATAAATTGTGATGTAGGATTCATAATTAATCAAGTTTTTAAATTTTGTTTAATTTATTAAATTTTAACATATAAAAAATTCATGTTAAAATTTCTAATAAATTTTTTTAAACATGTAACGAGATGTACATTCATAATTACAACTATAAACCATAATTTGCGATAGTAAATTGTCATTTTAGTACCCCAACTTTTAGCAAAGATCTGATCAGATTTATTGTTAAAAAAGTGTTGAATTATAATGACTATTTCCTATTGGTTTACCTGCAGCAAAGTCAGCCAAAGCTATCAAGTCAATTTTTGGCAATGGGTAGGCAATACCAAAGTAATTCTTGTAAAATGGCAGAGTTTTGATTGCAACCTGGAACAGAGGAAGGAAATGTTTTATTTAACGACGCACTCAACACATTTTATTTACGGTTATATGGCGTCAGCGAAACAGAAACATATATATTTTAGATATGAAAATTACTCAAAATTATTCCCATCTTAAACTGAAAACCTCTAATGTAGCTGACAAATTGTTTTTATGAAATAGATTTTTCGGCTGAATGCATTTTGTTAACCCAAATTTGAGAATTTAGTCTTTGGTTATGATTCAATGAATTTACCTCTCAAGTCTTTTGAGTGGTGTAACCAACAGACAAGGTAGAATTTTTGAAACATTGTTATTAATCAGATTTCTGAATGGAATATATGTGTATCATGTAGAAAATGCTGGAATTCCCTTTATGTTTTTAACTCTTACCAAACATATTCTGTACCTAAAAATGTGCATATCACCCTACACAGGAAAACAGAAAATTGTACAAAATAATCATTTCAGACACATATTGCTCGTGCAATCTAGTTTTGATTAACATTTTTTTTATTTGAGCATTACATTTAGAATATCATTTACATGATCATAATAGGTTCTAATAAATTAAATGGGTTCCCTGAAATATTTTACCGTAAGCTGTAAATTCGTTACGAAAATATTCGGTTTTCAAGGGCCTACAAAACGAAACAACAAAATTCACTTCGTGATCTAAAACTTACATCGAGTGCGAACTGGCCTTGTTCTTTTTTCCCGACCGGTGTGTACACACGGAGAATAACCCCGTCGGAGTCCTTGCCCTCGACGAAATCGTAGTCGCCGACAACGAACGCCATCAGATATGTCGACATGATGGGCGTGCGTTCGTAGGTCACCACGCGACAGTCCGGGTCTTTATCCGACGACTCTGTCTTCACTGGCTGGAAAGTGTACAGAAGGGGGATAAAACTGAGACATCATGGAGGGAAAGTTTAAGTAAAGGTACTTGGTTATCTTACAATATAGTATCATATTTTTGTGTAAAACTCAACCAGCTGAAAGATTTTGTCTTAAAATCATCCACTTTAAGAAGAACAAAGTTAAAAATAATAAAGAGAAGAACAAGAAGGAAATATTTTATTTAACGATGCACTCAACACATTTTATTTACGGTTATATGGCGTCGGACATATGGTTAAAGTTACATTCTCTGGTTACCATATTATAACATCATGTATAAATATGAAATACAAGCTCAAATGCACTTTTAAAAAGGTTGTGTGTGTTCGCTATGAACGGATATCGTCAAACGTATACGCTTGATTCGTTGTCTGTGCCGCCATAGCTCGGCAAAGCACAAACAACAGCATGGTGTCAGTTTCAGTTAACACGTGCATTTGCCGATTTCAAATTGTAGGGTTCGTCTCAAAAGAGAAATCTTGCACTGTACAAAGAATGTTCGGTTGAGGATACGGTACTAGTCTTTAGCTAAAACCAGTTTGATCTTGACGTATTATCGACAGTCGTCATTGTTCGAGATTAAAAGTTTTGGGCAGTATCCCAGTTGGATACTAACAATTCAAAATCTGGTATCCCACCTGAGAATTTAGTATCCCACTTAAATGAAATTCATAAATAACATCTTAACAAATTTGGACGACACCGTTCTCGTTCCCAATATATTGCTACACAGCAATCAAAATCGCAGAATTCGTGAAATTCGCAATCAAACGGAATTGGCAAAAATATTTGCTGCATCTATTTTTGCGTAATATTGACATAAATTAATATTTAGCAGTAATCAATAAGCGTTTCTGACATTAGTAGCGATAAACCTACCTGTACCAATTTTCTGCAGATGTGGAATCGATCAATATCTCAAATAAAATTTGAAGGGAGGAAACATCCAACAAAAACAATAGCGACTTAGCGGTTCCCAGCATTAGACTGGGTACGAGTTGGGGGAGATATTGTTACGGCATGGCATTAGACTGAGTAAGAGCTCAAAAATACTGTTACTTAACTTCACCAGTAAATGACGACTTTCACTGTTTCAGCAAAAAAATAAAACCAAGAACTGTATATGGTATCCCGGTGGGATACTGGGTTCTTGAAGTCTGGTATCCAAAATTAAATTCTGGTATCCCCGGGATACTGGGATACCGTTAATCTCGAACACTGGTCGTACATTCCTATTTCAGAATTAATATTTTATAAAGTGTTAGTAGAACTTTCAAAGTTTAGTTTGTATACTAGTAACACATTAATTATGTATATATTTTTAAAATAAAATATACTACAGTAGATAATGAACGTTTTCACTTCTTAATTTTACATGTTAAAATCGACAAATTCAAACAAATATTATTTCGTTTCAAAAGGGTAAAGTTGGGGGGGGGGTGTGTGTGTGTGTGTGTGTGTGTGTGTGTGTGTGTGTGTGTGTGTGTGTGTGTGTTGTTTAACGACATCAAAGATGAAGCACATTGATTTAATAATCATCCGACCCCATACAACATTAAATAAAATGTGTTGAATGTGTCGTTAAATAAAACATATCCTATCCTTCCTTCCATCTGCTGTTGGATGTCTAACATTTGGTAATTCTGACATATAATCTTAGAGGAATCGGGTGCATGTGCGGGGGGTGGGGTGGGGGGGGGTATTGGAGGTCGAAACCCTTACTTACCCAAGCTTAAAAAAATTTGAAATGTATGCATGGCCCCATATAAACTTCGCTCAACACAGTCTATAACCCCAACCCCGCTGAAATCCCTGCACACGCGCCTTGGAAACCCGTTACATTTTTTTTTTAAAAGCAAGATATCGTTTATATGTACCATCCCACAGACAGGATATCACATACCATGGTCTTTTTGTATACCCGCCGATGGTGATCGATCCTAGACTGACCGTGCATTTCCAAAAAACACTTTTTTAGGTGTAAGTAATGAATAAAATAACATATAGTCTTGACAAATGTTATGTACATCGAACACAGTACCCTCTTCCTCTACCCCTAGAGTGTTACGTAATTAGTAACACTCCCTTACATGTAATGTGTATGCCAACCTTACATGTAACGTGTATGCCAACAGCTGGCCACTGTCAAAATTTCAAGGCAAATCCCCCACTCACCGACCCCTGGAAAGGCATTGTACCATACCTCTATGGATATAAATATTTTTTGGAGATATGAGACGACCCCTCAATCAAGACAGTTAAATTTGTTCAAAAATTGCGAAATCTCACGTGATCTCTTGTTGGGGAATTCTATACTTGTGATAAGCCAATGAAAACCGAGATCGGTACGAGCCCGTCAAAGGTGTCCCACTTTAAAAATACTGGCTTTGTTTTTGACCTGGATAAGCCAGCGTAGTGAAACCAATGCGGAGTGCGGCGTCATATATGCACCAAACGTAATTGGATTTTCTGTTCTATATGCTTAAATAATAAAAATATTCCAGGGAATGTAGTTTTAAGGACCACACAGATATTGAGAGAGGAAACTTTTCGATTAACAGCAAGGGATCTTTTATATGCACCATCCCATAGACAGGATAGCACATGATGTACCAGTCGTGGTGCACTGGCTGGAGCGAGAAATAGCCCAATGGGCCCACTAACGGGGATCGATCCCAAACCGACCGCGCATCAACCGAGTGCTTTACCACTGGGCTACGGCTACGTCTCGCCCCAAATAATTTTAAAAAATCGCTCTGCTTATATTGTGTGAAGTGAGATCTTGCTGCCCATTAATGTTTTAAAGTTTGTTTTGTTTAACGACACCACTAGAGCACATTGATTGATTAATCATCGTCTATTGGATGTCAAACATACGGTAATTCTGACACATAGCCATCAGATAAAACCGGTTACGTTTTTCCTACTGCAGCAAGAGATCTTTTATATGCACTTTCCCATAGACAGGACAGCACATACCATGGTCTTTGACCAGTTGTGGTGCACTGGTTGGAAAAAATCAGTTAATGGATCCACCGAGGTGGTTCGATCCTGTGACACAAGCACCTCAAGCGAGCACTAAATTGATTGAAATAAATCTGGCCCTAATAATTTTGTATGAACAAAAATAGACATATATTAGAAAATATAATGAAATCTCAGTTATTACAAACAGCTGCTAATTCTCTTTAACCCAATCAAAGACTGTTTAATTGCTAAACATTAGCAAATATTCTCCAATGCCCAACAATACAGTTTTACGTCTGCAGACAGGCCATAGGATTTCAAATTTCATGGGAAACACTTTTTTGGTTTCGTGACTTGTGATTATGGGAACCCATCCGAAACTTATCTAAACAAAATAATTATATATATATTATTTTTATCGAATAGTCGTCTTACAGGATATAATAATTATGGGAAATGAAATTTCAGTTCCATCATTTTACCGACACGGTAGGTACAGAGAGAGAACCCTTTTAAGATGCCCCTATAGGTAGCACTAAACCAAATAACTTCCGGCTGGGTCAAAGTTCAAGGTGCACCCAACTTTTGATAGAGAAGTGAACACCACAAGTCCTGTGGTTATAAATGTGAGTGTGTTGGTTGTAAAAATAATAGTTTCATCTGGGTAAAAAAAAAAAAGCATTTTATTTCATCTAGTACCAATGTGTCAAGTAGCCGTGTGCTTGAAACATGTATGGGGTACCTGTAAAAATAGGGTAGTCATAGACGCTACCCGTTATCTCAGAAACGAGCAGCTTGACCCTCAATTTTTTCTGATTCACTTTAAGTGTGAGGGGTGGTAGTATTTATATCCGTGGCGTTTATGTCGATTGATACGCTGCAGGTAGGAGTTTTAGCCACATATGTTACTATTGTCGTCTAAGGGATTTGATTTGGTAGTATACACCCTATACCACTAAGGTTTCGGGCATGTCCATTCCGGGCCCGATCTCTGGATAGAAAGTGATCTGGTCTGAGACAGAGCGTCAACGAATAATTTTGAATAATTAAGCTAAAATTAGAAGTGGGACTTTAACAATTAAATTATTTTAGAAAGCGCAGGTAAAAAAAAACCCATTTAATTTTATAATTATCTGTTTTTAATAAACTACTAAATTTTACCGGTACCAGAAATAATAGTTTCTGTGAAAATTGAAGGCCTTCATCCATTCAATTCAAATGTGATGTCACATCAAATCAACTGATAAAACAACGACACCACATCATTGTGACACAACCTGCATGTAAATAAAAGAATTGTGTAAAATGTCAACCAAATTACCAAGGGCCAAATTTATGGAGCCTGTTTTGCTTAAACGCAGGTGTTTAATCATGGTAAATGTATGTAGTTCACGCGTGTAAGTCTAAAAGAGGCGTAGTAACTTCGGCCCCAAGTATCTCGGTACCCACCATGTTGGAGAGGGCGACTTTCTCTTTGGGAACAACCAACGTGATGTCAAACGTCGCCTTCACAGCCGGTTCATCCCAGCAGGGAAATGCTCTTCGGGCATCAGTTGCCTGGAACACAAAAAAAAAAAAAAATGTTTGTTTAATGATCAATAGGGATTACTTTAAGGAGCGTGATTTTCAGATTCTCAACATTTTCAGGAAAAAATAACTGTAGTTTTTAAATATTACAGCAATTTTTTTATTATTAAAGCCGTTTTTGATAACTAAAATCAGACATTACTAAAGATTTTTGTTGTTTAGATTATCCATTTCTATACACACTAAAGTGTGTTTGGTCATCAAGGCGATTCTAATACCACAAAATGCAATTTTGATATTTTAAAAAATACCAGATTGGGAAGAAATGAGATGGGAGGAAAGAAATGTTTTATTTAACGATGCACTTAACACATTTTATTTACGGTTATATGGCGTCGGACATATGGTTAAGGACCACACAGATATTGAGGGAGGAAACCCGCTGTCACTACTTCATGAGCTACTCTTTTTGATTAGCAGCAAGGGATCTTTTATATGCACCACCCCATAGACAGGATAGCACATATCACAGCCTTTGATGTACCAGTCGTGGTGCACTAGCTGGAGCGAGAAATAGCCAAATGGGCACACCGACGGGGATCGATCCCAGACCAACCGTGCATCAACTGAGCACTTTACTACTGGGCTACGTCTCTCCCCCAAATGAGATGGAATTCAAAGGAAAGGAAACGAGGGCAGTGGGAAAAAACATAAAAAATTCAAACTTGGTGGGGGTTTTTAGGAGTTTTTTTTACAGATAGGTAGACATCTTGATGTCTCATTTACCTCAAACTGTGTGACAGCTGCGTAACAATCGGTTCCATCAGCCGCCTTGTACTTGCTTCTGTAAAAACCTTTCATCTTGTCGTTGAGTTCCCCGATAAACGTCAGCTTCAAACAGCCCGTCCCTGGCTGAAATATATCAACATGAGGAATAACAGGGCTGACGACGGCAATTGCTGTACTTGTGATATGAACTGCCGAACATCAGGGGATTTACAGATGTCACATTTTTGGCACTGGATAAATATTTGGCACTGGATAAATATTAAGGCTATCTGTTGGAAGTGGTAATTTTTGGTTTATATTTGTTGCCGAACTTACTGGCTCGAAATTGACGTAGGTGTGCATTTTGCCTACAGCAAAAACATTTCAAAATTGCCGTAAGATATTTTTTCTCTCTCTTTTTTTTATCATGAATACTTAATGTGACCTCTGACATATACGACTAGGAAGAAAGTACTACAGGTCAGAGGTCAGGATAGGTATGGGGAAAAAATACTGTAGAAAGCTTGGCTAATATTTAACAAGAGTAAAGAAAAGACATCTGGATTGTAACAGCGAAAGAGAAAGAAGGAAGGTTCAATCATGTGACTGGAACAGGAAACAGAAGAATGACTGGAAGATTTTAAACCATCTCATTGGAAAAGACATTTAAAACCATAGCAATTTTAGTGTATTATTTGAAACCTTTCAGAGAGGAAAGGAAAGGAAATGTTTTATTTAACGACGCACTCAACACATTTTATTTACGGTTATATGGCGTCAGACATATGGTTAAGGACCATACAGATATTGAGAGAGCAAACCCGCTGTTGCCACTTCATGGGCTACTCTTATCGATTAGCAGCAAGGGATCTTTTATATGCACCATCCCACAGGCAGGATAGTACATACCATGGCCGTTGTTACACCAGTTGTGGAGTACTGACTGGAATGAGAAATAGCCCCCGGGGTCCACCGACGGGGATCGATCCTAGACCGACCATGCATCAAGCGAACGCTTTACCACTGGGCTACGTCCCGCCCCCAATTCTAGATTAGAGTCTGATAACAAAGCTCATGTAATTTGCCTCAGAATTCAGTAACGCTGATGTCAAAGTTAAATCGATTAATGTCAGCATTTTTTAAATTATTCAATTTCAGTGAAGAAATAGTACCACAGTGAAACCCCTTAAAACTGGACCCTCTGTAAACAGTAATTTCCTCAAAGACTGGATCCTTTTTAAAAAATATACAGAACAAAACCTCTGTAAACCCAACACCCCATAAATTGGACTTTTTACTTTGTCCTGTGTTTGTCTGTTTTAGAAGGGTTTTACCGTAGATATTTAATATACTAATGTGGAGACAAAGAGTATTTTAGATCATGCAAACTGCTTTCGCTGAGGCAATGTTCTGAACGGCAAGGGCTGTAATACCAAAAACCATGAAATATTTACCTGTAGTGCCGAGGAAAAGGAAACGACAACTTTTTCATCGTCTTTCTGGTAAGTTATCTCACCCTTTGTGCTGCTGTCTCCTCCGCCTATAAACAATAAAAAATGTAATTTGTTTTATTTAACGACGCAATCTGCACACATTAGCTATGGTTATATGGCACCGGACATATGG
Source organism: Gigantopelta aegis (assembly GCF_016097555.1). Classification (NCBI taxonomy): domain Eukaryota; kingdom Metazoa; phylum Mollusca; class Gastropoda; order Neomphalida; family Peltospiridae; genus Gigantopelta; species Gigantopelta aegis. The sequence continues at coordinate 3,548,755 of NC_054711.1, forward strand.
GTAAGGACAAGACAGATAATTAGAGAGGAAACCCATTGTTGCCACTCCATGGCAGGGTTCACACACTTTATCAGTAACCAAATTATGTGACTTTTCATGACTTTCCATGACAGTTTAAAGGCATTTTTCATGACCTTTTCAATGATTTTTTTTAACAATCCTTGACTAAATATATAGCTATTTACTGTATTAGGCCACTCCAATTTGATTTGTTGGTTTACAGGCAATCTTTTTCAAAATGGCACAATGGAGGAAATAAAAATGACTTTCAGATTATTTTTTACTGGAATTCATTCTCTCAAAACCACAGGAGGGAATAAAAAAACCCCTTAAAATTACAAAATTAATTAATTATTTATTGATATACATGTGCATTATTTAAACACTATATGTTTGTGTAACTGTTTCATGCATTCATTCTGACATCAAATGTATCCATTTTCATTCAGTAAAAATAGTAATATGAACCTTCTGAGTACTGCAGGTGAGATATCTCAACTACGTTCATAAATTTTTTTTAAAGTATAGAATTAATTTTAACTCAATTATAAATAGAACCTTTTTTGTACTATTTATACCATCTGATATTTTAGATATGGGTTACTCTTTTTTGATTAGCAGCAGAGAATCTTTTATATTCATTATCCTACAGACAGGATATTGCATACCACAGCCAATGTTACACCAGTCATGGTGCACTGGCTGGAACGAGACATAGCCTAGTGGGCTCATCGTTTGGGACTGCGCATAAAACAAGTTCTTTACCACTGGGTTATGTCCCTTTTCTCTATGATACATTGAGAACATCTATGTATGACATAATATCTAGAAATATTACATGTATACTGTTAACCAGTCAAAATATCTGCTATTTTGTGTTGTCAACTTCTGCAGTGGTGACCCAGATAATGCATATTTACTATGACCAGCTGAAGAAGAAGTTTACTTTGTTTACCAACACCACTAGAGAATACTGATTTATTAATCACCGGCTATTGGATGTCAAACATTTGGTAATTTCGAAACACAGTCTTCATGGGAAACCTAATATATTTTTCCATTAGCAGCAAGGGATATTTTATGTGCACTTTCCCACAGACAGGACAGCACATACCATGGCCTTTGATATACCAGCTATGGGGCACTAGTTGGGATGTGAAAAAAAACCAACAACAAAAACCAATCATAGAATGGGTCTACCAAGGAGGTTCGATCTTGCGACCAAAGCACTTGAGGCAAGCGCTTTACCGATTGAGCTACATCAGTGTTCTCGCTGCTCCATTTAAGCGGGGCGCCCCGCCCCGCCATTCCATTTTGCCGCCCTCCTTTCACGTTCTCCGCCCTCGTTTATTTTTGTGTGCTCCTCTTTATTTTCCAGCACCTATCTCCGCTATTTCCAAATGCACACTTTTTTCCACAAAAAAACACAACGATAATTTTGTCACGTGATCAGAACGGTCATTCTGTCCTTTGTTTCCATTAACTATCATCTGATATTTTGTCCTCCGTTGCAGATATAAATTGGTTGTAACTGATGATGTTTACTTTCTGTCATTTCTGTCATTCTGTTTATTCAGCAGTTCTTTGTAAAATATTGTAAACTTTTCATTTTGGGGGGATATGAATGCTTATCAAAACAACGGAAGTGGTAGTGTTTATCATTAAAATCATTTATCTTGAGTGCCAAATAATATATACACCGCCTTTACAAAAACGAAACTACTTTTTATCAGCTGGCGATAATATCGATTCATTCGATGCAGATGGAAATAACAAAAAATGTTTCCGACATTAGGGGATCACTTTACAAATATCTTAATTTTTTTCGTATATCTTGAAATATTTATTAAAAATAATAATATTAAAACTCTGTGAATGTCAGACCGATATCATTTTCAGTTGAGTTAAAAGACGAGTGTTTGTATTTCTTATTTACTTTTTGCACTTTTTTGTAGCCAAAATAAGGAGTATGTCTTTTCACAAGTCTACCAACACACAACAATATGGTAACCAAACTTGACCACCCCCCCCCCCCCCCCCTTTATTATTATTATTTTTTTTTAAGGGTGTGGTGCCGAGCGGCCGCCCTCCTTTATTTTTCACCCAGCGAGAACACTGTACATCCAACCACTGTAAGATAATGAATGGCTTACCTCCCTTCTGGAAAACTGCTTCCTTGATTTCAATGTCGGCGGAATTGAGAGTGATTGTACTGGTAGCCTTTTTTATCTGGATAAAAGAATATAAAAAATATCTGTAACTGTTGGTGTGTAAACAATTAAATCATTAAGTAAGATTAATTTATTAATTAAACCACAGTAATTTTAATTGCAGCATACATGTCACTGACATAGCCAGGAGGGAGCTGGGAAATGCACACACACACCCAAAATCACACCTATTTTTTTTGTCTCTACATATTATATATTTGCCTGTCTCCCCATACCAGTGTAAAAGTGTGGTACTCCCTCCCCACAAATAAATTCGTGGTTATTAAAAATTAAAAAGAAAATAACAACTGTTAATTATATAAACAAATACACTGGTGGCACCTAAGTCTGCGCACCTAAGCATTTGTGTTATATTTTAAAGTTAAAATATTTCTTTAACCGCCACAGTACAATGGAACAATAAACATGTTATAACTAAAGTTATTTTAATTTTAATGTTTTTTAAACTCAAGTAATGAGCACATTTTTAGTGGGACCCCCCTGCATTTACTGGCCTGCATAAGTCTGCGCAGCAAACAGTAAAACAACCACTTCTGTCGCTAATATTTACATAAAACAGCAACAAACAATGGATCCGACTTTTATAAGTTCTAAATAACAAACACTTCCTGTTATAGTCTGTTTCAGAAACATTTAGATTGTGCAAATGAGATAAATTTTTATATAAATGATGTTCCATGCTCCTTAGTTTGGACAACACAAAATGACAATATAAAAAAAGCCAGTGTAAACATATTTGATCATTATTCAACAAAAATTGTCTGTTATTAACTGTGTAAATGAGCACAAATAGTGTTCGTTAGACATATAGGACAATCAATGATAATTTTGAAACAGACTATAGCTAAAATAGGCTATGCTGTAAGTACAATCTTCAAAGTCTGTGTGCAGCCATTTTGCATTGTGTGACTCGGAGGGAAATTCAAAGTATTCTTGGATGTTTATGTCAACAGATAAAATAAGACATTCATTTCATTTATGGATTCATAAATTACAATAAGGTATGTATTGAAGCTTCTATGTAAATTTATGTAAGTTGATATGCAAGGTTGATCATTACAACGTTGACAGATACGTGTTGACAGGTGACGTTGATCGAGGCTGGCAAAAGTATACTTTTAGTGCATTAGTTTTTTTTTTTCAATAAAAGTGTTATCGACCAGTTTTATACATATATTCACAATCAAGATGTGTTGTTTTAACAACGGTTTTGTGAATTAAATTAACGTTGTTTGTTTGTTTATAAACATAACCCGACAATTAACGTGCGCAGACTTTTGTGCCGCGCAGACTAAGGTGACATGAGTGTACACATTGGTAGAGAGCTTCTAGAATTTTTTTTTAAATCCACTAGCCATGGGATCAGTGATTTTAAAAATTTACTTGCCATGATTAAAAATTCACTAGCCCTACTTTACTTTAAGTTAATACAATTTGACTAAATAATAGTAATAATCAGATATGTCACCTAAAGAGGGAGATAGAGCTTTAAAAAACTAAATTGGGGGTTGGGATGAGGTCAGGATATTCATATTTACAAAATAGACATAACTGCAACATTTGACAAATTTTCACTAGCAGTCGGGCTTGGCAATAGTAGTTATTTACTAGCCCAACACTGAATATCACTAGCCATGGAAGTGGGGCTACCATAATCTAGAAGCCCTGTGGTATATTATATTCACTTAAAGGCATATTGTCACAGACCACTGACCTATTTAATGGTCTAACAAAGTATTACCTGAACAAAAATAATTTGATTTGTCCCTAAATGTACTTTATTCAACCATCTTCATAACCACCATACTCCATTTATTAATGATATTTTGTAAAAATAATTGAATTATGGTAATGGTCCATAATTCAAAAACTAAAATTGCCGAGAGGGTTGACATGGATTTCACTCCATCATGGTTCAGTTAAGGTGATGCAATAGCTAGATTTGGTTTCCAACAATTAATGTAATTTTTAGTTTAATATCCATTATTACAGAAATAAGGTCCTTAAAGTGCTGTGCCAGACCATACACTAAAATTTCAAATTCCATAATTAAATGCTTTCTTAATTCATTGCAATAATATTTTACACCGATATGTAAATCAATAATTACAAAAATGCCCCATAAAAGTATTAAAACATCACTCCCGTAGAACACTGCCGGAAACGACCGAGTAAAATTCTCGGTAAAAACATTTGCCTGTAAATAGCCGTGACGTCACGAAGGGAACGCGCTTCACTGAAACCTACCACGAGATGACTGCCAGCGCAAGCGAAAGTGGGACCGACAGCGACTGCCAAGCTCATTGATCATGCGATTCTTCTTTCGATGATGAATAGTGTAGTAATGACGACTGGACTAATATTTGTGCAACACAACAAATAATGCCGTATCAGTGTGAACCTGGAACATCTTCCGACGAACCACCGGCCTGACAGATGATGATGAAAATGGTCGTGGAGACAGCTTACCACTAATTTACAACTTTTATTCTTGTTTTGTTCTTTAGATTTTCGTGCGAATTATTTTGCTACACTGTATATTCTAATACTTGTGATGTAGTAGAAAAGACGATAAATAACTCTTGAATTCTACGAGTCAAGTGGACCCGATATCGGTAATTTTAAGAAATAAACAAAAACGACTTTTAGTCTATGAAGATGGGGGTTTTTGTGAATAATTTATGTTTAGTTTGACGTAAAAAAAAAAGTAAAAGTGTTTTGGAAATAACAAAACAATACTATTTTTTTGTGTGCAGTTGTGAAAACAGTCTGCTCAGAAATAAATAACTTATTTTAATTTAAAAAAAATAAACAAAAACGACTTTTAGTCCGTCCCATCCATCTATGAAGATGTTTTTTGGTGTGAATAATTTCAGTTTAGTTTGACGTAAAAAAAAAAGCAAGTGTTTTGGAAATAACAAAACAATACTATTTTTTGTGTGCAGTTGTGAAAACAGTCTGCTCAGAAATAAATAACTTATAGCACATTCCACAGTATGAAAAAAGGTTTTCTCTGTGGGAAGGTATAGTAAAATTAATTTAATGTATTTTCTTTTCTTTTTTACAAAAAAAACCCTACATTTTTGTAGGATGGGACGGACTAGGCTATAGATACTTACTTGTCTGTACTTTATTGTTTTAATGTTCTCGAACTGTAAAGAAAAATCTCACAAACGAACGAGATGCAAACGACAACAAATCGGATCTCGATGATTGCACGAACCGTGCATGAGAAAACAAACTGACCGGAGTTGAAAGCATAACGCAATTTGGGACATTGACGATATGCACCCCAAGGTCGTTTCGGCGTGGATGGCGTCGGCTTGTTGTCATTTGTTTTGTGTCGCAGAAAAATTGTTGGTACGGCATCTTTTTTTTAAAGCCATAACACATGGTATTGCCATATCTCGCTTAAGCCGACAAGCCAGTTCGGATGAATCGAAACTAAAGTGTCTGCTGTTGCAACGGTCTCCGGCATTTTCTTCCTGTCCAGTATTTCCATGTTGTTTTAATCAAATTCACACACAGCTTTCTCACAGCAACATTACTAGGAAATGCGTGAAGACTAAATTTATCGGCTTTTGTATTGCTACAGCCGCCACCAACACGTCGTTTAACCATAATAAACACAAAAGAAGCAATGAACAATGGCGCTAACTATCGAAAGGAGTTCCCTTCATGACGTCACGGATCAAATCTTACGGAAATTCCCGAAACGAATTCAGCTGGTTCTGTTTTTCAGGGGAATATTTTTAAATAGAAAATATACCGTATATAATTTTTTAAAATTTTTAAAAATAATTTTCTAATCATATTAAATAATATCTTGATTGATATAGCTCAATACATCATACATCTGGAACAGCACTTTAAATCCGTGACAGTATGCCTTTAAATGTTAGTGTTTATCACATTTTGCAAGGCACAAAATTTGAATATTTCAAACAACCAATATGTCGTTCGTGTGGTTTTACTGATTACACGAATGATTTTCTTCAATAGTTAGATAAAAATGAAAAGGTTAATGGGCAACGATAATCAAACGAGAATCTAAGATGAGTGAGTTTTGTAGCTTTTCTCTATAAATCATCCTATCATAAGTACAAAAATATACTTTTTGTGTGCTAGGACTAACTTTAAAGCTGCCAGGCGAAAATAAAAATTAAGCTAGTTTCGATTCTTCGTTGGAAATTATGAATTCTGTAAAATGCTATTCATAGTAACGAGAACACGATTGTCACGAGATCTCGTGCACCGCGGTGCATGTTAATAATACTACATGCAAAATACTAGTGACAGGCAAATTGGATTTTAAACTAATCAATCTAACGGTAGCTGCACAGTTTATAGCGGTCATTTTGTTATTAATAGACTCGAATCAGTCTGAAAGAAGTGTCGAACTCCGCGGAAAATCCGTAATCAGCCGATTTATTCCGATTGGCTTGGAGTAGCGGTGAGAGAGATTTTCATGACACCCATAGGCGTACGGGCTCCTGTTTCTTTGGGGGGGTGTGTGTGTGTGTGGTGTCAGGCTGGTTTTTTGCCCGAATTAAATGAAAATGACCGAATCTGGATAACATAATTTATTCATATTAGTATTACTACCAAACAGCTATATAGGGTTGCAAACAAATCACTACGCATTTTTACATGGATTTTGATGGTAGAATGATGGAAATATATGGTAAAAAGGTATCACAGTGTTCGAGATTAAATTTCTTGGCCAGTATCCCAATTGGATACTAACATTCCAAAATCTGGTATCCCACCTGAGAATTTAGTATTATATGGCATCCCAGTGGGATACTGGGTTCTTGAAGTCTGGTATCCAAAATTAAATTCTGGTATCCCCGGGATATCGGGATACCGTTAATCTCGAACACTGTATCAGGTAGCACATATTGCCCGAATATCTCTTCCATTTTTGCCCGAATTTGAGGTTTTGCTCGTACGCTTATCATGACACACGTTTATTTTTATTTTTAAAACATATTTTGTTTTCACCAGTGTCATTAAATTGCATCGGTATATAATATAATATTCTAAGAAACTACTCATAAAAGTTCTGTTACGCGCTACAAACACCGAATATTATGACGCGTACAAATGTCCGTAAATTGTAAATATGTTGGTGACGTGCCAACGTAGGTAGTGTTTTATAACGAAAGTGATGGTAGTCATGAAGAAAATAGCTGGACACGTTGAATGACGGAGGGAAAGCTGTTTAGAACATTACCATCATGCACATACCGGTATGACGTACATCTAGGTAGTCAGGGATTTTTCACTGCACGCAGTTTTCCAAAAAATAGATGACACTAGCTAACAGATGGGTTTTTTTAATTTTCTGACGAGCGATTACAACTTTTGCCCTGTTTTGCCACCTTGCTATCCAATGCTACCATGCTTTCTCACCTTCTTCCCCTCCTCCTCCCCACTACTAGGTAATACTGTCAAATAACCTTGTCAACAGTAACTGTTTGCACCAATTCAGTTGCAATGCCAGTTTAGTGGTGTTAAATAGAATGTATTACATGCATTTTGTGAGTACTACTAAACAAATTTTCATATTCAAGTCCAAGGGCCATAACCCTGTCAAAACAAGGCAAATCCCTACAAAAGTCAAACTTGATCTGTAAAGTTCTATATGATAAAGCTACCCACAAAATGTCTCTCAATATCTTGAGGCACTGTGAAAAAAAGCCAGCAAAACTGTATATGGAACAGACGGACAGATGGCTGGACTGGTAGGGGACTAATACAACCCGTACCTGGATATCAATTTCTTCATACCCATCGAATGTGAAGGTTTTCAGGTTTGGCTTCAGTCGGATGTTGTAATTGGTGGGTATAACATCCTTTGGCAGCCGTTCAAATGGTTTCTTTTCTGGCATGATGTCTTCTTCACCAAAACTTGTTGAACCAAATTGTACTGCTGTAAATATACAGGAAAAAAGTTAAAACTTTGTTTAGTTTAACAACATCACTAGAGCACATTCATTTAGTAATGAACGGCTACTGGATGTCAAACATTTGGTAATTTGACATATAGTCTTAGAGAAGAAACCTGCAACATTTTTCCATTGGCAGCAAGGGAACAACTTTTATGTACCATTCCATAGACAGGATAGCACATACCACAGCCTAGATAGATCCTAGACTGACTGTGCATCAGGAGAGCACTTTACAACTGGACTACATCCCGATCGTAAATATAAAGGAAGAAAGGTAGCCAGTCCTCTTTACGTCATCTGGCAATTTTGGTTAAAACCGGATCTTGCTTTGAAACCAATCGCGGGGAGTGATCAATTGCTCCTTTAACTTAGATAATGGGGAGCAGGAAACATTATGTTTAAACAAATTTGATTAGTGACATTAGTAATTGGTTGAAAATTTAGTAGCAAGTACGGTACTAGGTATTTAACATTTTAGAATAATTGTGTAGCGATATCTAAAATTTGCGAAGTGAATCACGACGTAATACTGAACAAAATGTTTCCTAGGGAGCCATTCAAAATACATGTATTAGTACTATTACCATATTGACCATCAACATTTAATCCTTATTGTGTTTACTAGGGAGCCACTCAAGATACATGTATTAGTACTATTACCATATTGACCATCAACATTTAATCCTTATTGTGTTTACTAGGGAGCCACTCAAGATACATGTATTATTAGTATTACCATATTGACCATCAACATTTAATCCTTATTGTGTTTACTAGGGAGCCACTCAAGATACATGTATTATTAGTATTACCATATTGACCATCAACATTTAATCCTTATTGTGTTTCCTAGGGAGCCATTCAAGATACATGTATTATTAGTACTATTACCATATTGACCATCAACATTTAATCCTTATTGTGTTTCCTAGGGAGCCACTCAAGATACATGTATTATTAGTACTATTACCATATTGACCATCAACATTTAATCCTTATTGTGTTTCCTAGGGAGCCACTCAAGATACATGTATTAGTAGTATTACCATATTGACCATCAACATTTAATCCTTATTGTGTTTCCTAGGGAGCCACTCAAGATACATGTATTATTAGTACTATTACCATATTGACCATCAACATTTAATCCTTATTGTGTTTCCTAGGGAGCCACTCAAGATACATGTATTAGTACTATTACCATATTGACCATCAACATTTAATCCTTATTGTGTTTCCTAGGGAGCCACTCAAGATACATGTATTAGTACTATTACCATATTGACCATCAACATTTAATCCTTATTGTGTTTCCTAGGGAGCCACTCAAGATACATGTATTAGTACTATTACCATATTGACCATCAACATTTAATCCTTATTGTGTTTCCTAGGGAGCCACTCAAGATACATGTATTAGTACTATTACCATATTGACCATCAACATTTAATCCTTATTGTGTTTCCTAGGGAGCCACTCAAGATACATGTATTATTAGTACTATTACCATATTGACCATCAACATTTAATCCTTATTGTGTTTCCTAGGGAGCCACTCAAGATACATGTATTAGTACTATTACCATATTGACCATCAACATTTAATCCTTATTGTGTTTCCTAGGGAGCCACTCAAGATACATGTATTATTAGTACTATTACCATATTGACCATCAACATTTAATCCTTATTGTGTTTCCTAGGGAGCCACTCAAGATACATGTATTAGTACTATTACCATATTGACCATCAACATTTAATCCTTATTGTGTTTCCTAGGGAGCCACTCAAGATACATGTATTATTAGTACTATTACCATATTGACCATCAACATTTAATCCTTATTGTGTTTCCTAGGGAGCCACTCAAGATACATGTATTAGTAGTATTACCATATTGACCATCAACATTTAATCCTTATTGTGTTTCCTAGGGAGCCACTCAAGATACATGTATTAGTACTATTACCATATTGACCATCAACATTTAATCCTTATTGTGTTTCCTAGGGAGCCACTCAAGATACATGTATTAGTACTATTACCATATTGACCATCAACATTTAATCCTTATTGTGTTTCCTAGGGAGCCATTCAGGATACATGTATTATTAGTACTATTACCATATTGACCATCAACATTTAATCCTTATTGTGTTTCCTAGGGAGCCACTCAAGATACATGTATTAGTACTATTACCATATTGACCATCAACATTTAATCCTTATTGTGTTTCCTAGGGAGCCACTCAAGATACATGTATTAGTACTATTACCATATTGACCATCAACATTTAATCCTTATTGTGTTTCCTAGGGAGCCACTCAGGATACATGTATTATTACTATTACCATATTGACCATCAACATTTAATCCTTATTGTGTTTCCTAGGTAGCCACTCAGGATACATGTATTAGTACTATTACCATATTGACCATCAACATTTAATCCTTATTGTGTTTCCTAGGGAGCCATTCAAGATACATGTATTAGTACTATTACCATATTGACCATCAACATTTAATCCTTATTGTGTTTCCTAGGGAGCCACTCAAGATACATGTATTATTAGTACTATTACCATATTGACCATCAACATTTAATCCTTATTGTGTTTCCTAGGGAGCCACTCAAGATACATGTATTATTAGTACTATTACCATATTGACCATCAACATTTAATCCTTATTGTGTTTCCTAGGGAGCCACTCAAGATACATGTATTAGTACTATTACCATATTGACCATCAACATTTAATCCTTATTGTGTTTCCTAGGGAGCCATTCAAGATACATGTATTATTAGTACTATTACCATATTGACCATCAACATTTAATCCTTATTGTGTTTCCTAGGGAGCCACTCAAGATACATGTATTAGTACTATTACCATATTGACCATCAACATTTAATCCTTATTGTGTTTCCTAGGGAGCCATTCAAGATACATGTATTAGTACTATTACCATATTGACCATCAACATTTAATCCTTATTGTGTTTCCTAGGGAGCCATTCAAGATACATGTATTATTAGTACTATTACCATATTGACCATCAACATTTAATCCTTATTGCGTTTCCTACGTAGCCACTCAGGATACATGTATTAGTACTATTACCATATTGACCATCAACATTTAATCCTTATTGTGTTTCCTAGGGAGCCACTCAAGATACATGTATTAGTACTATTACCATATTGACCATCAACATTTAATCCTTATTGTGTTTCCTAGGGAGCCATTCAAGATACATGTATTAGTACTATTACCATATTGACCATCAACATTTAATCCTTATTGTGTTTCCTAGGGAGCCACTCAAGATACATGTATTAGTACTATTACCATATTGACCATCAACATTTAATCCTTATTGTGTTTCCTAGGGAGCCACTCAAGATACATGTATTAGTACTATTACCATATTGACCATCAACATTTAATCCTTATTGTGTTTCCTAGGGAGCCATTCAAGATACATGTATTAGTAGTATTACCATATTGACCATCAACATTTAATCCTTATTGTGTTTCCTAGGGAGCCACTCAAGATACATGTATTAGTACTATTACCATATTGACCATCAACATTTAATCCTTATTGTGTTTCCTAGGGAGCCAGTCAAGATACATGTATTAGTAGTATTACCATATTGACCATCAACATTTAATCCTTATTGTGTTTCCTAGGGAGCCACTCAAGATACATGTATTAGTACTATTACCATATTGACCATCAACATTTAATCCTTATTGTGTTTCCTAGGGAGCCATTCAGGATACATGTATTAGTACTATTACCATATTGACCATCAACATTTAATCCTTATTGTGTTTCCTAGGGAGCCATTCAAGATACATGTATTAGTACTATTACCATATTGACCATCAACATTTAATCCTTATTGTGTTTCCTAGGTAGCCACTCAAGATACATGTATTAGTACTATTACCATATTGACCATCAACATTTAATTCTTATTGTGTTTCCTAGGGAGCCACTCAAGATACATGTATTATTAGTATTACCATATTGACCATCAACATTTAATTCTTATTGTGTTTCCTAGGGAGCCACTCAAGATACATGTATTAGTACTATTACCATATTGACCATCAACATTTAATCCTTATTGTGTTTCCTAGGGAGCCACTCAAGATACATGTATTATTAGTACTATTACCATATTGACCATCAACATTTAATCCTTATTGTGTTTCCTAGGGAGCCACTCAAGATACATGTATTATTAGTATTACCATATTGACCATCAACATTTAATCCTTATTGTGTTTCCTAGGGAGCCACTCAAGATACATGTATTATTAGTACTATTACCATATTGACCATCAACATTTAATCCTTATTGTGTTTCCTAGGGAGCCACTCAAGATACATGTATTATTAGTATTACCATATTGACCATCAACATTTAATCCTTATTGTGTTTCCTAGGGAGCCACTCAAGATACATGTATTAGTACTATTACCATAATAGTACCATATTGACCATCAACATTTAATCCTTATTGTGTTTCCTAGGGAGCCACTCAAGATACATGTATTAGTACTATTACCATATTGACCATCAACATTTAATCCTTATTGTGTTTCCTAGGGAGCCACTCAAGATACATGTATTATTAGTACTATTACCATATTGACCATCAACATTTAATCCTTATTGTGTTTCCTAGGGAGCCATTCAAGATACATGTATTAGTACTATTACCATATTGACCATCAACATTTAATCCTTATTGTGTTTCCTAGGGAGCCACTCAAGATACATGTATTATTAGTATTACCATATTGACCATCAACATTTAATCCTTATTGTGTTTCCTAGGGAGCCACTCAAGATACATGTATTATTAGTACTATTACCATATTGACCATCAACATTTAATCCTTATTGTGTTTCCTAGGGAGCCACTCAAGATACATGTATTAGTACTATTACCATATTGACCATCAACATTTAATCCTTATTGTGTTTCCTAGGGAGCCACTCAAGATACATGTATTATTAGTACTATTACCATATTGACCATCAACATTTAATCCTTATTGCGTTTCCTAGGTAGCCACTCAGGATACATGTATTAGTACTATTACCATATTGACCATCAACATTTAATCCTTATTGTGTTTCCTAGGGAGCCATTCAAGATACATGTATTAGTACTATTACCATATTGACCATCAACATTTAATCCTTATTGTGTTTCCTAGGGAGCCATTCAAGATACATGTATTAGTACTATTACCATATTGACCATCAACATTTAATCCTTATTGTGTTTCCTAGGGAGCCACTCAAGATACATGTATTATTAGTACTATTACCATATTGACCATCAACATTTAATCCTTATTGTGTTTCCTAGGGAGCCACTCAAGATACATGTATTATTAGTATTACCATATTGACCATCAACATTTAATCCTTATTGTGTTTCCTAGGGAGCCACTCAAGATACATGTATTATTAGTACTATTACCATATTGACCATCAACATTTAATCCTTATTGTGTTTCCTAGGGAGCCACTCAAGATACATGTATTAGTAGTACTATTACCATATTGACCATCAACATTTAATCCTTATTGTGTTTCCTAGGGAGCCACTCAAGATACATGTATTAGTACTATTACCATATTGACCATCAACATTTAATCCTTATTGTGTTTCCTAGGGAGCCATTCAAGATACATGTATTAGTAGTATTACCATATTGACCATCAACATTTAATCCTTATTGTGTTTCCTAGGTAGCCACTCAGGATACATGTATTAGTACTATTACCATATTGACCATCAACATTTAATCCTTATTGTGTTTCCTAGGGAGCCACTCAAGATACATGTATTAGTAGTATTACCATATTGACCATCAACATTTAATTCTTAGTGTAGGCGGGACGTAATCCAGTGGTAAAGTGTCCGCTTGATGCGCAGGCCGCCTGGGATCGATCCCAGTCGGTGGTCCCATTGGGCTATTTCTCACTCCAGCCAGTGCACCACGACTGGTATATCAAAGGCCATGGTATGTGTTATCCTGTCTGTGGGATGGTGCACATAAAAGATCCCTTGCTGTTAATCGAAAAGAGTAGCCCATGAAGTGGCTACAAGTTTCCTTTCTCAATATCTGTGTGGTCCTTAACAATATGTCCGACACCATATAACCGTACATAAAATGTGTTGAGTGCGTCGTTAAATAAAACATTTCCTTCATTCCTTCCGTAATCCTTATTGTAGTGCTCTTTTTCTCTCTAAATTCACGTTAAAGGGAACTAAAAAAAAAAGGGGAGCGAGAATGATACCATCCCTTAAACAACGGAAGCGAAAATACATAAATTTCAGTTTGTTTTGGGTTTTTTAACGACACCACTAGAGCACCTTGATTAATTAATCATCAGCTATTGGATGTCAAACATTTGGTTATTCTGACTCGTAGTCATCAGAGGAAACCAGCTACATTTTTTCTAATGTAGAAAGGGATCTTTTATATGCACTTTTCCACAGACAGGAAAACACATACCACAACCTTTGTCCAGTTGTGGTGCACTGGTTGGAACGAGAAAAAACCCAATCAGCTGAATGGATCCACTGTGGTTCGACCCTGCGACGCAAGCACCTCGAGCGAGCACTCAACCGACTGAGCTAAATCCTGCCCCCATAAATTTCAGAGATCGCTACACAATTTTAAAACATTAAACAGTAGTTGCAAGTCAATTTTCAAATACAAATATATCTAATCAATATTTAGAAAACAAAATGTTCTCTGGACGAGGTCTGAAAATTTTCTGTGTTTCTAAAACTGATTTAGTTCACTATAACATCATAACTGTTCACAGCACAAAACTCGAAGATTATACGGTTACACACCACCATTCAAATGTCAGAATATATTCTTATCGACAGGGCTATTTTCATAATAATTACATTTGCTTGGTAACAAGACATGCAAGAAATCAATATAAGTTGATTACATTTTTTTTCAGTTATCTACCCTTAGGCTATAACACTACCTCATGTTGGTGTATGTGTGTCAGCGTGTAACATGTGTCAGTATATCACTTGCATAGCAAGACTGAAATTAAGAATAGGTCACGGCCCACTGACAGCAATTTTGTAACTGAATCCCTCCAGCATTTTATTAAGTGAGAAAATAACCATAACTGAACAGTATGAGGTCTATTTAAAATGTACAAAATTGAGTATACACCCATACAATTAAAACACATCTCATTTCTTTTGTGAACACTTAAACCAAATCCTAATGCTTTTTTTGTTCAGCCTCAGCATCCTATTGAATATACCACAGGATTTAAGACCTGTATATGGATGTAACAGTTACAATTTTAGGCAGATCCAGGGAGGGGGAGAATCAGGGGGTCATTGGTTGGAATGGGAGAAAATCTAATATATCCACCTTGGTGATTCAGATCTACAAGGGGTGGGATGTAGCCCAGTGGTAAAGCGATCGCTTAATGTGCGGTTGGTTTGGGATCGATCTGTTGGTGGGCACACTGGGCTAATTTTCGTTCCAGCCAGTACACCACGACTGGTATATCAACGGCTGTGGTATGTACTACCCTGTCTGTGGGATGGTGCATACAAAAGATTCCTTGCTGGTAATCGAAAAGAGTAGCCCATGAAGTGGCGACAGCAGGTTTCCTCTCTCAATATCTGTGTGGTCCTTAACCATATGTCTGATGCCATATAACCGTAAATAAAATGTGCTGCGTGTGTCGTTAAATAAAACATTTCTTTCCTTCGATTCTACGACCCAAGCATCTGAGGAGAGCGTTCTACCGACTGAGCTAGACTGCATCTTTTTACTTTGCAAGAAACAAATAGTGTTCTCTTTTCCCTTTTTTTGTACATATTTATATTCTTTTTATTTATTGCATAATTTTTTTTTGATATTGGTATAAGTAAAGTTGTATCTTAACCGGCCGCTGGCGTTTATTTTACAAATCATTGATTTCAATGACCGTATCCTAACAACATGTGTACGACGCAATGGATAAATGTGTCGCGGCGCATGCAAGCAGTTAGGATACAGCAAATGAAATTAAAGATTTCTAAAATAACCGCTCTCGTCCAGTTAGGATACAGCTTTAGTTGCCTTGATGCCACTCCTTTGAAGACATTTTTTTTGGTATTAAACTGAAGGCAATATTTGCTATGCACTACAAAAATTAAAATTTTACTCAGGGCTGTAACCTATAAATGGTTTTAATTCTTAAAGGCCTCGGCTGCATCAGGTGTATGTGCAGGAATTTATAGAGCGGAGGGTCTAGACTGTGCAAGAAAAGTTTATGGGGGGGGGGGGGGGGGGGCTGAATCATGCTCCTCTGGAAAAATTTATGAAAAAACTAAATCTGCTTGAGCCAGGAGGGGGTTCGATCCCGAAAACCATCTCCTGTGCATTCAGCCAAACCATGCAGAAAACGTGCTTGAAGTGAAGAAATTAGTTGTTTTTACCATTTCAATCAAAAACAAAGCTGGTCCGATAGATTTGCCATCAATAAATGCTGGTCAACTTTCCCCTACCAACTCACCCACAAAAAATTACCAACTCATCCGAGTCCTACTTTACTGTCCATAATTGTTACGATATCATTAAAAATGTACATTACTACTTTGACGTATCATTTTATTTATTAATTATAATATTACAGTGAAACTCCACTATTACAACCACTTGTTTGAGTTATGAGTTATTAAAACTGGTCTTAATATTGGGGTCCCTGTAATATCAAATTACCTGTAATACATTAATGATGATGAGCTTGGTACAGTTTGATTATGTATTTTATTAGTCCAGGTCGACATGAAGTGGTCTCATAAATAAAATTGGTTAAATGACGGTTTATTGTAAGAACTTAAAATTGTTTTAGAGTCTGCAGGTCTCGAATTCCGCAAATTAGAGGGCAAGGCCATTTCACTTAGATGGATTGTGTTAAAGTACGTTAACCAATGTCTGGGGCAAGTTGGCAATTTAATAAAAAATATAAAAAAATTGGGGGGGGGGGGGAGGAGAGAGTTGTTAACATTTGAGGAGCGAGATGACCAATCACTGGGGCAAGTTGATAACATTTGTGGGGTAAGTTGACCAACCACCTGGGCAAGTTCAGGGCTCGAACTTAAGAATCTTTAACAGAATTGCAATGGGTGAAACAGTACATCGACGGCAATTTTATGCCTGCCTGTGGCAATTTTTTTAAAAGTGACATTTGCAGCAAATAAACCTGACTGAAAGGCTATCTTGTTATATGTAGACATCTTTTAAATGTGCAAATGTTAAATATTGGCAGATAATATACACCAGGTATATACATTTCGCCATTGTTGAGGAGCTTTAGTCAGCTTTACCGACGGCATAAAGGTACCTTTGGTGATGCTCTCTACCTACAGCAATTTATATCTCAATGATGGCAATTGTCGTCAGTGCTGCCGTTAAGTTTGAGCCCTGCAATTTGTCCTGGGCCCCGTTCCACAAAGCGATCTTAGGGCTAAGATCAACTTAAATACATAAGGTACCTATGCGCTTAAGGTAATCTTAGGGCTACGATCAACTTAAGTGCATAGGGTAGCTATGCGCCTACGGTAATCTTAGGGCTAAGATCACTTCGTGGAATGGGGCCTAGCTCCTTCATTTTGATGGAAGATGTATCCGACTAAAAGTAAAACACAGCAACCAGTGAACCACATTTCAATCACAAATACCACAGAACAGCATGAAGACCAAATACCTTTAACACATGTTTGGGTAAAAATGTTCCGACGTAACAAAAACGAACATTGACTATAAAAACGCGAGGAGCGACACGTCTTTTGAAATGTTTGACGCTTAACTGTTGCCGGCAAATGTGTGTCGGCAACTTTAATAACGCAAGCGTGGTCTGCACAGAATTTACGACGAACTAAAGACACAAGTTTATGCCTAATGGGACGAGTCACCAAACTGACATGAGAGTAAAAATGCATAAGTTAGTGTTTATGTAGTCACAAATAATTAACCAAAAATAAAACCACAAAGACAAAACGTTTCAAGTTCAAGTTAAAAATATAGCATACATGATACTGCAATGATACAGGGAATTCGAAAGTGAGAGTAGACTGTTCGCCGGTGGATTTTATTATATTATTCAAAATTGATGTACGAAAGCGTAACAAACATAAAGAAACAGACTGTTGGCGCTTTTTTCTTTTTTTCGTTGGTGGTAGTTCAGGAAATATTTACCGTTGCCAGAGAGCACTAAAGTAAGGGAAGTTGAAGGCAACACTAACCTGGTATTCTCGGAACCGAACATACGGGTACTTCGACCCCTGGCCGCCATTGTTTGTCACGTGACGCGGTATAGCTTAAATATACATGCCATTGTTATTGTTAGCATGTTAGGAAATATTGAATGACGATATTTTCCACGTGCACTGGCATTTAACGTGAGAGGAGGGTATAGGGACATGCATTTAGGCCAAACCTCACCCCAAAAAATATAAAAAGTGCCCTTTTTAGTTTAAAAGTTCAGACCATCGAAGTGCAAAACATCACACATTCGATTTAACAAACTATATTTTTAAAAATATATATTTAATATTAAATTTCCAAATGTAATCCGCGACGCTAAAAACAGTGCACGGCTCACACCAAGTGAATATTTTTCACTTTCTACGTCCGAAACGGACTACGCTAAAAACAACATCCTTGCTTTCTTTTAATATATATATATATATATATATATATATATATATATATATATATATATATATATATATATATATATATATATATATATATATATATATATATATATATATATATATTATTATTATTTTTTTTTTTATTTTTTTTTTAACTTGAGCAATTTATAAATCTAGGACAATAGACTTTTTTTTAGCTAAAAACAGAAGATGCTTTATTAATTTATTTATTTTTATTTATTTTTAATTAGTATAATTGCTTTGGTTTTTGTGTCTCTTTTTCACTGTTCTGTACATGCATTAGACAGGATACGGCCGTTTTAAAAAGCGAATTAAAGGAGGCGGGTCATTCAAATAGCATGCGTAACGAATCGCACCATTTTTTCCTTGCACCTTTTATATTAAGTCGAGTGTCCTCTAGCGTTATTCAATTATATGAGAGAATAACGCTAGAGAAGAACACCCGAGCTACTTGCATATTTGCCTGGATGTCGCCTCATGGATAACATTACTCAAATTCAGTGTGCTGACCCCCCCCCCCCCCCATCCTATAAAATACTGGCTAACAATAGATCGAGGTGGGGCTGTAAATTCTTGTAAACGTTAAAGGGACATTCCCGAGTTTGCTGCACTTTTTAAGATGTTATCGACTAACAGAGACTTTTTAACGATTGTAATTACATATCAAATATATTTTTTCTGCATCAAATATTAGTTGCTGTATATTAAACGTGTTTCTGATCATTCTAATATTTGTACAAGGTTAAATTTCATCTTATTTCCTAAATATTGTTTTTTCGTACGTACGAAATTATTTGAAGACAAAATCCAGTTTGGGCTTCTTACAAATATTTTGACGATCAGAAACACATTGAATATACAGACACTGATATTCTAAACAAGAAAATGTATTTAATATGTAAGTTTAATCATGGAAATATTTTATTAGTCGGAAACATCTTACAATGGAGCAAACTCAGGAATGTCCCTTTAAGGGCCGAATTTACATGGCCGGTTTATGTCTTACACGCGTGTAACTACATACATTTACAATGTTTTTAAAAACACCTGTGTTTAAAGGGACATTCCTGAGTTTGCTGCAATGTTTCAGATGTTATCGACTAACAGAGACTTTTTGACGACTGTAATTACATATCAAATATATTTTTCTGCATAAAATATTAGTGGCTGTATATTAAACGTGTTTCTGATCGTTCTAATAATAGTAATATTTGTACTAGGTTAAATATCTTTTTATTTCCTTAAAAAAATGTTCCTAGATATCATTTTATTTCCTAAAAAAAAATGTTCCTAGACAAAATCCAGTTTGGGCTTCTTACAAATGGTACAGTGGTAAAACGCTCGCTTGATGCGTGGTCGGGTTAGAATTGATTCCCATCAGTAGGCCCATTTAACTATTTCTCGTTCCAGCCAGTGCACCACGACTGGTATATATCAAAGGCCGTGATATATGTGCTATCCTGTCCGTGGATGGTGCATATAAAATTTCACTTGCTAGTAATGGAAAAATGTAGCGGGTTTCCTCTCTAAGAGAACCGGCCTCAGTGGCGTCGTGGTTAGGCCATCGGTCTACAGGCTGGTAGGTACTGGGTTCGGATCCCAGTCGAGGCATGGGATTTTTAATCCAGATACCGACTCCAAACCCTGAGTGAGTGCTCCGCGAGGCTCAATGGGTAGGTGTAAACCACTTGCACCGACAGTGATCCATAACTGATTCAACAAAGGCCATGGTTTGTGCTATCCTACCTGTGGGAAGCGCAAATAAAAGATCCCTTGCTGTTAATCGGAAGAGTAGCCCATGTAGTGGCGACAGCGGGTTTCCTCTCAAAATGTGTGGTCCTTAACCATATGTCTGACGCCATATAACCGTAAATAAAATGTGATGAGTGCGTTGTTAAATAAAACATTTCTTTCTTTATTTTCCTCGCTAAGATTATAGTTCAGAATTACCAAATGTTTGACATCCAATAGCTGCGATGATTAATGTGCTCTAATGGTGTCGTTAAACAAAACAAACTAACTTTAAATCGGTACATATGTACACTTGTGTTAATTTCATTGAACGGTTTGGACTAGACATACAGGTCATCACCCTGGAACACCCAACAATAATTGCCTAAGCGCGTGTGCAGAGTCCGAAGATGGGTGGGTCCAAGAAACATTTTCTTCTTTTTTTTCAATGTTTTTTTTTTGGGGGGAGCATAACTTGACACCCCCTAAAATCTTTTCTCGCCACACTAGACTTTCCCCACGTCAGCACGATTTCCTGCACACGACAGGCGCGGATCCAGAATATGTTATTTTGCAGGGGGAAGGGGCGTTTTAAACTAATTAAATACAAAAATATTGAAGAGTGCCGCAGGTACTCAATGCATTACTCACTCATTCATTAAAGGTCCACAGTCATGGCACATTATTAATACACAGTACATAACAAAATACATAAAGATTACATTATTAACCATAAAAAAAAAAAAATACCACCCCAATTATTAATAAAGCGACTTTTTGTAAAACGTTCGGGGAAAAAAACACTGATCCAGTCGATTTGACCTGCATCTGACCTGTGACGTAGCATCAGGTGAATTCCACTCATTCATTAATAGGTTAGCATGGCGACAACATGTAATGATTCTTCGGAAAATAGCTCATTCTTATCGGACGTTAGTTTGGACATTTCGGACTTGTATCATTTGTCTATTTATTCTAATGCTACCTCGACTGGTGAGGAAGAAGGAGAAAATCCGTTCGGGGTACGTCCCTATCCGTTTGAACCGTGGTACACCAGCGATGATCCGTAGAGCCAAATGCGGTCAGCCTATTTGCAGCACGGAGTCCGGACGTCGCCCGGGGGTAAAAAAACACAACAAAGCGCGAATGTTAAAGCCGCACACCCTAGTTCCATCCAGCGAAAATAAATTATAATTTGGTTAATCTACAAACCTGTAAAACACTTAGATCACGTTTTTATCACATGGAGTGAAAAAGCAGGTTTTATATCGATAAATACCATGGGAATCCCCATGTCCCAATTGCTTGAAATAATTTTGAAAGTTAGTATTCTGATGTCACCGGTAGAAGCACAATAATGCCTACGTCACGACAAATTTCACAGACTTGGGGTGCGTTCGTTTCACCTCTCCTGGATATGTTCCAACTGTTCTGTCCTGGTTGTATCCCCTCTCCAGATATCGTAAGACTTTGCAAAATTATTGGTTTTAAGGGTTTGTAACGTTTAGTATTGAGACACTTACTTGTCTGAACTTTATTGTTACTGAAAATGTTCACGAACTGTGAAGAAAAATCTCACAAATGAACAACAACAAATCGGATGTTGATTGCGCGAACCGTGCACGAGAAAACAAACCGAACCAAAATGATAACGGTCACGTGATATACCAACGTCTGTGACATTAAAAATAGATTGAACCTCGCTTGCTTAACGGTTTTTCTCGACAACACGTTTTGTGAAAAAATGCAAAAAATGCATTTCGTGGTTTTACAAACATCAGGATTACCAAAAAGCACTTCAGGTGAATGGAAATGTGTATTCTAAATAATAAAATGTAAATAAAGTAATTTTATTTGTGAAAAATGGGGTTTAATAGCGAAAAACAACGCCGTAATGGTTAACAAATAAACGTAACTAGGGTGTGTCCCTTTAATGCCGAGATGTACATTGTTCATATTTGGCACAAAGATACACCTCAACACGATGCATTTATATATGTTAAAAAAATAAATGTAAGAAAAATATTTTTTAGAAAAAATACTAATTAATATTAACTGATGACTGGATAGCATTTAAATAATTAATGTATTGTAATTATTATTAAAAACAACAAATAGTATACACGTACATACATTAAATATGTTTTTTTAAAAACATCATTAAATATATTAAACAAGGTGCGTTCATCGTCAGTCTAATCATTACTTGGTTACAGACATCTACAATTGGTACCTGTTTCGTTTACAAAATATGAAAATGGAAGATTTTATTGTTCGAAGTTAATCCTTTAATTGGTTAACTTAAAGGCTTATTTGCAAAAGCAATACATGTCTATAGATTTCGCAGACATCGGTAGCTCGGACAGCATGTGACACAGTCGGATCACTACGAGATTAAGGAATCTAAGTGGTTGTGTGTGTACTGACAATATGCTACGGTATCTGTGATTATGTAATGTCCTTGTAAAGAGGTGTTTTCAGACGCCAGATGCACGTTTGTTCCTAATTTGCGTTTGTTCCTAACAATTTGTGGTCGGATGGTGTAAATGTCGCAGTATCGACGGTGGTTGTAACGAGGTCTGACTGTACATGTTAAAACAATAAATGTAGGACAAATTTTTTTTTTAGAAAAAATCGCATTAACATTCGGTAGGCCGATCTGTTTTTGTCTTCGGTCGATGTTCGGGATATCGTTATGTAAAATGCGATTTTCTTCTAAAAAAATATTGTTCCTACATTTTTTTTTTTTAACATATATAAATGCATCGTGTTGAGGTGTATCTTTGTGCCAAATATGAACAATGTACACCTCGGCATTAACATTCGGGCTTTGTTTTTGTCTCCGGGGCTGCAAATAGGCTGAACGGGGGGGGGGGGGGGGGGATACAGGTTTGGAACAGACAAGTTCTTTAACAAAAGTTTTGGTGCCATATATATTATTATTATTATTATTATTATTATTATATATTATATTATATATATTATTATATATATTATATATATATATATATATATATATATATATATATATATAAGATAATTGTCGTAATCCCCAGGTGTGAAGTGGTCACTGCAAATCGAATCCCATCTTGACGGTCCTTTCCAATACGCACGTGTTCGGTTTAATAACTGCTTCCGTACAAACAATGTTGGTTTGTCTTTTAGAAAAATATGTAAACTTCTTTTGCCTTTAACTGCAGCTTTTGTACATCCATACACCAAACAATGGTTCACCATGTTTCACATTTGAAAGATATCTTCAAAATAATATTCCAAACATACAATTTAATTCAATAGAATAACATTTTCGCGTTTTTAAAATACACGTGTTCCACTTCCATGTAAAATGACCGAAAGGCTGCGAATCACCCGTTCCTGTTATGCCGGTTAGCCCGTCACGGGGTCGCGTGACTTGACTCTTTGGAGTTCAGAGGCTTTTTTGGCAAGCGATGGGGAAAACGCGACTTTTTATTGCGAATATATTAAAAACGGGTACATTTTTTTAAATTTATTTTATTGATACTTCATATATATTGTAAAAGGTACACGTAGATCACAAACAATAGTGATTTACGTTTTTGATAAATGTAGACCTTTAAAATAAGTGAAAACAAATTTGTCCTGAGCAGGAGGGTTGTGGTGGTCCGGACCCCCTCGGCCCACCCTCTGGATCCGCGCCTACAGATGCCCGTGGAAGTAATTAATTAACCCTGTATCAAAGACACCCAGTGATTCATGCCAGCAACAGGAAGGGAAACCAGTTATATAATGACATGCCATAAACGTTCTTTGAGTTTGGGGAGGTGGCTCCCCATTCTTCGCACCTGCTTCCAACGTCTAAATGCAAATGAAATGGATGGAAAAAACCCCCAGCAACAACATCATGAGGACTGGTGTAAATATTTTATTATATTCCTCGTTCTCACTTGGATAATAAATTCTGTTTTGCATTTAATTAACTCTTAATTCGGCGGGTCACAGTCGGAATATACACTGCATAAGAGTTAGGGATAACTATTGCGATCAGTTTTACTATTGCAATAGTACTGCGATAGTTAAACTACTATTGTGATAGTATTGCAATAGTAATATAGTACTATTGCAATAGTATTGCATTAGTATCGTGAATTCTTAAATCGCTTGAAAACAGTAATTAATATAGATATTTCGCAAAACTATTTACTTCAATCTTCTAATATATATATATATATATATATATATATATATATATATACATATACATACATGTATATATACATGTAATATGATGTATATATACATGTATATAAACATATACATATATATGTATGTATGCGTGTATGTGTATGTATGCGTGTGTGTGTGTTTGTGTTTGTGTTTGTGTGTATGTCTGTGTTTGTACTTAGTTATTTGTAATAATGTCACAAGGTAGTGAAATCATATTAATAAATTTATAATATAAAGACCCCACATTATTGTTATGCTTTATTTTCTATGGTGTCCAATGTTTTTGCAGAAAGATCAACTTATTATTAGTTATCGATAGTTGAATTAACTATCGATGCATTTCCATCCAGACACTGACTACCGCGATATATCGATAGTTCGATGTATTGTTACACCACGTGCTTTCGTGTGCTCGACTTGGGGGTCCTTCATTTCGTTGTTTTTGTCAGTGAAATGAAGTTTTGTACTGGGATGTATGCGGCCATTGGAACTGATTGAACGCTGGAACGCTTCTCGTTTCGACAGCCTGCACCACCAGGTTGGATTCTTTTTTAGCGAGATTCCTTGCCTCCACGTCATTTCTCCCCTGCGTGTGCATTAACCTCACCGTGGTGCAGGGGTGAACATTCTTTTATAGAATGGCCAATAAATGCACATCTCCTCGTATGAGGCGCCTTGTTTGCCGTGAGGTGCGACCCGTGAAAATGGACGATGGGATCCTGGTGCTTGAGTTGGGGCATACCTGCAGGTATGACTTCTGGCAATACATCACTTTGGCCTGGAGTTCACCTAGACGGGTGGTCAGGAAGGCCCGACCTGATCAATCGGCTGGTCACGTCAAGCTCAAGAGCAAACCAACCCCTCTTTTGTTTAATTTGTCACGAACGAACATTGCTGAGAATACCATTTGTATTATTTGCTCTTGGGGCGGTGGCTAGGGTCAATCGGGTAAACTAACGTTTTTTCTTTACTTTGCCTGCGTATATTAACCATGTATCCCTGGCATGTATGTCTGCTGGTTATCCGCAGCATTGTGTCCCCTTGCTGGACTCTGTGGTGGGTGGGGGGCATGGATGACGAATAATGATTCATTTAACATGAATACTACTAAATTAAAAACAACAGATGGGGCCCTGAAAAGGGTCCACACCGATGTTTCGGACTCCTCATCTTTTGATGAAGAGTCCATGACTGCCTCAAAATCCATTACGAAGAAATCACGTGTGATCTCTTCAAATTGGCCAAGGTTCCTCGTCATCAGTTCCACTGATGACGGGGCCTTGAAAAAACTGTCACTTTTTGCAATTCAAAAGGGGCTCGTCGGTCTAGCCGGGGAGCCAAAAAATGTTACAAAAATGAAAAACGGATCGCTGTTGGTCGAATGTTCGACAGAAAAGCATTCTAAATGTCTTCTCAAGTCGACTATTCTAGCCAACATTCGCATCATCGTACTGCCACACACTTCTCTCAACTCCTCGAAGGGAGTTATCAGATGCCGAGATTTGGAAGGTGTTAATGATGAGGAAATCTGTGACAATCTTACTTCACAAGATGTCACAGTCGTCAGGAGAATAAAGGTTCGGGGGAACAACGAATTAGTTCCAACGAATACCTTTATTCTAACATTCAGTACTCCTACCCTTCCACATTCGATTAAGGCTGGATACCTCAACATTCCTGTTGAGCCTTTCATTCCTAATCCACTTCGATGTTTCAAATGCCAGAAATATGGCCATGGTCAAAATACCTGTCGAGGCAAACTGACATGTGCTCGTTGCGGTCAGTTTGACCACGACAGTAAAACTTGCAAAAAAGACCTTGTATGTACAAACTGCAAGGGATATCATTTCGCGTACTCGAGAGAGTGCCCGATGTGGAAAAAGGAAAAGAAGGTTCAGGAGGTTAGGGTTGAGAAACGTCTAACCTTTGCTGATGCCAGAAAACTGGTGGAGAGATTTCAACCTGCTAGAGTAGCAGCATCATATGCTGTTGCTGCTGCAGTGAAGGTCTCCACCAGAAGTATTTCAGTAAATACAGACTTGACGTGGCAATGCGATGATGCAAAGTACACAAAAACTATCCGATGTTGTAAACGTGGAGAAGAAAACTGCAAAAGCTGCTCAGCAGCAGAAGGAGGCAGCTCAGAAAAAGAAGTAAGCTCCTGCCAATGTTACCACCTCCACACAGGTGTCCTTGGACACAAACAAATCATCAGTTGGGTTGAGTACTGGGATGCCAGTTCCCAGCCTACCCAAGTTAAAAAGCAAACCAGTGAAGAAGGATCACACCTCTGGGAGGCTTAAAAAAGCCGAACAGAACTTAACAACAAGTAATATGTTTCAGGCTCTGGATGATGGAGGTGATGAGATGGAAGTCTCATCACTTGATTATCCAGGAACAAAACGACCACCACCAAAGCCAAAGATAACTCCCATACTTCCTCCCGATGGCGAATAAAGTCATCCAGTGGAACTGTCGTGGCCTTAGGCCCAATTTTGATGAATTAAGTCTTCTAATTCAAAAATATAATCCTATTGCGGTATGTCTTCAGGAGACTTTCCTGAAGGACACTGACAATATTAATATTAGAGGGTTTAACCTCTATCACAAGTTTCAGGAAACTGATAACAGAGCTGGGGGTGTTTCCATTTTAGTAAATGAAAATATCCCTCAGAGTGTAATTACATTAAATACTAATTTGCAAGCTGTGGCTGTAAAGATCACAGCCCATAAAACTATGACTTTATGCTCTCTCTATTTGCCTCCTCGTAATAATTTCAACTTCAATCCCAAAGATTTTCAAGATCTCTTCGACCAACTCACTAGCCCTTTTGTGGTTATGGGAGATTTCAATGGTCACCACACTTTGTGGGGATGCGAGGATGTAAATACTCGAGGCAAACAATTAGAAGACTTAATTCTCAAAAATTACTTAATTATATTTAACGATAAAAGTCGAACTTATTTTCACGCTGCAAGTGGCTCTTTCACTTCAATTGATCTAACTTTATGTAGTCCATCACTGTTTCTGGATTTCTCCTGGAAAGTCGGTCCAGACCCCTGTGGCAGTAACCACTTTCCGATTTTTTTGGAGAATGATGGACCACCATCACTTGCAAGAGTTCAAAGATGGACGTTATGGAGGGCTGACTGGGATCAGTTTCAGCATCTATGCAGCACTCGTCTGGAACAATCTGCCATTGACGATGCTGACGATCTCATGTCCTCTTTCACTTCCATTTTGAAAGAAATTGCAGAAGAAACTATTCCCAAGACTTCGACAGTGCCGAAACGTTTCACTAAACCATGGTTGAATGAATCATGCAAAGATGCTATTAAGGAACGAAACAGGCACATTGAGAGGTTTAAACGGGAACTCACCTGGGACAACCTCTCTGCCTATCGTATTGCTAAGGCAAAGGCCCGCAGAGAGATCAGACAAAGTAAGAAAACATCTTGGAGAAAATATGTCTCCAAGTTGAATTCCCAAACCTCTGTGAAATCTGTGTGGAATAGGATCCGTAAAATCAAGGGAAAAGAATCCAGTAGTACTGTCCATCATTTGTCTGTCAATGACACAAACGTCACATCTCAACGTGACATCGCCAATGCACTGGCAGACAACTTTTCTCATAACTCCTCTTCTGCTTTCAGCTCAGATGCTTTTACATCTGTCCGTACTAAAGCTGAAGAGCAACCTATTCATTTTTCATCTGAGAATGCTGAAGTATACAACAGGCCCTTCTCTTCGGAGGAGTTGCAGTATGCTTTTCGAAAAGCCCATGATACTTCGGTGGGACCAGATGAAATACATTACCAACTACTAAAACACTTACCCAAATCTTCTCTTTTAGTTCTTTTGAACATCTTTAATAAAATCTTGAGTTCTGGTGACTTTCCTTCTGATTGGAGGAAGGCTATTATAATTCCTATTCCAAAGCTTGGCAAGGATCCTACTGACCCTACCAGTTACCTCGCCATCGCTCTCACAAGCTGCATCTGCAAAACTATGGAACGAATGACCAATCGTAGACTTGTCTGGTTTCTCGAGTCCCACAAATTGCTTACTAACATGCAATGTGGGTTCAGATCCAGTCGAGGTACGGTTGATCATCTCGTTCGATTTGAAACGTTTTGTCGCGAGGCCTTCGTCAATAATCAACACCTGGTTTCAGTGTTCTTTGATTTGGAAAAGGCCTACGATACCACATGGAAGTATGGGATTTTAAAAGACCTCCATGGCATGGGCCTAAGAGGTCTTCTTCCAAATTTTATTTCTAACTTTTTATAAGATAGAATTTTTAAAGTGCGAGTGGGATCCACGTTTTCAGATTCCCACTCACAAGACATGGGGGTGCCCCAAGGTAGCATCCTGTCGGTTACCCTATTCTTAATTAAAATTAACAGCATCGCCCAGTGTTTAAAACCT
Source organism: Gigantopelta aegis (assembly GCF_016097555.1). NCBI lineage: Eukaryota > Metazoa > Mollusca > Gastropoda > Neomphalida > Peltospiridae > Gigantopelta > Gigantopelta aegis. The sequence goes on from NC_054711.1 coordinate 3,578,057, forward strand.
GGTGTCGATTGCTCACTATACGTTGACGATTTTCAGATTTGTTACAGGTCGTCCAGTATGAGTATTATTGAGCGTCAGTTGCAGCTTTGTTTGAATAAGCTTCAACAATGGACAACTGACAATGGCTTTCGATTCTCAAAGTCAAAAACGGTCTGTATGCACTTCTGCCAGAAAAGAGGTCACCACCTAGATCCTCAGCTGTTTCTGGACAAAAGCCCGATTCCCGTGGTCGAGGAGACCAAATTTCTGGGAATTATATTTGACAGGAAGCTATCTTTCATACCTCATTTAAAATATGTTAAAAAGAAAGGGCTAAAGGCCCTAAATATTCTCAAAGTTATTGCCAGCACAGAGTGGGGAGCAGACCGTAAGGTTATGCTCCGACTGTATCGATCTTTGATTAGATCTAAACTAGCTTACGGCTCTATTGTGTATGGGTCGGCACGCAAGACTTACTTGCAGATGCTTGATCCCATACACAACCAGGGACTTAGGCTTTGTCTTGGTGCTTTCAGAACATCTCCTGTGGAAAGTTTGTACGTCGATGCACACGAACCTAGTTTGGGTGCTAGACGTGCAAAGCTGTCTCTGCAGTATGCTACCAAGATAAAGTCAACGCCAAAACACCCCACCCATAACGCTATCTTTGACAACCGATTTATGAACTTGTTTGATGCGAAGCCAAATGCAATCTGCACATTTGGTCTTCGCATTAGGCAGCTTTTATCTGCTTCCAACATTGATCTTTCAGACATTTTGGAAACACCTTGGTGCATAAAACCACCTAAAATTGTGTTGGATCTCGTGCATCTGAAGAAAGATCGCACGGATCCAATTATTTATAACCAATATTTTATGGAAATAAAAGAGAAATACTGTGACTACATCCCTATTTACACGGATGGGTCACGGGATGGGAATTCTGTGGCTTGTGCCACAGTTTTTCCATCAGACAAAATAATCTCTATGAGATTGCCTGATTTGGCATCTATATTTAGTGCCGAAACTTGGGCAATTATTAAAGCCCTAGAGGAAATCAAAAACTCTAGCTCCTCTAAATTTATAATCTATACCGACTCACTTTCGTGTCTCCAGTCTTTACAATATATGAAGCTGGAACATCCCTTAATTGGGATGCTGATACGAAAGTGTGTCTTTTTATCTATTAACAATAAGAATATTGTGTTTTGTTGGGTACCCAGCCATGTTGGCATCAGAGGCAATGAAAAGGCAGATTGTGCTGCCAAGTCTGCTTTGACTTTGCCACGTGCCAATGCTGGTATTCCCTATAGTGATCTCAAACATCACGTAAATAATTATATCTTTTCTACTTGGCAAGATGATTGGAATGGTGCGGTCGCGAACAAGCTTCATTCTGTTAAGCCAGTCCTGAGAGTGGCAGTCCTCCTATAGGCGGTGCAGAAGGGATGAAATAGTCTTGTGTCGTGCTCGTATCGGACATACTTACATTACCCATTCATTTATTCTCAAGAAGGATCCTCCACCTCAGTGTGAGCATTGTCAGTGTACACTGACGGTGCACCATATTTTGGTGGAGTGTAATCATCTGATCCAGACTAGAAACGATATATTCGAAGCAAGGGATGTGGTGGAATCCTTTAGATTCCACCCTGAACTTGTACTAAAGTTTTTAAAAGAAACTGGATTTTATTCCAAATTTATATTTACTTTTGTGTAATATTTGATTTGTACCATGAATTTTACCTTTATAACAAATGTGATATGTATTATTTTGTACAGCTCTTTACACTGTCTTTGACTTAACATTTCAAATTTCATGTACCACCTCACAGCTCTATACACTGTTTTTAACCTAACCTTTTATTTTTTATTTTTACCATTGTTTGACACCCAATAGCCGATGTATTATTTGTGCTGGGGTGTCGTTAAACATCCATTCAATTCAATTCAATTCCACGTCATTTCTCCGTCTGACTGTCGACTTGGGTTTTTTCGTGACTCGTATGACGACCATTCTGCAGAACGCCACGGTTGTTCGCGTTTAGTCTCTACATGTCCGAGCCTGTCCTAGCAGCACTGGAAGATTGACCGCCCCACTCTAAGAAGAAATAGGAAGCGGGGTCGGCCCCTACTACTCTTTTTCTAAACTTTACCTTGCTTTATAGTGATACCATCTCGTATCCTCCGGAGTCGGGCCCGTCCGCACCACTATACCAAACCATGACGACTGGACTATACCCTAGTCTGATACTCTCTCTCTCGTTCAGATGGATCCGACTTCTCAAGATCAGTATTTCAGCACAGCACTACACCTTCAACGTCTATCGACTGTCAATCTAGGGGTTTTCTTGACGGGACGCAACACATCTCGTCCCTTTAAGCTGTGCACCCAAACGGCCTTAACGAGGCCACTCGCGTGGACATATCGATCGGACTTTAAACTTTTAGATCTGCGTTCAAAATTTTATGTCGAAATTACTTCTTTAAAAAAAAAAATTGTTATTAAATAGTCCGATCCTCTCTTCTTTCTCTTATTTAATTTTGGACTGTCCTTCTAAAATGCTCCAAATTATATAAATATTCGGCCGAGCAGTCAATTCTTTTTATTTTTGGCTTGTAACCTTTTTATTTTTATTTTTTTTATTCTATTATCTTTTTTACTAATTGCTATTTTCAAAATTCTGTCCATTTTCACCCCCCCCCCCCCCCCCCATCCCGAGTCAGGCCACCGATCTTCTCGGAGGTCGGACTCGGGATGGGCGTGTTCGAAACCCTAGTGGTATATGGGCACGTTAAACTAGATATCATCATCATTACACCACCAATGAGAGTACATAACTCAGGGGCGTAGCGTGATCTGGACCTGTGTGTGTGTGTGTGTGTGTGGGGGGGGGGGGGGGGGGGGTTCGAATATGAACCAAGTGGACCTTTTTCTATTTTGTTTTTGCACCACCAGAAACTCCATATGTATAAACCTGTATGTTTTAGTTCTAAAAGCGGACCATTTGCTTCAGCGGTGGGGTTTGTCCGAACCCCTCGAACCCCCCTAGCCTACGCTTCTGTAATTTATATTATTATATTCCGATTCCCTTCTATATTCGGGACCCTTCGATAGACCAGAGTCGGAAGTATTCGGCTTTGCTGATAGAAACCGTAATATACCGATATTTTCCGAATAATAATATCAAAAGTCTATCAACGTGCCTCCGAATTTCAATGATAATATAGCTGACCATTCGGTAAAATCAAATGCAGCACAAAGAATATAGGTACATGGAACCCTACCGCTTATTTCAAGAATATCGGAGAATCCGTCGTCGATCGAGGTCTTCCGAATGAGAATCCGAAATTGGTCGAAGTATTCCGAAACATGTTTTTATCGAAGCACGCCACACAAACTGCAACGTATTACACAGTGAGGTGGCATTAGTTGAGCAGGAGTTTGTTGTTTACAAGATAAAAATTGTTTTGTTTCCGTCTTTTTACTACAGTTATGTCTTCCGTGGTAGGTACTAAAGAAGACACCGAACTAAAAGGAGGCCATGCACCCGCAGGTAATTGCATGTCAGCTGGTGTTAATAAATTCTCGTGCATTTTAGCGCCTTAAATTGTTCCAATATTGGTTTGCAAAACATGATAGACTGTATGCCAGTCATAATTAAGCGTTTTGTCTTTTTATTCCTCGCATTATTGTGCAGTTAAATTTTTAAAAATTAAAATATTAGTTTATAATGAGTTTGATTTTAATCTTTATTGCAAAATTAAATTTGGAAAGGATTTCTCAAACTTGATGTTTGGAAACAGAATTTGGAAAAAATGGGTGGGGAATCTTTCTCTCTCACCGTCTCTCTCTGTCTCCCTTCCTTCCCTACTTCCTCGCTTCCCCTCTCTCTTTCTCTCTCTCTCCCCTTCCCCCTCCCTGTTCTCTCCCCTCCCTCCCCGTCTCTTTTTCTCTTTCCCTCCCCTCCCCCTCCCTCCCCCTCTCTCTCTCTCTCTCTCTCTCTCTCTCTCTCTCTCTCTCTCTCTCTCTCTCTCTCTCTCTCTCTCTCTCTCTTAACTCGACCAAGTGTCAAAATAACACCAAATATGCATAGTTTAAAATGTTCTGAGATGTTGATAAACAAACATTCCTTTCCGTTCTTTTCTCTCACTCTCGACCAAATGTCAAAATAACCCATATATGTTAAAAACAAAATATTCATAGGTAAAAAGGTGCTGATGTGTCATTAAATGTATTTTTTTTTCCTTTTCTTTAGTCAAAGTGGCGGGGATGCGAGTGGCGACGAAGACGGCCCACCCGAACGCGGTGGCGGGTGAGAAACCTGCGGAGGTAATGAATCCGGAGGAAGATGGGGAAGTCGAGCTTGGTGAAAGGTACGCATGCAGGACTCGACCGTAGCAGTAGCCCGGTGTCTTTTGGCTACTGATTTCTCGCTTGGGCTACCAGATGTAGCTCTTTTACCTTGGGTGGGATGTAGCCCAGTGATAAATCACTTGCTTGATACGCCGTTGGTTTGGAATCGATCCCTGTTGGTGAGCCCATTGGGCTGTTTCTCGTTCCATTCAGTGCGCCACGACTGGTATACTAAAGGCCATGGTATGTGGGATGGTGCATGTAAAAGATCCCATGCTACTAATGGAAAAATGTACCAGGTTTCCTCTCTGAGACTATATCATAATGACTAAATGTTTGACATCCAATAGCCAATGATTAATAAATCAATGTGCTCTAGTAGTGTTGTTAAAGAACACCCCCCTATTGCCTCCACTTGTTTTCTCTCCTTTGAATTCCATCTTATTTCTTGCCAATCTTTCAACTTCTTTTGCTGTCCACATCCACTTTCTGGTCCTTGTCTCAAGTCTATTCTACCACAACATTTGCTTATTTCTTGTGGCCATCCATGCCACAGACCTGCCATTCCCCATTACCTTTTAACTTTTTAACTGTGGGCTTTGTCTGACCACTTTTGAGAGTGTTCAGTTGTTACTTGTGGCATTGTAAAGATACACAAGTTGTAACCTTTTTAGGTATGGAAATTCATCACAGACAGTCGTTGAAAGTCAAAGAAAATTATTGATAAATAATATTTGCCAGTTAATATTAATACAAGAGACTGGCATTCCATGTCAAAACGGGATGGGAAAGGACGCTCAGGTAAAAGCATGCGTCTGATGTGTGATGGATCTAGGATCGATCCTCGTTTGTGGGCCAACTGGGCTGTTTCTCAGTCCAGCCAGTGCTCCAAAGTTTAGTAATCTACAAACCTATATAACACTTTTGTACAAAGTTATAATTAAGTGAAACAAAAGTGTCTGACATTAAAATGGAGAAATTAAGGCTAGAGCTTGTATCCATAACTGAGGTATATGCATTTTTAGAATTACGAACAATGTATTTTACAGTATTACAACCACCAGTAGAGAACATTTTATTACATACCTATTCAATCTTGCTATAGTGATAAAGACATTTTAGAATTGTGTGATAAATTTATTTTGTATCACACACATGTGCGATATGGACCAGAACTTTTAAATGGGGAATTCCCTTTTTCTTTTTACTGCAGTTAGTCCCTTGTATTTACTGACATCATATATGATTTACAAATGACGTCATATCATATTTGAAACATTACACAAGGCTGCCGCAGAGTATGATTCTTAACGTTAAGTTAATCCATGAAAGGAGAATTTTTTGATCATACATTTAACAAAGTGTTGTTATGATGTAAAATTAAAAACGGTTTTTTAACAAACATAAAAGAAGGTATGTAATAAATACAGAACTTCACATACGTTATTTTCGCTTCCTATTTATTGCACTCGTTTATTTTGCGAAAGAACATACCACTAGACCGCTATGCAGTCTTGTGGTATATATTCTTGCACAAAATAAACTCGTGCAATAAGTAGGAAGTAAAAACAACATATGTGAAGTTCTGTATATTTATCGCATCGCAATTCACTACGCATGTTCCAGAGACTGTTACACAATTTTAAAAACATTAAGCAGTAGTTGCTAATCAATTTTTAATTGACCAGAAATATCGCTAATGAAGATTTTGAAAACAAAATGTTCGCTGACCAGTTTGGCCAGAATCACTTGGATGGATGAAAATGGATAATCTAAAGAACCAAATGTTATCAAAACTGTAGTGTTTAAAGACTGTTTTATGTTAAAGCTTTGTAATCTTATATGATCCTGTATTTTGTTCCAGTCCTCCAAAGACAGACAAACATCATCAGTCGTTATTGATCTCAGGTGTGGTAACCAAGGTAACTCTGCTTTTGTTTGACTATTAAAAATGACACAATTTTAATAAACTTTATCAGTGGGAAGTACCTGTAGCAAGGCACATAAAAAGGTTAAGCAACAATTAAGGTTTTTTTTACATAGCTGTAAAAATGTGTAATTAATTAATTTTCTTTTCCTAATAATCACTGTTCAGGGGTTTATCACCTATGTTTCTAGACTTCGATAATCGGCACCATTCTCCACCAAAGGGCTGGGACGTAACCCAGTGGTAAAGAGTTTGCTTGATGCGCTATCGGTCTAGGATCGATCCCCGTCAGTGGACCCATTGGGCTATTTCTAGTTTCAGCCAGTGCTCCACAACTGGTGTAACAAAGGCTGTGGTATGTACTATCCTGTCTGGAATGGTGCATATAAAACATCCCTTGCTGCTAATCGAAAAGAGTAGCCCATGAAGTGACGACAGCGTTTTTCCTCCCTCAATATCTGTGTGGTCCTTAAACACATGTCTTACGCCACATAACCGTAAATAAAATGTGTTGAGTGCATCATTAAATAAAACATTTCCTTCATTCCCCACTATTCCTCAAAAGCTATGTCGTTTTTTATTCCTAATTTTGGAGGACTTGCAAAAATTCCCAGTCAATGTAAATAATTATCATTTTTTATTATGTAAAGGCATATTTTGAAAACAATTCATAAGACTATATATTAATTTGAATGAAGACAAGTATATGTATAGTATTAGTCTTTTTGATTCTAACAAGATGTTTTGTAAATGAAACTGAAAATTCCCAAAATTTTGTAAAGCAACGCTAAAATTCCCAAAGTCAAAGCCGTGGTGTTGAGTCAAATTTTAGAAATAAAACTGTTGTTTAAACAGACCTCCCATTACTTTTTCACAATACACAAACATTCCTTTTCTTTCCTGATTAAACCATGTGCTGAGGCATCATTGCACAAACATTCCTTTCCTTTCCTAATAGCCACTGATTAAATAATGTGTTAAACAGAACTTCCTTTTCTTTTTCACAACAAGCAAGCATTCCATTCTGTTTGTGAATAAACCATGTGCTGAGGCGTCGTTAAACATTCCTTTCCTTTCCTAACAGCCTGTGATTATTCCTAAACATACATTAATTTCTGTTCCTAATAGCCACTGATTAAACCATGATTTCAGCTGTCATTACAGAAATATTCCTGTTTCTTTTAGCTGCAGATTAAACAATGTGTTAAAACAAACATTAGGGATGGGACATAACCTAGTTTTGGGATTGATCCCTGTCGGTGGGCCCATTGGGCTATTTCTCGTTCCAGCCAGTGCACCACAACTGGTATATCAAAGGCCGTGGTATGTGCTATCCTGTCTGTGGGATGGTGCATATAAAAGATCCTTTGCTACTAATAGAAAAAATGTAGCAGGTTTCCTCTATTACCATATTTTTGACATCCAACAGCCGATGATTAATAAATCAATGTGCTCTAGTGGCGTCATTAAAAAAAACAACCAAACATTAATTTTTATTTTCAGGGAGATAAAGATTTTCCGCCGGCAGCTGTGAAGTCTTACCATGAAAAGCCGGTGCCGGCCCACGACAAGAGAACACCAGCCCCGCAACTCAACATGCACATCAACCAGCCACGCAAGTGAACGACCGCCGACGCTCTCGGCGGACATTGTAACCATTCTCTTCTAGCTCCAGTGGGTCAACACTCTACCTTTGTAGCTTGGGAAACTGGCTCTCAGAAAATAAATGACATTTTTCTTACATGCCATAAATTAAAAGTGAAAAAAGAGACAGTATTTTCTTTGTTGCCTAATAAATTAAATTAAGAAAAATTAATGTTTACTTTTCAAGCTGGTATTTAATATTTAAAGGTTTAAAAAAAAAAAAGTCTTTATAGCCTATTACTTTAAACCCCCCAAAAATTATAAAAATTTTTGTGCAGGCTATTGATTAAAAGTAAACATAAAAATATATTTTCTTTACAGCCTGTTAAATTAATTCTCAAAAAATTAATGATATTATCTTTACAGCCTGTTAAATTAACACTCAGAAAATTAATGATATTATCTTTGAAACTAGTTAAATTAATTCTCAGAAAGTAATGATATGATCTTTAAAACCAGTTAAATTAATTCTCAGAAATTAATATTATCTTTACAGCATTTTAAATTAATTCTAAAAAAACTATTAATGTTTACTTCAGTCTATTTAATTAAAACTTTATAAAATTTATGGCTAAATTGCTAATTTGTAACACAAAAATTAATTTAACGTACTTTGAAGTTTTGTTAGCTGAGATAATAAATATTAATTACTCTCAGTCCATTAATTAGAGCTAATTATTTTTACTTTTTATCTTATTCATTTATGTAAGCAAATCAATAAATTTGAAGCCTTTTAAAATTAAAACAAAATATGCATTTACTTCACATTCTTTTATAATACAGTGAATAAACCATGGGATTTAAGATTCGTGGATGCTAAAGTTATAAGGATGGATCCAGGGGGTGGGAGGGCTGAGAGCGGGTGATTTTAGCCAGGATAATAAATGAGGGTGGGGCACTGCATTAGTGTGGGGCAGTCATTGCCTGAGTCATGTTATGGAGTGACAGAAAAGTATAAAAGATGGTGATGGAAATACAGTGTGATTTGGGGGGAAAGGTGCATAGCCCCTACCCCAGTGAACAAGAAGATCCTGTCCCCCGCCTAAATACAAATGCCCTTTTAAAATAAAAATTTCGTCAATTTTTATTTTACGAATGCCAAAATTTATTGGGATATCTTTTTTAGAATTTTGTCCATGTGATCTTTTCTCCTTGGTGCCAACTCTTAAATATTTTCTGGGTCTGCCGCTGAGTTATTATTCATCTTCAGGTTACAAAGGTTCTGTGTTGGTGATCAAGTTACTATAATTGGAAAACGGATAAAAGGAAATTTGCATTTACATTTTTTATCCTGATATGGAAAAAAGAAATTTTGGTTGTGGTTTATTGTTGGAATAGGGTTCCAAATTTTGTTTTTAAAGAGAACAAAATACATGGAGGAATGGATATTATTGACAGCTAAGCTTGTTTATATTAAAACGAGAAAGGAAAAAACATATTTTGTTCTTGGAATAACATTTCAGGAATTTTTTTGTACATCATATATATATATAAATAAACAAAATTGAAAGTGCTTTTCTTAATTTTACGTTTCTTATTTTTTGTGTTGAAAATTTAAAATATCTTGTTTTTGTTTCTTTCAGTTTTATAACAGAATTGTTAACTTTAAAATTATGAAGTGCTTTTTTTATTGGAACAGGATTGTTTCTATTAAACCAGAAATATAAAGGAATGATTGATTTGTTATTGGAACAGGGTTTTATGTTTTATTATATTAAATTTTGTTTGAAAGACTTAGTGCTTTTTTGTATTGGAACAGGCTTCCTATATTTTTGGAAAAAAAAACTGAAATGTTTTTTTTTTGTTTTTCTTATAAATAAATGATTTTGTATATAGTACATGTAATAATGTTTTAGATTATCTTATATATTTTGTAGCCATTCCAGAAATAAATGAATTGGGGAGGAGGTGGGTTGGGATGAAGGAGGAAAACAAATAAAGAAAACATTAATGTTGGATGATGGGAATTTTGTAGACAAATGATTTCAGTTGAGGGCTGTTTTCCATGTGCATGGTTTTTGGTCCAGTAAGGAATACGGAATGTGAAAAATAGAAACATAAAAAGTAATGATTCTATAGTTATCAGTACAGTAATAGAAAGAAGCAGAATTTTTCACTGGTACATGGACAAGTACATATACAAATCTACTTGTCCATCATTTTTTTTCACGTGTCCAAATAAGTTGTTGGTTTTATTCAATTTATAATTGACATTATAAATTATCACTTGTCCACTGGACAGCCACTGAGGTTCATTTTGCTTGTCCCAGCAGATTATCACTTCGTCAGGACAAACAGATAAGTACTTATTTCAAACACTGCAACACCAATGGGGGCGGGATTTAGCTCAGTCGGTAGAACACTCGTCCGAGATGCTTAGGTCGAAGGATCGAATCATCTCAGTGGACTCATTCTGATTGGGGTTTTTTCTGTCCCAACCAGTGGCCCATTACTGGGATTGTTATCAAATGTTGTGGTATGTGCTGACCTGTCTGCATGAAAAAAGCATAAAGATTCCTTTCTAATGGAAAAATGTAGCAGGTTTCTTCTAAGAATACATATCAGAATTGTATGTTGGAGGGGGGGGGGGAGAGGGGGGTGTTTGAATCTTAACTCATTCGGTGGAGTGCTTGCTTGAGATATTTTGGTTGTAGGTTCGAAACCCTCAATGGAAGAAAGGAAAGAAATGTTTTATTTAACGGTGCACTCGACACATTTTATTTACAGTTACATGTATATGGTGTCGGGGAGGAAAACCCTCAATGGTTCCATTATCTGACTGATTTGTTTTCCATGTCCCAATGAGTGCCCCATGACTGGTATATGAAAGATTCTGGTATGTGCTGTCCTATCTGTGAGGGAGAGTACATAATTTATTTTTATTTTACTGCTAATGGAAAATATGTAGCGGATTGTTTTGCTATATCAGAATTAAGACTTGTTTGATTTCTAATAGCAGATGATTAATTAATCAGTATGCTCTAGTGGGTGCCGTTAAACAAAACAAAGTTTACTTTACAATAGCAGTGTATCTGTTCCTATGCGTGTCAAAAACCGTGCTCATGAAAAACAGCTCTAATATTAGACAGGTTGCCGGCTTGAGTAAAACCAGTGTATTGCTGGGCCTTTAGATATTTTACATATTTAACACATCTATAGGTGGTGGATTGATATAAAAACTTAAGTGCCTTCAGACACCTCCAGTCACCCCCCTAGTTTATTCCTGGACTTGCCCTTAGAGGATATTGGTAATTGTGTGTCATTTCTGTGTGCCACGGTATAATAAGAATCGTAGGCATACGAGCTTCCAACTTTGGGGGACGGTGATTTTTGCCCAGTTAATGAAATGCCCAAATCTGGATATCAGTGTTTATTAATATTTGTATTGCTACTTATATGGGGTTCCAAATGAATCGTCCCTGTCTCATACGCTTATGGTACGAATTACGTGTATGTGTGGTACTACCTATACAATTTGTCGTTTTATGATGCTGCAAACCTCTGTTTTTTTCCATATATATACACAAGAAAATTAATGTTAGATATTTTGAGCATTTTAAAACTATATGATACAAAATACATTTGTTTTGCAGATATATAGATAACTTGAAATATATACCACCATGCAGTGTCAGTTCGAGAGGTTAACTTTTCAAATATACCATGTTGTACAGAACGCAACTGGGCATAGGTGGCCAGATTTTAGTCTCATTAACTAGACAACATTGTTAACTACAGTAGAATACGCCCAAAGGTCGAACCTACCGGTATTCTCGAACGAAGAACAAAGTCCCGATTTTTCTCTCTATTAAACCCCTTTATTTTGGTGCTGATTGGTCGAATACCCCTAGGGTCGAACAGAAGGTTTCTCTCTAACCAGTTTATTGGTCCGAACTGTAAAATTAAACATATTTAGCTCAAACGGCTACGTCTATCCGAAGAAATATAAAAAATAATTTACGTATAATTTTTTCGTCGACCCTTTCACGCTTATCGTGTTGTTTATTTAGCACCTGTCGATAATTATCTTTCAGGTACAGACAATTGTAATGCGATAATCGTTAGATGAATAACCTTGCAAGTAAAATCCAATCAACTCGTGAGTCAATCGGACCATCTCACCCAGCCAGTTTTAGGGAAACATGCGAGGTTGTCCGAATGATTTTTGTGTTACAGAAGCACCCGACAACGGCCGAATGCATGGTTCGAACTACCCGATTGGTCGAACAGACTTTGATGCACCGACAGTGTTCGAGCCAAAGAGATTCTACTGTATTTCATAATTATTTTTGTTGTCTACTGGCCATAAATATTGCATGTGTATGAAGTACTTATTAAAGACTCCATTACAATTAAAACCATTTCCCATTTATGATATTGTACATGCAAGTCTTATTCACTTGTTTCATATTTTATGACTACTTACCGTAAATATAATATGTATTTAAGCTCAAATATTGCACTATATTATACCTTATAATACAATTAAAAAGCATTTTCAAATTTCTTTCATAATGAAGTTTTATTCACTTGTATATTTGTTTATGTTTTACATAGTTATTTTTATAAATTTAATATTTGTATCAGCATTAAATATTTGATTATACTTCATTTCAAATATACCACTAGTCAAGCACTTATTATTTTCTTCAGACATATAAAATCTTGTGTTATAATTGTTATTTGTTACTACCGTATGTCTTCACCTATAAGTTTAATTGTTTTCATCAAAATATTATTCGCTAAAACTCACTCCAAAAATTTATTTTCTTGAGACTTTAGTCAGAAAAATCCATCAACAAAAGAACTTGTGCTAGAAACTATTACGTCTGTTTAACCCAAATCCTTGGCCGGATGCACCCTTCGATTTTATACAGGAAACTGTCTGATATTATGTAAATAAAATATACTCCTGTATACTCGTTGAAAATTAATCTTTACATGTGTATTTGGCGAGAATGAGTTGGATATGCTTGTTATTTTCTTTTGAAATATATTGTCTCAAATTAACCTACAGTCAGATACAAGTTTTAAACTGTTTTATTTGTATACCATTTCTAAATTTAATTAAAACACCATGGGCCAAATTCGCAAATATGTTTAATCTCTCTAACAGCAGCATTGCATCTTCCTGGCATGTGTTTTTATATTTAACTAAGCTCGCTTAAACTTGTTTAATCTCTCTTAAGCAACATTGCATCTTCCTGGCATGTGTTTTTATATTTAACTAAGTTCGCTTAAACTTGTTTAATCTCTCTTAAGCAACATTGCATCTTCCTGGCATGTGTTTTTATATTTAACTGCAAGATCTCAAACGACTGCGAGAATTTAGTGAAATAGACTCCATCTCCTTTGATTTATATACATATAATCGGGCATTATTTATAATCCCTGATCATACACATTCTCTGTAACGTATACATTTTCTAAATTTTTATAACTTTAATGGAATTATTTCCTTGTTTCATGCATTATATGCAATACATTAATTCTAAGACTAAGCGACATTCTGTTTGTAAATATATATTGTACAGCAAAAGAAACTTGTTAATTTTAAAATAGATGTAAATAATTACATTTATCAAAAGTCTTAAAAAGTATTATTAATTAAAATAAAAAATAAACCCCATTATTGTGAATGGTTGTTGCTTTACAGTCACTAAAACGCACCATTTTAATAAGTTTTGTTGAATTGATAGTTGATATAATACTTTAAAATTATTACTCAAGAGGCCACAATTGAACACAACAATTCCATTATGATTTTGGAATCTCGTGTTTCTTGTGCTGTTCAGTATTTAATAATTCTAACTCCTACAAATGGCTGTTTCTGTTATAAACACAGCATTTCAGAATGTTTACTTAATGTGTTGGACATAACGTATAATATTATTCTGGAACTACATACATATATGACGAAGATTCCATTTAATAAACAAACAAAATAGCTTTGTTTTGGATGACAATTTTGGACTGTTTTAAAGGTTTAATTTTGTTTTTAATGTAATATGACAAAAGTAAATTTCTATTTCCATCCCCTTGTTCTAGAATTTCTACGAATTCATTATTAAAATTTTCTGCATCAATTAATTCCAGATTTTTTTTTCTTTGTTATGCATGTATCTTCTATTTTTGGATAACTTGCCTTTTTGTTTTGTACATTTTATGGATAAATCTTGGTAACAAATGTCTTGTTTTTATTGTTACACATGCCAAATTTGTTCTGTTTAATTTTACTAATGTTTGAAAACTTATTTTTTTTTCTCTTATGCTTACATTTTATTGTAAATTGTTTTTCACTTGCTATACTTACTTAACAAATATATTTTTAAGATTACACTTAAACACTGGGCTTATCTATTAAGCAGTTATAAATTAAATGCTACATTTTTATCCAAATTTGTTTCAAAATGTAGGCAGGCCTGAAATTTAATTTTTTTATTTTCAGGACATTGGGCATACCATGCATCTAGCATCATATATGATTAATGGGAAAAACCCCCCGTTTTTTTGCTAATAAAAGAATTGGAGGCAGGCTTTTATCCTTGGGGCGGTTGTGTCTGAAAAATCTAGCTTTAATTTATAATGGCTTTAAGATACAGTCAAAGTGGGTTTTTTCTCTTAGTTAAGCACATGTTAATTAAACTACTTTGTCTAACACGTGGTGCAAATTTGTTTTTGTTTTTTCCCTGTATTCTAAATGAATATTGTACTGAATGTGTGAGTAATGTAAATAAAAATTTACACATGCACCAGAAATTTTGTTATAAATGTACTCTGGATAACTTAGGTAAAAAATCCAGAAAAAAACTTGTTTTGTTTAATGACACCACTTGAGCACATTAATTAATCATCGGCTATTGGATGTCAAACATTTGGTAATTCTAACATGTAGTCATCGGAGGAAACCCGCTACATTTTTCCTAATGTACATTTGTAGCAAAGGATCTTTTATATGCACCATTCCACAGACAGGATATCACATACCACAACCTTTGATATACCCATCATGATGCACTGGCTGGAACGAGAAATGGGCCAACCGACAGATCGATCCAAACTGACTGCGCATCAAGCGAGTGCTTTACCACTGGGCTATGTCCTGCCCCAGCTTTGGTAAGGGATGATCCAGAATTGATCAAGGGTGTGTAGGGGTGGATGTCATTTATTTTTGTCTTGACTTTACCAAGTAAAAAATACGAGACTGGCATTATTTTCCCAATGGAAAGTACATTTTAAACTACGTCTATTTGGTGTCTAACATATGGTTATTATGACACTTGGTCGAGAGTGAGAGAGGAAAGGAAAGAAATGTTTGTTTAACGATACCTCAGCACATTTTAAACTATGGCTATTTAGTGTCTAACATGTGGTTATTTTGACACTTGGTCGAGAGAGAGGAAAGGAAAGGAATGTTTGTTTAATGACACCTCAGCACATTTTAAACTACGGCTATTTAGTGTAACATATGGTTATTTTGTCACTTGGTCGAGGGTGAGAGAGGAAAGGAAAGGAATGTTTGTTTAACGACACCTCAGCACATTTTAAGCTACGGCTATTTAGTGTAACATATGGTTATTTTGACACATGGTCGAGAGTGAGAGAGGAAAGGAAAGGAATGTTTAACGACACCTCAGCACATTTTAAACTACGGCTATTTGGTGTAACATATGGTTATTTTGACACATGGTCGAGAGAGAGAGAGAGGAAAGGAAAGGAATGTTTAATGACACCTCAGCACATTTTAAACTACGGCTATTTGGTGTAACATATGGTTATTTTGACACATGGTCGAGAGTGAGAGAGGAAAGGAAAGGAATGTTTTACGACACCTCAGCACATTTTAAACTACGGCTATTTGGTGTCTAACATATGGTTATTTTGACACATGGTCGAGAGAGAGGACAGGAAAGGAATGTTTGTTTAACGACACCTCAGCACATTTTAAGCTACGGCTATTTAGTGTAACATATGGTTATTTTGACACATGGTCGAGAGAGAGAGAGAGGAAAGGAAAGGAATGTTTAATGACACCTCAGCACATTTTAAACTACGGCTATTTGATGTCTAACATATGGTTATTTTGACACATGGTCGAGAGTGAGAGAGGAAAGGAAAGGAATGTTTAACGACACCTCAGCACATTTTAAACTACGGCTATTTGGTGTCTTAACATATGGTTATTTTGACACTTGGTCGAGAGAGAGGACAGGAAAGGAATGTTTGTTTAACGACACCTCAGCACATTTTACACTACGGCTATTTAGTGTAACATATGGTTATTTTGACACATGGTCGAGAGTGAGAGGAAAGGAAAGGAATGTTTAACGACACCTCAGCACATTTTAAACTACCGCTATTTGGTGTCTAACATATGGTTATTTTGACACATGGTGGATAGTGAGAGAGGAAAGGAAAGGAAGGTTTGTTTAACGACACCTCAGCACATTTTAAACTACGACTATTTGCTGTCTAACATATGGTTTTTATGACACTTGGTCGAGAGAGGAAAAGAAAGGAATGTTTAACGACACCTCAACACATTTTAAACTACAGCTATTTATGTCCAGCATATGGTTAAACATTTGGTAATTTTGACATAGTTTTGGAGAAGAAACGAGCTACAATTTTACATTAGCAGCAAGCGATCTTTTATATGCAACATCCCACAGACAGGATAGCACATACCACAGCCATTGATATACCGGTCGTCATGCACTGGCTGGAACTAGAAATAACCCAATGGGCCCTCTGTCGGGAATCGACCCGAGACAGACCACGCATCAAGCGAGCGTCTTACCACTGGGCTACGTGCTGCCCATAATGTTTGCTAAACAACACCTCAGCACATTCGATGTCTGACATACGGTTATATCAACATCTAATACATTTGAACAATACCTTTTTAAAGAAAAGAAAAGACCATGAATATTTTTTAATTATTTTATTCCGTACTGTTCTACAGCTCTTAGACTGCCAACAAGGCAGAATCGACTGGTGACGAGTTCCCTGTAAAAGATTCAATAAATTACAACTACATGCAGTTTCATGTGATGGACAGCACACGACACTCATTGTACTTTATTAAAACAATGGGCCAAATTTACAAAACCTGTTTTTCTTAAACACAGGTGTTTCAGCATTGTAAATGATGTAGTTACTACACGTGCAAGATAAAAACAGGTTTGTAAATCAACACCTATTGTACTTTTATTAAAATAATGAGTTGAATTTACGAAGCCTGTTCTTCTTAAACGCAGGTGTTTAAACATTGTAACTGTATGTTGTTACACAGGTGTTTAAACATTGTAACTGTATGTTGTTACACAGGTGTTTAAACATTGTAACTGTATGTTGTTACACAGGTGTTTAAACATTGTAACTGTATGTTGTTACACACATTTAAGACAAACAGGTTTGAAAATTCGGCCCAATATACATACATACATACAAAACATTTTAATTGTGTACAAATTTTTAATTTTAATACAGAGTACAAATTTTAGTTTTAATATGGAGTACAAATTTTAGTTTTAATATGGAGTACAAATTTTAGTTTTAATACGAGACCGATACATGTAAGTATTTCTTACTGATTTTACAGACAGCAAAATGTACACTGGTGGTCTCTTCCAAATGCGGAAAATATTCACCAAAACAAATTGAGGGTAGATTTTGGAGGGGTGGGGGTGTCCAGGCATCAGCCCTAAATAGGCAGTGAACACACTGAACCTGGACCCAGAGTTTTAAAGCTATCTTAGTGCTATAATATCTTAAAACAGTCCTAGGCTATGGCATGCATCGTTGTGACGTCATAGCTAATGACGGTTTTATGGTATCATAGTACTGAGATGGCTTCAAAAATCTCTAACCAGGTGTCCCTTGTTTTTAATGTCCCAACCCTCCACTTCACAAGATAACATCTTCCCCTAAAAATAAATTCAATATATAAATTCAGTTTTTAAACTTCTTTTTTTAACTACTGAATATAATTAAAATATTTGTGTGATTTACAAAAGCAGTATATGGAGAAGACTAAATTAAGATATCACTCACTTATCTCCCCACCAAAAAATATTCACTGCCACCCTCCTCCATTTCCTTCCTCAAAAATTAAAGCTACCCACCTCTAATAAATTAAGGATGAGACAGTTGATCAGTAATTACATGCAATGTTTAAAAATCAATCACCTATTTGACACATGCTTACATCCACTGAAGATTCAAGCATGCCTGTGTTGGACATATCCTCAGAGATTCCTAAAACCAAGCATTCTGAGAGTACTGCTAAAGCAATATATGTCCCCTACCGGGTGCAACAAATTTTCATATCTCCTAAATTCAAGGGCCATAACTCTGTCAAAAATTGGTAAATTGCCATGAAAGTCAAACTTGATATACACAAATTTTCATATCTCCTAACTTCGAAGGCCATAACTCTGTCAAAAATTGGTAAATTGCCATGAAAGTCAAACTTGATATACACAAATTTTCAGCTCAATATCTTGAGTCATTGTGAAAAGATTTTTTTTCT
Source organism: Gigantopelta aegis (assembly GCF_016097555.1). Taxonomy (NCBI): domain Eukaryota; kingdom Metazoa; phylum Mollusca; class Gastropoda; order Neomphalida; family Peltospiridae; genus Gigantopelta; species Gigantopelta aegis. Next base: position 3,596,498 of record NC_054711.1, read on the forward strand.
CCAGAAAACTCTAGGTAAGATGGATAGAATAGATGTTTAACAACACCCCAGCATCGGCTATTGGGTATCAAACTATGGTAAAGTCTATGTCAGACGGAGGGAAAGATGGACAGATGGACAGACAGACAGACTGACAGAAGGATGGAGATAAAGCTTATTGGGTATCAAACTATGGTAAAGTCTATGTGAGACAGAGGGAAAGATGGACAGACAGACAGACAGACAGATGGACAGACAGACTGACAGACAGACAGACTGACAGAAGGATGGAGATAAAGCTTATTGACTCCTTCGGTTGAACCGGTAGTGGACTAAAAATATTTCCAAGACAAGGGGTGTTTAAATAATTTAACACTTTGCAGTCTATGCCTGGCAAGGTTAGCAATCACTCACGCACCCGTCAACACTCACCTGGCAAGTTATAGGCGAGTGTTGAATCAAATGCTTTCTGTGATAAAATGTTTGACACATTTTATTTAATATTTAATTTAGTTGTACTTTTTTAAATGTTGGAAACTAATAATGTTATACATAAAAAAAAACATGATAAAAAAACCTGTCATTTTATATTTAAATTTAGTAAAAAAAATGAGTAAATAGTAGTGAATGGCACATTACATGTATATGTAACGAGAGTGATCACTCGCCTAGAACCATTTCAGGAGAGTGATCTTCAGCTCGCCTTGAATTTTGTTCATGGCAAAGACCGTTTTGTAGTCGAGGTTTTTATCTGATCTTGCATGTTTTAGGTAAATCTGACTAGGAAATTGAACACCATACTAAGTCGTGTTAAAATAATTAAAGGTACATGCTCCATCTGACCTATATGTAGAAATTACAATATCTCAAAATCATCATTAATGTAAACATACAAGTCGATATTTTTCTTAGGCAGGGAGTTATGGCCCTTTAAAGATTATCTACAATCAGAGAAAACGTATAAAAATGATTTTCTTGTGAAGTACAATTAAAGTCATAGAAGAACCATCTCTAAACATTTTATAATTCTTGACTAGTTTGATAGCCCTATGACTTATAATCTACATCTGAGATAAAAATAGAAATAGAAGTCTCTAGATTTCTATATGATAAAAATAGAATTCTGACATGTCCAAAATAAGAATCAAAATACAAAAACAATGTCTAGGCCTACGAGGTCTAGTAAAAATAAAAAAATAAAAAATGTCATTTCATATCATGATGTTTAAGAGATTGGTTTAAAATATGAAGTGAAATATTTAAAGCCGCAGACCCTAATTTCAACCTGTGAAAATGGACACTTAAATTTGGTTAATCTACAAACCTGTAACACATCTGGATAAAGTTACAATAGAGTTAAACTAAACGTCGATGATGCTTAAATGGGGAAATACAGTTTAAAAATAGACTAGAATTCGGCTAAATAACCTTTATTTCTCAGAGATACGTACACTTTTAGAATTATGAATAATGTATTTCGGGGTATTACAAACACCAGGATGACCAGAAACACTTCAGATGTACGAGAAATGGATATTCTAAAACAATAAAATGGAAATAACTTTAAATTTAAATTATCAAAAACAACTCTAATAGTGAAAAATATGTTGTAGTGTTTAAAAACTAGGGTCAGTCACTTTAAAAAATGACTATGTATAAGGCACCTGGTATGGTGCTGCTATATATATATATATACATGTACAGACAAATAATGTATTGACCAGCAATTCAGACTGCCATCTTCTTAATTTGGTTATTTAAAGGCGCATTCCCAAAGTTGCAAGAGTTGTATTTCAGCATTTTCACATGTATTTACGATAAATAGCTACAAATTACTTGATGCCACATAATCAAACTTTGCGTATCAGTGGTTTCTGCTATATGTTGGTATAGTCACTGTGGTCACTGTAAATTAACGTCTGTTCTCAGAATAAGATCATCAAACTTTGCGTATCAGTGCTTTCTGCTATATGTTGGTATAGTCACTGTGGTCACTGTAAATTAACGTCTGTTCTCAGAATAAGATCATCAAACTTTGCTTATCAGTGCTTTCTGCTATATGTTGGTATAGTCACTGTGGTCACTGTAAATTAACGTCTGTTCTCAGAATAAGATCATCAAACTTTGCTTATCAGTGCTTTCTGCTATATGTTGGTATAGTCACTGTGGTCACTGTAAATTAACGTCTGTTCTCAGAATAAGATCATTAATTGTAGACTTAACAGTTTTCTCAAAATTTATAGGTGAAAAATATAAAGGAAAAACCCCTTAATATCTTCTTTCACTGTATGGAGATGCAATTAAAATTCCAACTGTTACACACATGTTAACCTGTTGGTCACCCTTATAAATGTATAAATAGTAGTTAAAATTGTTATATTTGATTTAATATTTTTTGTAGGCATGCAATTAAAAGGTGTAATATTTATAGGTAGTTCATAAGAAAATGAAACTTATTTTATTTTTGGTCATTATGCAACTTCAAGACTGCCCCTTTAATATAAAAACAGTATCAAACTTGACATCATCACATACAACACATATTTATTGCTATATAGTATTCAAACCAATCATACAGTTAGGTAAGCATAGGTGGCCAACTGTTTATATAACAAGACTTAAAAGTAGAAATAGTTCTATGAATACAGACTCAATAGTAGAGAAAGTTCAATGAACAGTGTTTTAGGGCATCACACACACACACACACACACACACACACACACACACACACACGCACACCCACACACACGCGCGCACACACACACACAAACACACAGACACGCGCACGCACTCACAAGCACACACACACAAAACACCACCATTGCCAATGTTGTTACTTCGTATAACACCATGATATAGTCCCGTTTTGGAAATAGGTCTTCAGTAACAAAATGTAAACTACTAAAATGCCTTTTCAAATTTTTCTTTGATCATTACAAGCAGGTTGACATCTGTAGTATTTAAAAAACAACAACATTGGTTTGAAATTAATTGTTATTTTTAGTAGTAAAATATAACAACTGTACAGGTGGTAAGCTACCACTTACATAACAGCAAAATGAAGTGGTGCTTTGACTTAAGAGTCAATAAGTTTGATACTAAAATTTAAGTCATCAATCTATTTTGTGTTGATTTTTTTGCTGGGTAGTTACCAAGTGACTTTACTTACTAAAAGTAGCAGTCTTGTTGCCCTCTCTACATTGTCCTATTTTTTAACTGAACATATTCTGACATAGAAATTATACTGAAATACATAAAAAAGTAAACGATGGTGTGCAACCTCAAGAGCAACTTTAAAAAACCAACCATGGGTTGGCGGTTGAATTCTTCATTGGGTCACATTCTGTATTTTCTGAATGTACCAGCTTTAGGACAAAAATGTAAACGGTTATCAAAATAAAACAAAGATAAAGGAATTTGTAAAAAAAAAATTCAAAACAACTTCCAAAATTGTTTTTATTGCCCAAAAAATAGTTTGGAATATTTATTTAACCAGGTTTACACCTTTTAACATAAAGTAAAAGATAAAGGAATTTGTAAAAAATCTGGTAAAAATAATTCCAATTTTTTTTTATTACAAAAAAAAAGGTTTGGAGTATTTATTTAACAAGCTTTATACTTTTCAAAATAAAGTAAAAGATAAAGGTTTTTGTACAAATTGTTGTCAAAATAATTATAAAAGTATTTTATTGTTAAAAAAGTTTCTACCTACAGTATTTATTTAACAACTGTTTTGTTATTTCACAACTTTCCAATTGTTATTTTTGTTACCATGGCCAATCTATTGAAATAATACTATTTTCAAACGTTATAATTTAAAATAATTTCATCATTGTTCAATCGGCTTATTACTAATTGCAGTATGTCAGGCTTTTAAACCGAAACAACCACGAAGGTATCCATAGCAACAGTCAACAGTGCAAGGTCTGGCAATGTTTTGAAACATGAACGCCCTGCAACGCTAACTGAAACTCGAACAATAATTTACATCATACAACAGCGTACAGTGATCATAAGATTGACCGACTGCCAAAAGAAATTTTATAAGACTTGAAATTGTATTGTAGAAAACCAACAAACGGTACGGTGGGATATGAAAGTATCGTGAAGTTCAATATCTAAAATCATATATACTGATGTCCAAAAGAAACTTTACAAGGCTTCAAATTGTATTATAGAAAACCAACAAACGGTACGGTGGGATATGAAAGTATCATGAAGTTCAATATCTAAATGTCACAATGCACTTCGTGATACATGCAAAATGTCTGTAAGGTGGTTTCCAAATTGGTTCTTTTTAATCACCAACAATATTTATCAAATTATTCACATTTTATGTATATAAAGTTTCTTTTGGATGTCAGTTAGTTGTTATTATACACATTATTACATATTTGCTGTCCAATGGCAAAAAACTAATCACTCACTTAATACATGATTACAGATAAAGAAGAAATAGTCATGTCTAATTAAGGACTAGTCGATTCCAATAACAAGACTATTACTTAAGGGATGCTATTAAGCTATTAGTCTTCCAATAACAAGACTATTACTTAAGGGATGCTATTATGCTATTAGTCTTCCAATAACAAGACTATTACTTAAGGGATGCTATTAAGCTATTAGTCGTACTGATTTGTCACGTGATCGAATCATACTGTGAGAACACCTAAATCGGAACGACTTAGTCTTATACGTTATGATTTTTGTAGGGCCGACAAAACGCATGTGACATGTCAATGAGACTAATTGCAAAATGAGAACACTGCTTAAGCATTAATGACACTCTTAAGTACTTAAGCTCTAATGATTTTTGTAAATAATAAAAAAAAAAAATATCTTCTATATTTTGGGTGCGTTTTGGCGTGGTTATGATGAAGATTCTGTAAAGTTTCCAATTCTACAACAAATTATTTAAAGTTGTTTTCAAAATAATTAATTTAAAAAATAATCTGAAGTAAATTAGTAATTTGAAAAATTAGTACATTTTAATTTTAACCTAGGTTCTATATGATATCTATGAACCGCATTGTGAATGTTGTTATTCCTCAAGTGACAGCAAAGAGAAACAATAAAATTCCCAACAAATTTCTTAGATTTCATAACGATCATTTAGAACAAAGATCAAAGATCAATGTGTTAAATAACAAGTATTTGTTACAGTCTTCTACAGATGGTCTCCACATACAATGCCCTCACAAGAACTGTCAAATCTTTGGCTTATTGAAACATTTCAAATTTACACTTTAAAAAAAATAAAAATAAAAATAAAAACAAAACGTTTTATACAGACTTTGTACACGCAATAATAAAACAAATTTATACATAAAACTTTGTACAGGCGATCTTTGGCTGTACTAGTGTTACCTTAATATACAGATAATATACAAAGACAGAGGACTCCTCTGCCCGATTTACCACAGGTATAATGTTTTACGACCTGGGTCATTATCAGCGTATGTACATGTGTTTGATGAAGTCTTCATACGAACTTCACACGATGCTATGCAATGTACATGTAGCAAATTTACAATCCACACACAGCTCAGTCTTTTACTACTTTTTGTCTCATGGCTAAGTTAGTCACATTGGGAACTGTGATAACAATACAGTCTGGATGTGAAATAAAATGTAACTGCAGTTGACAATGCTATAAAATGTAGCAAATGTACAATCCACACACAACTCAGTCTTTTACGACTTTTGTATCAAAATGTATACTTTAAAACTATATTAAATGACCAGTTACTGTTGGTAAGGAAGGGACGATTCTTTATTTTAAATTTCAATTAGATTTTTATTTTTATTTGGTCCATGGTTTGATTTATTCATGATACTTTTCACAAGTAGTACAAGTACATCAGTTATCATACATACATTTTTATAAACTATTCTAAGAGAATGACACTTTACTTTTATTGGTCATTTGTACATAGGTCTTAGTACAAATATGACAACTGTGACTGCATATCTGTAATTTTATGCACATGATATGCACCATTGTGCTCTGATGTAAAATTTTGTGACTTGATTTTGAACAGGACAACTGTGACAAAATATCAGTACTGAATCTGAAAGAGTCACAAAATGATATAAATCTAGTCATACTTTTTGACTAACAAAATATGTGACAAATCCAGCCAAATATATTAACTCTGCCATAATGGCAATCATCTTGTCAGGGTCATTTCAGCACTCAGCAAACAGTGACACAATGTGAGACAAATTTTACGGTATCGCAAAACTACCCCACTTGTGTTATCGTACCTTGATTCAAACTAGAGACATGACAAAAGCAGTTGACACAAATATGTGACAAATCCCAGATTGTGACATTATTACAAAGAATTCTCCTCGGCAACGCTTCACTTAAATCTTCTGAACTGTGACAAATTTGAACTGTGACAAATCTGGTAATGTCACAACCCTTCCACATTGATTTGTGCCATCGTACGTTTCACTTGATGAGATCAGAGAACGTTATATATATGTTTCAAACCACCCTAGATCAACTTAAACAGCCCTCTATGAGACAATTTGTTTTCATTTGGCGACTAAAACATTTCATATTATCTCTATAAAACATACATGAGACACCATCTGGCTCCTGGGTGGAGAAGTTAATGAAGAGGACTGCTTAAACCATCGAAACTGTCACACAATCTGGAGCATGTGACAACACTTTAATGCTTTATTCTTGTTAATGTCTTTCCAATATGCTACGCATGATTCCACTTTTGTTAGCTTATTTCACTTTTCCTGGCTTCAAAATCTGCATGACTTATCTGTCTGTGTTACACATGATTCTATTCGCACCTCATAGTATTTCACCCTCTTGTCACCGATTGTTGTTACTGCATATCACTTTAACAAAAGTGAACAAATCAATCTATTACACACCATTTGATGTGGGTCAGCATACGCTTACCGTTCCACACTTGATTCTTGTTGACACATCTCAACTAAACAGAACTGTTACAAAATGAGGGTGATAAATCTACTACACATGATTCAATCTGTCATCGTATGTCACCCATGATTTTTGACATTTGTACATCACTTAAAACTGGAGGATAACAAAATGTGCGAGAGTCTATAATATACAATTAAGATTTGATCCACGTGTTTCTGCTTAAACCATGCAACAACTCAGACTTCTGTCAGCTCTTGGAACTAACAAATAAGCTTTCTACACTCCATTTCATTTTAATATCGGCCTTTCTTTTTCTCAAACTATTACAAAACTACAATGACAAAATATGGTTCTGTTAGAATTTCAAACTCTTGAACGAGCTTTGCATATCAGATTTTGTTTTAAAATCAGCCTCTTTCTCTTTCTCAAACTATGATGATTTAAAAATGGTTTTGTCAGCATTTCAAAGTCTCATTCAAGCTTTGTACATCATATCTCCTTTTAGAATTGGCCTCTCTCTCTCTTCCCTGCTTCACAAACTGTTACAAAATGATAAGATTTTGTCCGCATTTTCGAACTCTCGTACAAGTTTTCTATATCATTTTGTTTTAAAATCGACATCATATCTCTTTTTAGAATTGGCGTCTCTCTCTCTCCCCTGCTTCTCAAACTGTTACAAAATGATAAGATTTTGTCAGCATTTTCAAACACTCATACAAGCTTTATATATCATTGTTTTAAAATCGACTTCTCTCTCCCGGTTTCTCGAACAGTTACCAACTCAGGTATGGCAAAATATCATGTTTTGTCAGCACTTGGAACTCTCGTACGAACTTTCTATATCATATTTCATTTTAATATCGGCTTCTTTTTCTTTCTCTTTTGAGGCGAGCATAACATGAAGTGTCTTTTTCACTCGTAACATGGACAGCCTTGCTTTGGGATTCTGTGCCCAGCATTCCTTCATCAGCTTCGACATCTTTATCATGATCTGGGGGAAAAAAGAATGAAATGTTTTATTTAACGACACACTCAACACATTTTATTTACGGTTATATGGCGACAAACATATGGTTAAGGACCACACAGATATTGAGAGAGGAAACCCGCTGTCGCCACTTCATAAGTTACTCTTTTCGATTAGCAGCAAGGGATCTTTTATATGCACCATCCCAACGACAGGATGGCACAAACCAAAGCCTTTGATATAGGAGTCGTAGTACACTGGCTGGAGACAGAAATAGCCTAATGGGCCAACCGACAGAATGATCTGGGGAAAAAAGAAATGCAATCGGCCGTTCTCCTGTGGCTATTCTCGTATTGCATGGTGTTGCTATAGCAGGTAACCAGTAAAACAAGACTGGAATCCATCTAGCTAACCAACTATGCCTGGTGCTTTGTGAACTGTACATAATACACTTTAAAATTCTTTTGGTTTAAGGACATCATTAAAGGGACACACCCTAGTCTTTGAACACGAAGGCATAGTTTTCACTTAAGAGTTAGGGGATAATGTGACTGTGTTTCATTGTTTACTATAAGGATTTATCACAAAATTTGGATCCAAAAGTTTTGTGATAAATCGTTATAGTTAACAACGAAACACAGTCACATTATTCTAATACTACACCTATTAAGAGTATCTGTAAGACATTTTATTGTGTTTTATTAAAGAAATACCACAATATAAAACAATTAATTATCTATTCTCCTTACGATATTCAATGAAAACGCTTGTAGTAAGTAAAAGTATGACGTAATATTGTTTTCGTTCTCTTCACATGACGTCACTGTCTTAGGAGTGACCCAAATTGCAAATTTATCAGCATTGTAGTCTGTCTTTTGAACGTGATTTGTTTTAATACAGGATACACTAAAAGAAATATGTTCATTGGCTGTTCATTTTTGTTACAAGACATATGGATATGATAGGACTTTACATTTGTGAGCGGTGTTTCAACCTCGTATTGAATTATTTTGAGGAATTCGCCTGGTTTGTGTACAAAAACCACATTGATGGGGTAGTCTACAAGTTTATAACTTGCTAACATATTTTCACTTAAAGTTTACATAAATACATAAAATAATATGCATTTACTAAAGGGCAAGTATTATTTTCAAAAGTTTTTCAGAATTGTGCGATATTATAAAGCAATTAATGTTGTTTAAAATTGTGTTTAAAAAATCAACTGATTTTCATCTTGTCTTCTTTATCAATTTTATTGTCACAAAAAGTATGTTCTAAACAAAAATAAGGTACTTCAGATTGTGATTTAATTATTTCTGATGAATCTGCTTGTACCCTTTTGAGAACACAAACTAGAAGAGCAGACCACAAGACACATGCTGGTGACTGCTGCGATCGATCAGTGACCGGACTGTACTTTGGGTGGGTGGGTGCATGTTCATTGCTGCTAACGAACTGTTAAAAGTTACAATGACACGAAATAATAACAAAATAGTAACAATATAATCATTTTCATCTGAAGTTAGTAATTTTGTTGAAAATTATTTATATCGACATTTAAATATAATGCAAGACACGGAATTAATATACTAATGAAAACACAACACATGAGGCTAAGCGACAACATATTGGACGAGTTCTCGGAATTTTGTCATTGTGATAAATCCTGATTGCCCATGACAGCGTACATCTATCGTCCGATTTATTACGAAAATTAAACAATGGAAAAAAGGCTTATATGAAAGTTGTATTAGAATCTAGTTTCAACTGGTAAAAATGGACACTAAGTTTGGTTAATTTACAAACCTTACCAACAGAGTGAAACAAGAGTGTGACGTTGAAATACCCTTAAAAATAGACTAAAACGTGACTCCATAACCCTTACTTCTGAAACACACGTGCGTTTTTAAAAATATGACAAATGCATTTTGTGGTGTTACAAACACCAGGATGTCCAGAAACACTTCAGTTCTACAGAAATTGATATTCTAAAGAATACAATATAAGTAGTTTGATTTCAGTGATAATAAACGGCTCCAATAGTGAAAAATATGCCTTAGTGTTTAAAAACTAGGCTCTGTCCCTTTAAAGCACACAGATTTATTAACATCCTGGCTACTGAATGTCAACCTGCTACATTTTTTATTACAAGAGATCATTTATATGTTCTTTTCGACAAGCATTGCTTTCAATATTCCAGTTGTTATGCACTAGTGGGGACAGATTATTTTTATTTTTTAAATCAGAGAATAGGTCCTCCTAGGGGTTTTGATCCTAACACTCAAAAGCACTTCAGTCGAGGGCTCTACATCACACTTACAGGGTCGCAAGCCCATCTGTTAGGCAGGACTGGACGCTGTTGATCTACACACACAACTTTCTTCATGTCTTCAAAGCTGGGATCTGTTGGGACCAGGTCCCAGTAGGGGACTTTATACTCTTCTGCAAAACCTGTGGATGAAGAAACTGTGTTTTAGTATAAGTTTAATGACACCACTAGAGCACATTGGTCTATCAATCTTTAATTATAACTCTTCAATGACCTGTTAAAACATATTTTAAAAATAATGTACCAAAAAAACATACATATATTTTTATGTATATTTTGTTTATGTCAATGTTTTGTACTTCTTTTTTTTCCAAAAGGTTTTTAATAAAAATATAAAAAACGAAAAAAAAGCGAAAAAACAACAACGAGCATAATAAAACAAACGTACCGGGATATGAACCCAGCACCAGTCTTAAACCCAACAGTGGGTGGGGTGGAGTGGTGGGGTGGTGGTGTGGTGGTGTGGTGGGGTGTTTTAAACAAACGTACCGGGATATGAACCCAGCACCAGTCTTAAACCCAACAGTGGGAGGGGTGGTGGTGTGGTGGGATGGTGGGGTGTTTTAAACAAACATACCGGGATATGAACCCAGCACCAGTCTTAAACCCAACAGTGGGTGGGGTGGTGTGGTGGGATGGTGGGATGGTGGAGTGTTTTAAACAAACATACCGGGATATGAACCCAGCACCAGTCTTAAACCCAACAGTGGGTGGGGTGGGGTGGTGGGGTGGTGGTGTGGTGGGATGGTGGGGTGTTTTAAACAAACATACCGGGATATGAACCCAGCACCAGTCTTAAAGCCAACAGTGGGTGGGGTGGGGTGGTGGTGTGGTGGGATGGTGGGGTGTTTTAAACAAACATACTGGGATATGAACCCAGCACCAGTCTTAAAGCCAACAGTGGGTGGGGTGGGGTGGTGGTGTGGTGGGATGGTGGGGTGTTTTAAACAAACATACCGGGATATGAACCCAGAACCAGTCTTAAACCCAACAGTGGGTGGGGTGGGGTGGTGGGATGGTGGGGTGTTTTAAACAAACATACTGGGATATGAACCCAGCACCAGTCTTAAACCCAACAGTGGGTGGGGTGGGGTGGGGTGGTGATGTGGTGGGGTGGTGGTGTGATGGGATGGTGGGGTGTTTTAAACAAACATACCGGGATATGAACCCAGCACCAGTCTTAAACCCAACAGTGGGTGGGGTGGAGTGGTGGGGTGGTGGGGTGGTGGTGTGGTGGTGTGGTGGAGTGTTTTAAACAAACATACCGGGATATGAACCCAGCACCAGTCTTAAAGCCAACAGTGGGTGGGGTGGTGTGGTGGTGTGATGGGATGGTGGGGTGTTTTAAACAAACATACTGGGATATGAACCCAGCACCAGTCTTAAACCCAACAGTGGGTGGGGTGGTGGTGTGGTGGGATGGTGGGGGTGTTTTAAACAAACATACTGGGATATGAACCCAGCACCAGTCTTAAACCCAACAGTGGGTGGGGTGGGGTGGTGGTGTGGTGGGGTGGTGGTGTGGTGGGATGGTGGGGGTGTTTTAAACAAACATACCGGGATATGAACCCAGCACCAGTCTTAAACCCAACTGTGGGTGGAGTGGGGTGGTGGTGTGGTGGGATGGTGGGGTGTTTTAAACAAACATACCGGGATATGAACCCAGCACCAGTCTTAAACCCAACAGTGGGTGGGGTGGGGTGGTGGTGTGGTGGGATGGTGGGGTGTTTTAAACAAACATACCGGGATATGAACCCAGCACCAGTCTTAAACCCAACTGTGGGTGGAGTGGGGTGGTGGTGTGGTGGGATGGTGGGGTGTTTTAAACAAACATACCGGGATATGAACCCAGCACCAGTCTTAAACCCAACAGTGGGTGGGGTGGGGTGGTGGTGGGGTGTTTTAAACAAACATACTGGGATATGAACCCAGCACCAGTCTTAAACCCAACAGTGGGTGGGGTGGGGTGGGGTGGTGGTGATGTGGTGGGGTGTTTTAAACAAACATACCGGGATATGAACCCAGCACCAGTCTTAAACCCAACAGTGGGTGGGGTGGAGTGGTGGGGTGGTGGGGTGGTGGTGTGGTGGTGTGGTGGGATGGTGGGGTGTTTTAAACAAACATCCCGGGATATGAACCCAGCACCAGTCTTAAAGCCAACAGTGGGTGGGGTGGTGGTGTGATGGGATGGTGGGGTGGTGGTGGGGTGTTTTAAACAAACATACTGGGATATGAACCCAGCACCAGTCTTAAACCCAACAGTGGGTGGGGTGGGGTGGTGGTGTGGTGGGGTGGTGGTGTGGTGGGATGGTGGGGGGTGGGGATATGAACCCAGCACCAGTCTTAAACCCAACAGTGGGTGGGGTGGGGTGGTGGTGGGGTGTTTTAAACAAACATACCGGGATATGAACCCAGCACCAGTCTTAAACCCAACAGTGGGTGGGGTGGTGTGGTGGTGTGATGGGATGGTGGTGTGGTGGTGTGGTGGGATGGTGGGGTGTTTTAAACAAACATACCGGGATATGAACCCAGCACCAGTCTTAAAGCCAACAGTGGGTGGGGTGGTGTGGTGGAGTGATGGGATGGCGGGGTGTTTTAAACAAACATACCGGGATATGAACCCAGCACCAGTCTTAAACCCAACAGTGGGTGGGGTGGGGTGGTGGTGGAATGTTTTAAACAAACATACTGGGATATGAACCCAGCACCAGTCTTAAAGCCAACAGTGGGTGGGGTGGTGTGGTGGGGTGGTGGGATGGTGGGGTGTTTTAAACAAACATACCGGGATATGAACCCAGCACCAGTCTTAAACCCAACAGTGGGTGGGGTGGGGTGGTGGTGGGGTGTTTTAAACAAACATACCGGGATATGAACCCAGCACCAGTCTTAAAGCCAACAGTGGGTAGGGTGGTGTGGTGGTGTGGTGGGATGGTGGGGTGTTTTAAACAAACATACCGGGATATGAACCCAGCACCAGTCTTAAAGCCAACAGTGGGTGAGTGGGGTGGTGGTGGGGTGTTTTAAACAAACATACCGGGATATGAACCCAGCACCAGTCTTAAACCCAACAGTGGGTGGGGTGGAGTGGTGGGGTGGTGGTGTGGTGGTGGGGTGTTTTAAACAAACATACCGGGATATGAACCCAGCACCAGTCTTAAACCCAACAGTGGGTGGGGTGGAGTGGTGGGGTGGTGGGGTGGTGGTGTGGTGGGATGGTGGGGTGTTTTAAACAAACATACCAGGATATAAACCCAGCACCAGTCTTAAACCCAACAGTGGGTGGGGTGGTGTGGTGGGATGGTGGGGTGTTTTAAACAAACATACCGGGATATGAACCCAGCACCAGTCTTAAACCCAACAGTGGGTGGGGTGGGGTGATGGTGGGGTGGGATGGTGGGGTGTTTTAAACACCACTCCACAGAGACCGGTTGTTCATGATCTACTTAATTTAAAACAACCCCAAAACTTCAAGCTCTACTTAACACTCACCTCCTGTCACGGTTCGCCTGCAGATTTCCCACACCACCAACCCGAAGGCGTACACATCGACGCACTTAAACGAATCGAAGAAATCTGGATTCAACGTCTCGTTCAACAGTTCTGGCGCCATGTACCGCTTTGTCCCCACTTTATTATTCCTCCCCAGATCCAACTTATTGTTCTCCTGTGCGTGCGTCACCGCCAGCCCTAGATCGCCTATACAACATGAGCCGTTCTTCTTGACGAGGATATTCTTCGTCTTTATGTCCCTGTGTGCAATGGCCAGCTTCCCGTGATTGCCGACGATCTCCGTGTGGAGGTGAACCAGCCCTGCGGCCGCGCTGTGCGCCAGCTCTAGCATCTGCTCCTTGGTGATGATGTTGCGCTGGAGGTAGTCGTAGAGGGAGCCGTGTCGGTGGTAGTGGGTGATGAGCCACAGCTGCGTGCATGAGTTGCGGCTCGTCATGTCCGAGGCGTAGTAGCCGAGCACGTTCTCGTGTCGCAGTAGGCACGTGTTGTAGATCTCCGTCTCTCGGATCCAGCTGGCCTCATCGCGCGACGAGAAGATCTTCACAGCCACGTCTTCGTCATGGTACTTCCCGCGCCACACTTCGCCATAACGACCCTTTCCTGAAATATACAAAATATGTATATATAGAGAATTCGTCAAAAAACACAAGTAACAAAATCTATTTATTCTGTAACACTAGTGAAATAACATTTGCATTCCATATTTAGGAAATTATAATACTGAAGTCGCCTCCATCCGTAATATGACGTCACCACACAGGCCCGTAGCATGGTGGACATTATTGAGGGGCCCAATTGAACGAGCGCCGAAGGCTTGAGTTATCTGCGGGTCCAGTGGCATGATTCAAAGGTTGTTTGCCCATTACTGTAACCCTCGTCGTTAATCTCGATCCGTTAGTCTCACTACAACTTTTACATTCAGTCGAGATGTAATGGTTATCAATTTAAAAAAAATAAAACGGCCAAAATTATTGGGGGTGGGGTGGGGGGGGGGGGGACACCCAGGCTATTGGCCTGTCACGATTAGTACAAATTAGTTTCATAAATTAATTTGATGTCACACATTTTAACTAAATCTTATGAAAATGTTACGGTCAGGTATACAAGTTTGTCAGAAACAAATAATTCATTGACAGCAACATATTATTACCTAGAGACCTTGCGAATTTGCATATACCTTTAAATTTGCATACCATTATTAACCGAGTTAATACATAGAGATTATTATACGAGCTTGTGTGTCGTACAGAGAGATTACAAAACAAGTGTCTTGTATTGCCTGAGTGAGAGCGAGGGTAATACATGAATCCTGACACGAGTTTTGTAAAATCAGTAGTACACACACACACACAAGTGTAATAATTTCTTTATTATCCACATTATCCATATTATTATTTTTAAGAATAACAAGGACCATATCAAAACGTTTCAAATGTAGCTAGACAATGAAATGATGTCATTTTGTTAAGCGATTACACAGAGCTAAGACTGGGGAAACTGCATAAAATTATGACTTTGCTTCCCCAAAATATGTCATTTGTTGTACACGTGTGTAATACTGGTTATATTTCCCTGTATATTATCTTAACCATGTGGATAATGAACTAAATTAGTACATGGATATCATGGGTAAGTTATAGGATAAATATATATATATATGATAGAGCTGTGGCAAGCAGAACATCCATAGGTGCAGCCAATCGTATGGCCATAAATCAATAACATACCCATAGATGATAGAGCTGTGGCAAGCAGAACATCCATAGATGCAGCCAATCATATGGCTATAAATCAATAACATACCCATAGATGATAGAGCTGTGGCAAGCAGAACATCCATAGGTGCAGCCAATCGTATGGCCATAAATTAATAACAAACATATGTGTGTTATTGGCATGTGATACCATGAATAACGCATGATATTCTCACCAACAGGTGTTAGAAATATGTTTACCTATGCACTCGTCGAGTCTCACTTGTCTTGCGACAGTCTGCTGTACCAGGAACGGTAAGCCCGACCCACTTCCTGATGTTACTGATGAATCATACAACTCCTGTGGACACACAAAAACAAATATTAGAAAAGAAAGAAAAAGTAAATTTGTTTTGTTTAACGACACCACTAGAGTACACTGATTTAGTAATCATCGGCTATTGGATATCAAACATTTGGTAATACTGACATGTATAGTCTTGGTGAGGAAACCTGCTACATTTTTCCATTAGTAGCGAGATATCTTTTATATGCACCATCCCACAGACAGGATAGCACACACCATAACCTTTGATATACCAGTTGTGGTGCACTGGCTGGAACGAAAAATAGCTCAAAGGGTCCACAGACGGGGATCGATCTCAGACTGACCATGCATCAAACAAGTGCTTTACAACTGTGGTAGTGGGCAGGACGCCCACTACCACAATAAGTTACAGTTTTGATATACTAGTCATGGTGCACTGTCTTGAATGAGAAATAGCCCAATGGGTCCACCGATTGGGATCGATCCCAGACCGACCACGCATCAAGCGAGTGTTTTACCACTGTATTCCGACTGACCTGCAGTGTGTTGTCGCCGACTTGTGATGCCCGAATCCCGTCGTCCTCCAGCAGTCTGCGCTCGCGGGCAAACAGCGCGTCCATGCGCCGCTTGTGGATTCTGCGACACAGCAGCACAATGCACGGGATCACGATTATCACACAGATGACAGGAAGCAAGATGGCCAGGATGAGCGGCAACTGAAACCGGAGATCGGCATCGGGCGACAGTGGGCCTGAAAAATCACAAAACACAATTTTCTTACACACCCGTTGGTGAGAACATCATGTTATTTTCTATAACACATACTTGTAAACACATATATGTGTGATAAAATTTTACAGACATATGACCAGGTCACCAATGCCATACCACCCAATGGAAAAGCAAGGTAAAAATCTATCATGTACAAGTTAACCTGAAATTTACTTGTCTGCGACATCTTTGATCAGTTGTCATGTACTGGTTGGAATGAGAAAAAACCTCTCAATCAGCTCAATATCTAACTAGTGTAATATTTTGGCGTGACGTGAGTGCTCAATATCTAACTGGTGTAATATTGACGTGATGTGAGCGTGACGTAGATCACATGCTGACTCAATTTGTTGAAAAATAATGTTTAGTAGGTCTCGAAATCTGCTTACTTCTGCGTTGCGGCTTGTTTGCAGTAGGTTTGTAATAAATAGAATACTAAACTAGCTTGCCTGTCATACCAATACTTACAACTCCCAATCAGCTCCCACAGAGGTGGTTCGATCCTGCGACACAAGCACCTCAAGCAAGTACTCAACCGACTGAGCTGAATTCCGCCCCCACTCCAAGGATAATCTGTTAAATTAAACCGGCCTCGGTGGCGTTGTGGTTAGGCCATCGGTCCACAGGCTGGTAGGTACTGGGTTCCGATCCCAGTCAAGGCATGGGATTTTTAATCCAGATACCGACCCCTGAGTGAGTGCTGTGCAAGGCTCAGTGGTTAGGTGTAAACCACTTGCACTGACCAGTGATCCATAACTGGTTCAACAAAGGCCATGGTTTGTGCTAAGCGCAAATAAAAGATCCCTTGCTGCTAATCAGAAAGAGTAGTCCATGTAGTGGCGACAGCGGGTTTCCTCTCAGAATCTGTGTGGTCCTTAACCATATGTCTGACGCCATATAACCGTAAATAAAATGTGTTGAGTGCGTCGTTAAATAAAACATTTCTTTCTTTCTTTCTGTTAAATTAAAGTCTCACCACTGCCGATCTCCTGTTTGGGAAGGAACACGGGGTTGAGATCTCTGTTACAGAAGCTGTCGTCGCAGCAGGTTCCCACGTACATATGGTTCTGGTCGAAGTTACAGGTCATCTGATGATTCTTGGCCTCGAAACAACCTTTCCGTAAGATGTCGGGCTTGTTTTCGCTTTCTTTCAACCGATACACAAAACACTGAAATTATAAATAAAAATAACCTGTTACTGTAAATAATGAAATTAATGTGAGGATAAATAAAAATTTAAAAATCTTAATTTTTTTTCCGTGTTTACAATACATGTGTATGTGTGTGTGTGTGTGTGTCTGTCTGTGTGTGTCTGTCTACGTGTGTGTGTGTGTGTGTGTCTGTCTATGTGTCTGTGTGTGTGTGTCTGTCTGTGTGTGTCTGTCTGTGTATCTGTCTGTGTGTGTATCTCTGTGTGTATGTCTACCTGTGTGTGTGTATGTGTGTCTGTGTGTGTGTGTGTCTGTCTATGTGTGTGTCTGTGTGTCTATGTGTCTGTGTGTATGTGCGTGTATCTGTGCGTGTATCTTTGCGTGTGTCTGTCTGTGTGTGTGTATGTGTTACAGATGGGGGGGGGGGGGGGGTCACAGATAATCTTGGCCCTGACTGTTTCCATGTACTGATGTACTTCTATATATGTGTGTGTGTGTGTGTGTGTGAACATGTCTCTTTAAATATATAAATAAATATACTTACCGGCCTCGTGGTATTCACAGTACGACAGGTGGTGGTGGGTGTGGTGTGTCACAGATACTTACCGGCCCCGTGGTGTTACAGAAGCGGTGTTCACAGTATAATAAGGGGGGGTGGGGGTGGGGGTGGGGGTGGGGTTTGGGGGGTGGTGATGTGTGTGTGTGTGTGTCACAGATACTTACCGGCCCCGTGGTGTTACAGAAGCGGTGTTCACAGTATGATGGGGGGTCACAGATACAGGTGATCTCGGCCCTGGCTGGTTCCATGCCTGTATGCAGTGGCCTGTCTGAAAAACACATAGGATTTATTTTTACATGACAAATGTGCAGAATTAAATCTCTTGCCATCAATAAACTTTATATAAAAAAAATATATATATATATATTTTTTTTTTTTTTAAATAAAAACTGACTATTTGGTAAATAAAGAAATAAGATGTGATGTAACATTCAGGATTAATTTAGTTCTTTATAAAATATTTTTAAAAAAGAGAAAAAAGAAAAAAGAAGACTCATTGGGCCCCGAATTGCTCACCTGGTATTAAACTATTAAAGAGTTAATAAAGCCCTAGGGAGAACTATTCATTAAAACACTGATAAATCGATTAAAGAGTTAATAAAGCCCTAGGGAGAACTATTCATTAAAACACTGATAAATCGATTAAAGAGTTAATAAAGCCCTAGGGAGAACTATTCGTTAAAACAGTGATAAGTCTATTAAAGAGTTAATAAAGCCGTAGGGAGAACTATTCATTAAAACACTGATAATCTATTAAAGAGTTAATAAAGCCCTAGGGAGAACTATTCATTAAAACAGTGATAAATCGATTAAAGAGTTAATAAAGCCCATGAGAGAAACTATTCATTAAAACAGTGATAAATCGATTAAAGAGTTAATAAAGCCCATGAGAGAAACTATTCATTAAAACACTGATAAATCGATTAAAGAGTTAATAAAGTCCATGAGAGAACTATTCATTAAAACACTGATAAATCGATTAAAGAGTTAATAAAGTCCATGAGAGAACTATTCATTAAAACACTGATAAATCGATTAAAGAGTTAATAAAGCCGTAGGGAGAACTATTCATTAAAACAGTGATAAATCGATTAAAGAGTTAATAAAGCCCTAGGGAGAACTATTCATTGAAACAGTGATAAATCGATTAAAGAGTTAATAAAGCCCTAGGGAGAACTATTCATTGAAACAGTGATAAATCGATTAAAGAGTTAATAAAGCCCTAGGGAGAACTATTCATTGAAACAGTGATAAATCGATTAAAGAGTTAATAAAGCCCTAGGGAGAACTATTCATTGAAACACTGATAATCGATTAAAGAGTTAATAAAGCCGTAGGGAGAACTATTCATTGAAACAGTGATAAGTCGATTAAAGAGTTAATAAAGCCCTAGGGAGAACTATTCATTAAAACACTGATAAGTCGATTAAAGAGTTAATAAAGCCATAGGGAGAACTATTCATTAAAACACTGATAAGTCTATTAAAGAGTTAATAAAGCCGTAGGGAGAACTATTCATTAAAACACTGATAAGTCTATTAAAGAGTTAATAAAGCCCTAGGGAGAACTATTCGTTAAAACACTGATAAGTCGATTAAAAAGTTAATAAAGCCCTAGGGAGAACTATTCGTTAAAACACTGATAAGTCGATTAAAGAGTTAATAAAGCCCTAGGGAGAACTATTCGTTAAAACACTGATAAGTCGATTAAAGAGTTAATAAAGCCCTAGGGAGAACTATTCGTTAAAACACTGATAAATCGATTAAAGAGTTAATAAAGCCCTAGGGAGAACTAGTCGTTAAAACACTGATAATCTATTAAAACTTTCATTGTAGACTGCAGAGGCGGGACATAGCTTGGTGGAAAAGCGCTTGCTGATCGATTTGGGATCAATCCCCATCTGTAAGCCCATTGGGATGCTGCATATAAAAGATCCCTTGCTACTAATGGGAAAATGTAGTGGGTTTCCTCTTTAAGATTATATGTCAAACTTACCAAATGTTTGACATCCAGTGGACGATGATTAACAAATCAATGCTCTAGTGGTGTAGTTAAACAAACCAAACTTTTTTTTATAGACTGCAGGTGCCTGGTGTGTATTAAAAAAAAACCTTCCCCCCCCCCCCCTCCAATTATTTCTGGATACGCTCCTGCAGCTTGAAGCTCCATCTGGTGACAAGATTACAAGATTAGCACTCAGTATTAGCAAATAACCAGCAACATGCACCAGTCTTCTCTTGGTAGCTCATATGCAAAACTGTCACCCCACTCCACCCCTAAGATCATTTTTGGAAGAGTTCCTACAACTTAAACCTCCATCTGGCAAAATTACAAGATTATCACTTAGTAATCACAAATAACCCACTTTGATAGCATGCATACCCCCCCACCCCACCCCCCAAAAATATTAAACCATTCCCCGAGATATTTCTGGAACAGCTCCTACAATTTTGAAACTATCCAGCAACATTACAAAATCATTGCTCAGAAATATGGAACAACTCAGCAATATGTTCTATTTTCTCCCACTTTAGTTTTACCTAAAAAACTGCCCCCCCCACCCCCCCCACCCCCGTATTTCTGGAACAGCTCCTACAACTCTAAACATCCATCTAGTAACACCCTGTGATTATCACTCAGTAATAGGAAACAACTGGGCAATATATTCTAGATATTCTTCTCTGATATTTCCCTGTGTATGCTGTAACCTCACCGTGGTGCAGGGGTGTAACATTCTCTTTGAGAATGGCCAATACAGCACAAATTGAAATTTTGAGTAAAAGTCAGTATCTATCTGTGATATTTGTATTTTTGCACAGTTCTTTACACTGTGTTTTTGTTTAAATCTTGAATTTTTGTGTAGATGTTGATCATCAATTTATTTGTTTGCATTGCTATAGTTTGACACCCGGTGGCCGATGTATTTTTCGTGCTGGGGTGTCGTTAAACATTCATTCATTCATTCATTCTGATATTCACACTTTAATTTTACTTTGATACATATAGTGTGTATTATAAACTGTCCCCTCCCCTGGAAAAAAATAATCAGGAATGGCTGCTACAGCTCAAATGTCCAGCTGTCAACATTATGAGGTCATCACTAATTAATAGCAACAAATTTTGTTCTTCTCTGATATTCCCACTTTAGTTTGAACTTAATAGTATTAATTAGAAACAACTGCCCCCTCCCCCCACTAACCCATTCTGGACCGGCTCCTACAGCTCAAATCTCCATCTGGCAACGAGATCATCGCACAGTAATAGCAAACAAACGGGCAACATGCTACAATCATACTTCCTACCAATCTGCCCACTTTACAGTTTACAACTGAAGATAAATCATCCTGAGATATTTCTAGATCAGCTCCAATAACTATAAAACTCCATCCAGTAACATTACTAGATCATTGGCCAGTAATAGTGTACAACTTGGCAACATGTTCTATTCTCTTCTTTAGTTTTACCTTAAAAACTGCCCCCATCTCCCCATCCCCTATACATTTCTAGAACAGCTCCTACAACTTTAAAACACTATCCAGCAACATTATTAGATCATTTCTCAATAATAGCGAACAACTTGGCAACATGATGTATTTCTCTTCTGATAATATGATATATATCCACTTAAGTTTTACTGTAAAAATTGTCCCCCCCCCCCCACCTCCCCCATAAATTTCTAGAACAGCTCCTACAACTTTAAAACTCTATCCGGCAACATTACTAGATCATTTCTCAGTAATAGCGTACAACTTGTCAACATGTTCTATTCTCTTCTGATACATACCCACTTTAGTTTTACCGCAGCTCCTACAACTTTAAAACTCTATCCGGCAACATTACTAGATTATTTCCCAGTAATAGCGAACATATTGGCAACAAATTCTATTCTCTGATATACCTACTTTAGTTTAAGTTTGATAGTATATATTAAAAACAATTCCCCCCCTCCCCCCACCCACCTCTCTTCTGGAACAGCTCCTACAATTTTAAAACTCTATCCAGCAACATCACGTAGTAATAGTGAACAACTTGGCAGCATGTTCTATTCTTCTCTGATATTCCTACTTTAGTTTAGTTTATATATATAAAAAACCTACTCTCCTTCTCCCCCCCCCCCCCCCCCCCAAATAAAAGTGGAATGGCTCCTGCAGCTCAAATCTCCATCTGGCAACATTACGAGATCATCGCGCAGTAATAGCAAACAAACGGGCAACATGCTTCAATCATTCTTCCTACCAATATGCCCACTTTATTTTTTCACCTCCGATAAAAATGTGCTTTCCTTAAATATCAAATTATCTCCCTTGATTGGGACTCTGGCTCCGCGTGCAGCTGGTTTGATTTGAACGAAGGTAATTATCGCGCGAGGAATTCCCATTTCAACAGTCGCGGTGCGAGGCCAGACAGCACGGAGGCGACATTTGGTGTTTTATTCATCTCAATTCCCACACTGGAGTCATCAAGTCAGTTAAAGGTGCACTGTTGACTACAACTTGTATTAAGGGGGCAGAACGTAGCCCAGTGGTAAAGCACTCGTTTGATGCATGGTCGATTATGGGATCGATCCCCATCAGTGGGCCCATTGGGCTATTTCTCCTTCCAGCCAGTGCACCACAACTGGTATATCAAAGGCCGTGGACACCACTAGAGCACACTGATTTATTAATCAACAGCTATTGGATGTCAAACATTTGGTAATTTTTACATTTACCCGGTAGTCTTAGAGAGAAAACCTGCTACATTTTTCCATTAGTAGCAAGGAATCTTTTATATACACCATCCCAGACAGGATCTTAAAGTTTAAAGTTTGTTTTATTTAACAAAATCAGTAGAGCACACTGATTAATTAATCATCGGCTACTGGATGTCAAACATTTTGTACCGGTAATTTTGACAGTCTAACTGAAAAAACCTGCTACCTTTTATATGCACCATCCCACAGACAGGATAACACATACTATAGGCTTTGATGTATCTTGAAACCTTGATTATCAAGAAAGATAAAAAAAATTTAAAAAATATATTTCTTTTTTATGTTTCATAGGCAATTTATTTATTCATAAGTTCATGATCGACAAAAGTAAACTGACATCTAATTCTACAATAGTGTCAAACCTCATACAAAAACACACTATTCCGTGTTAAAACCTAAACCAACTTGCATTAACATTTCTTTTTGTGCAAAAATCATTACCATTAATTATTGCACACCCAGTTTTGTCATCTTCTTTTAAAAAAAAAATTTAAAATCTTATGCTTTTAAGTTTTATCATCAGAACCCCCCCCCCCCCCCCCCCCCCCCCCCATAAAGCATTGTGAATTTGTGACATACATTATTGGGGTCGACAATACATGTATACACATGTACAAATATCACATACACATACAAGTGTATAATGAGGAAAATCAACACCATCACAAGCTATTATAAATATACATGTCAAAACAAGCCAACAGCTGGTACAATTAGTCACCTGTTGTTTCTTCAACACAGGCTAATTGGACTGTGTTTGTGAAGGACTGCAAGTGCTAACTGCACAGCCTTCCCTTTTATGTACAATATAACACTCCTTAAAACACAGACCCTCTATAAACCAAATCCCTTCAAAACACAGACCCTCTATAAACCAAATCCCTTCAAAACTAGATATTTTTTATTTTAATATCATTACAGCAAACCTCTCTAAACAGGATATCCCTATTAATCCCTATTTTTAACTTAGTTCTACGGTACTTTCAAAAATAATACACACTGTCAATGCTAGCTCTGGGTGAGCAAAACCATTCGCCAAATTGTCTATTAAACTTCAAAACCATTCGCCAAATTGTCTATTAAACTTCAAAACGATTCGCCAAATTGTCTATTAAACTTCAAAACGATTCGCCAAATTGTCTATTAAACTTCAAAACGATTCGCCAAATTGTCTATTAAACTTCAAAACGATTCGCCAAATTGTCTATTAAACTTCAAACGATTCGCCAAATTGTCTATTAAACTTCAAAACGATTCGCCAAATTGTCTATTAAACTTCAAAACCATTCGCCAAATTGTCTATTAAACTTCAAAACGATTCGCCAAATTGTCTATTAAACTTCAAAACGATTCGCCAAATTGTCTATTAAACTTCAAAACGATTCGCCAAATTGTCTATTAAACTTCAAAACGATTCGCCAAATTGTCTATTAAACTTCAAAACGATTCGCCAAATTGTCTATTAAACTTCAAAACGATTCGCCAAATTGTCTATTAAACTTCAAAACGATTCGCCAAATTGTCTATTAAACTTAACGATTCGCCAAATTGTCTATTAAACTTAACGATTCGCCAAATTGTCTATTAAACTTCAAAACGATTCGCCAAATTGTCTATTAAACTTCAAAACGATTCGCCAAATTGTCTATTAAACTTCAAAACGATTCGCCAAATTGTCTATTAAACTTCAAAACGATTCGCCAAATTGTCTATTAAACTTCAAAACGATTCGCCAAATTGTCTATTAAACTAAAAAACGATTCGCCAAATTGTCTATTAAACTTCAAAACGATTCGCCAAATTGTCTATTAAACTTCAAAACAATTCGCCAAATTGTCTATTAAACTTCAAAACAATTCGCCAAATTGTCTATTAAACTTCAAAACAATTCGCCAAATTGTCTATTAAACTTCAAAAATTGCAGAAATTGTCAGGTTTTTTTTTTAAATGTCAATTATTACATGAAATTATTTCACCAAACTAAAATAAAATTCGCCAACTGCTTTCAAAATTCGCAATTGACTGTAAACGCCAAGATTTCTTTTTTCCTAATTTATTCCCGTGCTTATATTCAATTAAGGTTCAAGCACGCTGTCCTTGGCAGACACCTCAGCTATCGTGGCTGTGTCGAGGACAGACAGTTTGCAGTGTTGGTGAGAAAGTTAAAGTTTGCTTTGTTTAACCACAGGAGCTCATTGATTAATTAAAGGGATCTTTTATACGCACTTTCCTACAGACAGGGAAAACACATACCATGGACTTTGTCCAGTCGTCGTGCACTGGTTGGAATGAGAAAAAACCCAATTGGTTGAATAGATCCACCGAGGTACTTCGATCGTGCGACACAAGCGAGCACTCATCTGACTGTTTGTGAGAAAGGAGTTGGTGTATTTGTAATGGTCTTACACCTCCTCCCAAGTAAGGTGATAAAAGTCATCTTTAGTAGGAGCCTGCACCAGGATGTGAACCCGGTACCTACCAGTCTTAAGGCTGATAGTTCATTAACCACTAGGCCGGGGAATTTTGTGCATCCATGTGGCTGCATGTATTACCTATATTTTGATATTTTTCAGACAATATTATTTTTTTGTGTGATCATAACAAATTGTTAAAGATGTATTGACATGACAATAGATGAGCTATGACACATTACATTTCAGGCAATGACTCTACCAGAGAGCTTATAACAGCTATATCAAAGGCCGTGGTATGTGCTATACTGTCTGTGGGACACTGCATAAAAAATATCCCATGTAACTGTATTAGGAATAATGTAGCGGGTTTCCTCTGATGAGTACGTGTTAGAATGACATCCAATAGCCGATGATTAATTAATCAATGTGCTCTAGTGGTGTCATTAAACAAAACAAACTTTTTATTTTTATTTTTACTAATTGTGTGATGCATGATATCTCAGGCAATCGCTCTACCACAGAACTATGTATATCCAGCCTCTGTATACAACACATCTATTTACACTTTGATCTTTTTGACATAATATTTATTTTTTTATGACAGTTACTAACTGTTAACAGTTTATTGATGGGCCTAGGGATTAGCGCTGTTGTAGCTATCATCTGATGCTCCACGGGGTGGCCCATTACGCAATACTTGGTTTATGACCACCCTGAGACAGATGGCGATACCAGTGTTCAAGGAAGTAATGAGGCAGTTACGGTTGCATGACAGCAATTCATTTCCCACTGGTTATCATGTTAACATTTCCTGGTGTTTAATCCGACATGTTATCAACACAATATCCATCAAATCTGGGACTTTACATATAAAAAGTGGTACCATACATTTGTACATACACTGAACAACAAAAGATACATACAAATATTAATGCAATTTTCTTTAATTCAGTTAAAATTACTGCATTAGTTTTTATGTTTATTAAAATCATGATTGTCTCATCACTATTATTAGACTCATTTTGACAGTCTAGTTACATAATTAATTTTATTTGGTATATAATCTTACTGAAGAAAATGTATAATGAGTCTTGTTTAAAGAATGATATTAAGATCATTTTGGCAGTATTCATTTCAACATTTAAATTTCTATATACATATCCTTACATTTCCACTTGATAGTGTTTGTAAGCAAATGAAATTTTACAAGTCATGAATAGTTTATAGCATATTACCGGAGAGATTTCCACCTGTTACCCCACCGCGCATTATACTGATACATGTATAAACAGGAAAGCTCACTATAACCCAAAAACTAACCCTAACCGCGCGCGCGGGTGTGTGTGTGTGTGTGTGTGTGTATGTATGTGTGTGTCTGTGTGTCCCTGTGTGTGTCTGTGTGTATGTGTGTGTATATATGTGTGTGAGTGTGTGTCTGTGTGTGTATGTCTATGTGTGTGTGTATGTCTGTGTGTGTGTGTCTGTTTGTGTGTGTGTCTTGTGTGTGTGTGTCTGTGTGTGTGTGTCTATGTGTGTGTGTGTGTCCATGTGTGTGTGTGTGGGGGGGGGGGGTGTGTGTGTGTGTGTGTGTATGTGTATCTGTATGTGTGTGTGGGTGCGTAACATTTTACCATATTATCAATAACTTATCAATAATTAATTAAAAGGTAAATTATAAATCTGTTTAAAGGGACACACCCTAGTTACGGCTAGTTGTTAACCATTACAACGTTGTTTTTCGCTATTAAACCCATTTTTTCACAAATAAAATTGCACTTTACTTACATTTTATTATTTAGAATACACATTTCCATTCACCTGAAGTGCTTTTTGGTAATCCTGGTAATCCTGATGTTTGTAAAACCACGAAATGCATTTTTTGTATTTCTTAAAAATCCGCGTGCACTCGAGAAAAAACCATTAAGCAAGCGAGGTCCAATCTATTTTTAGAGGGAATCTTCCTGTGTAAAGGTCACAGACGTTGGTATACCACGTGACCACATTTTGGTTCGGTTTGTTTTCTCATGCACGGTTCGCGCAATCAACATCCGATTTGTTGTCGTTTGCTTGTTGTTCATTTGTGAGATTTTTCTTCACAGTTCGTGAACATTTTAATTAACAATAAAGTTCAGACATGTAAGTATCTCAATACAAAACGTTACAAACCCTTAAAACCAATACAACCAGGACAGAACATTTGGAACATGTCCAGGAGAGGTGAAAGGAACGCACCCCAAGTCTGTGCGCACTCTGTCACGCAGACCTGTCAACCTTTAGTCAAGAGAAAGCAGGAGGTGTGTGTTGAAAAAGCAGGAGATTTTTATAATTCATGCAATTTAACCCAAAATCGCAAGATTTAAAAAAACACATTATTACAATAAGTTATATGAATACTTTATAATGTCATATATACTTCTTAACCTTAGATCTTGGCATTAATTTTTTTTTTTTTTTTAAGTTTAAATATTATTATGATTTAATACATTATTTAAAAAAAAAAAAAAAATTATCCAAAAATGTTAAGAACATGAACAAGAAATAAAAAAAATTATTTGTACATTTACGGTATTACACTTACAGCCTTACAGGTTGCGTTATATTATCATTTGTGGTTAATGTACCTAAGTACCAAAGACAAATTTATATAAATCTTATAAATTAATATTCAGTTTTTACTAAAATGAGGAACGGTGGCATAGTACTTATTTAAAATCATTATAATGATGCAATAAACATTGTATTTTCATTAATCATAAGTAAAACCTAATTACGGACATCGTGTAAAATATACCGGAATTATACCCATTTCCGTGAGTAACTTTATGTCAATGTCAAACACAACATTTTTTAATTGTACAAAAATAATTTCTTGAAGTGTACCCTTATAACCAGCATTTTACTGCACAAACATACAAAATTAACTGACACAAGTATGTTTATACAGCTAATTGGTCTTTTCGTTGTCTTGCTGTGACATGTGATTTTAACATGCATCGTCACATGATCGTGTGTATCGCTGTCAACTTGGAGTCTGGCAGTTCAGATTCATCATAGTTGCATTATGTAATCCAGTGGGAAGACATTTTACAATTCAGAGGTGTTATTAGAACTAAATTGGATTTTTTTTTTTTATATATATGGCAACACTGAATGTCAATACACAGCCTGTTGAATTAGCGGCAACACGCTTTGTAGCCATTACGATGACAACAAACATTATAATAACACTTCATTTTATAAACTCCATGTGCTTTTTTAACAATATAAATAGGCTATCCCACAATTCTCACTTCGGAAAAGGTTAAACAGTCGGGACAATTTGGCCTGTTACATTCTCAGAAACCGAAAGTAGTCGACATTTTCCGAATGAGAAAAAAAGGCAGAGTTACTTCCCTTCTGTTATTTTGACAAAAGAGGATCGATTTTTTTTTATACTTACAAAAATGTCATTTAACAGGAGAAACTGTCTCCCACACAGGTGAAAGGAGATTTGATCAAATACCGGGAGACTCCGGCGGAATCCGGGAGGGTTGACAGGTCTGTCTGTGAAATTTGTCCTGACGTAGGCATTGTTGTGCTTCGAGCGACATCTACCGGTGACATCAGAATACTGACTTTCAAAATTAGTTCAAGCAATTGGGACATAGGGATTCCCATGGTATTTATCGATATAAAACCTGCTTTTTCACTCCATTTGATAAAAACGTGATCTAAGTGTGTTACAGGTTTGTAGATTAACCAAATTATAATTTATTTTCGCTGGATGGAACTAGGGCGTGCAGCTTTAAAACATAGCCAAAACTTTAAAATTTAGACCAGTTGTACACATAGGGCCGAATTTACTAAGCCTGTTTATATCTTGCACCCGTGTAACTACATCATTTACCATGCTGAAACACTCGTGTAACTACATCATATACCATGCTGAAACATCCGTATAACTACATCATTTACCATACTGAAACACCCATATAACTACATCATTTACCAGTGTAACTACATCATTTACCATGCTGAAACACCTGTGTAACTACATCATTTACCATGCTGAAACACCTGTGTAACTACATCATTTACCATGCTTAAACACCTGTGTAACTACATCATTTACCATGCTTAAACACCTGTGTTTAAGAAAAACAGGTTTCGTAAATTCAGCCCCTAGTTTTTACACATTTTGAAAATGACTAAATCCTATTCCCCTATGCTAGGGTTCCTATTAATGGGTTACTCTGATTAAAAACAGTCAATAGATACAGGTGTACAACATTTATACCCAGCAGCAGTATGTATGTATGTGTACACTATAACTGTATGCTATTAGGACCATTACTGTACACTTCAACCACAATGAACTAATCCTAAGCCAAAACCCTTTGTGTGTTCGAGCAAGGACTGGAAACCATTTTCACACCTGTGGAATTGGTCATTATGAAGGTATACAATGTTTATTTCTCTGTGCATGTATAGACTGGGATCTAACCAGTTGGTCCTGACTGGCACTTATCATACTACTTATATACAAGATATATCTATATGTATGTATGTGTGTGTGTGTATAGTGTATATATATATATATATATATATATATATATATACACTAAACACACACACACACACACACAGATATATCAATTGCTTGAAATGTAAGATATTATATGATATATATATATATATATATATATATATATATATATATATATATATATATATATATATATATATATCATATAATATCTTACATTTTCAGTGCAATCGAAGTATGTGATATTTTTCAGATCACATACTTTAAGAATTTAATAACTTTGCAAATTAGATGTAAATTAGTCGGTCTCGACACTAGGTTTATAGACATTTAAGCAAACATACTTGGGTGACACTCCATGATTAACGTATGCATTCATAGTCATCAAATAAAAACATTTCAATGGCAATTTGACACTGAAAGCTGTCCAGCATTCAGAAAACTAAAAATGTTAGGCATAACTTTATTTTGATGTAAGGACATCCAAAATGACGTCATTCGAGTTTGACGTCATTTCCATTCAAAAATACACCACGCCACATATTCTTACGTCATTTGAGTATCTAGTAATGGCAGACTGGAATTAAAGTTGCATGTACAGTTTACAAAAACACGTTGTATTAAGCTTGAGCTTATATGATAAAGAGATTATTACCCTCGTGTATTTCGGTATCATCAATATCATATATTAGGAATAAAAAATAATGTATTATGCGAGCCTCTATATATATATACACACACACATACATACATACATACATACATACATACATACACACACTACATGTATATATATATATATATATATGTATGTCACGGTTATAAAGTTATTACTTTTATACTAAGTGCCTTACCAAGAAGCCTTTAGTATGTTATTTTTAACCACTCATAAACTACTGTACATGGCAGAGGGAATGGAAGAAAGGAATGTTTTATTTAATGATGCACTCAACACATTTTAAGTATGGTTATATGGGGTTGGATACATGTAACTGGTTAAGAACCACACAGATACTGAAAGAGGAAACCGGCCGTCACCACACAATGGAATACTCTTTACAATAAGCAGCAAGGCATTGTTTATATGCAGCATCTCACAGGCAGGATAGCACATACCATGGTCTTTGTTACACCAGCTGAGAAACACTGGCTGGAACGACAAATAAGCCAAAGGGCCCACCGACTGGGATCGATTCTAGACTAATCACACATCAGGCGAGTGCTATACCACTGGGCTATGGCTCTCCCCACACGGCAGAACACTGTACAAAGTTAAAATTTATTTTGTTTCATGATACCACTAGAGCACACTGATTTATTAGTCATCGGCTATTGGATATCAAACATTTGGTAATTTTGTCAGTCATAGAGAAAAAACCTGTTACATTTTTCTATTAGTAGCAAGGGATCTTTTATATGCACAATTCCAGACAGGATAGCACATACCACAGCCTTTGATATACCCCTAGATAAAAGCCCTAGATTTTTCCACTAGCACTAGTAGCAGCAACATATCTTTTATATGTTCTTTCTCACAGACAGGAGAGCAAAAACCTTGCCAAAACCTTTGATATACCAGTCATGGTGGGAAAGGTTGGCATAGGAACAAAAGATGTGGTATGTGCTTTCCTGTCCGTGGGGAAAGTGCATATAAAAGATCCCTTGCTACTAATGGAAAAATGTAGCGGGTTTCCTCTCTAAGACAGTATGTCAAAATCACCAAATGTTTGACATCCAATAGCTGATGATTAATAAATCAATGTGCTCTAGTGGTGTCGTTTAATCAAAACAAACTTTAACATTTTGGGAAGGGGGTCTATGTTTGATACCACAGAATGCCTGTATAATAGGGTCTCGCAAGTACCCGACACTTACACCAGATGATAATGAGACTAAGGAATAAAGTAAAATAGCATTATGCATCTAAATTCCAGCGCTGAACATGGATACCAAATCATGTCATTGTATTGAATTCCACACATTCTTATAGCCCTATAATGTGTAACTGATGGCAAACATATTTGCAAAATGACGTGGAAAAAAAGAATTAAATGAGTGCTCTTTCTTGCATGGGTACTCGAGTCATGTGAACGGACTCGAGTGTTGCTAGACTCAGCCAGGGAACATTATGTTTTAAAAATCTTGATTAGCGATATTTCAAGTGAACTGAAAATTGATTAGCAGCTACTTTTTAATGTTTATAAATTGTGAAGCGATCTTTGAAACTTGCGAAGCGAATCGCGACGTGATGCACGACAAATATTCCCAGTCAGCCCACACCACTCGAGGAAGGAAGGAATGCTTTATCTAATGATGCACTCAACATATTTCATTTACAGTTATATGGCGTTCGACACTGGATATTGAGGGAGGATACCCGCTGTCGCCACTTCATGGGCTACTCTTTTCAATTAGCAGCAAGGGATCTTTTATCTGCACCAACCCATAGAGACAGGAAAGTACATACCACAGCTTTTGTTACACCTCTAGTGGAGCACTGGCTGGAATGAGAAATAGCTCAATGGGCCCACTGATGGGAATCGATCCAAGACCGACTGTGCATCAAACGAGCGCTTTACCACTGGGCTACGTCCCGCCGTGAAGTACTCATGGAGACCCTACTGTACAAATCCTGGATGGGCCTACCGAGTGCTCTACCACCTGAGTTAGATCCTGCCCACTTCACAACACAGACGCCTGGTGGTTCGGTACTACGCGGAGTACTTATATCGGGTTTACACCTCAGCCACAATTAACTAATCCTAAGCCGAGATACTCTTTATGTTCACCTGCCAACTGGAAACTGTTTTCTCACCTGTGGAATTAATTCATTAAGGTGTATACCTGTGCTATGTACATTTACAGGTAACAAGCCTAAAGCATTAAGGAACGTTCTAGAAATTATCCCAGGGGAGGGAATGAGGGACAAAATTTATACATATACAGTAACGGGGGATATTCTAGAAATTAAAAAAAAGAAGAAGTTCAAATCTGTTTTGTTTAATGACACCACTAGAGCACATTGATTTATTAATCATCTGGTAATTTTGACATATGGTCTGAGAGAAACCCTGCTACATTTTTCCATTAGCAACAAGGGATCTTTTATAACACATTTTCCCACAGACAATCCTTGTCTGTGGGATGGTGCATATAAAAGATCACTTGCTACTAATGGAAAAATGTAGCTGGTTTCCTCTCTATGAGTCAAAGTCAAAAGAGAGAGAGAAATTTTATAAATTTTGGATTTCATGAATGTAGAAGGAGAAATCGAATACTAACAAGTATATACCGGTAATTAAATTATTATTTTTACCTTCCTTTCTTTTCTGATTTTTAATCAATCTATCTATCTATCTATATAGATGTACATATATAAATAAATAAAACTAAAGCTCGTTAATCTGAGTACAATGTCTTTTGATATAACCAGCTCTGGTTCTCAGCCTTAAAAGTTAAAAAAAAAAAATGTCTTCCCGTCTAATTGGGCGTTTGGTTGGTGGGGACCCCAAACACAATAAACTAATATGGTTTTCTTAACACGGGCAAGCGGCTAACATTTAGCAAGTTCACAGTGTTAACAGCCTGTAGTCTGCCTTCAAATTGGGAGCGACCGGCTGCTACACAACTTTGTGGATGTTGTTTCAATTAAGAGCATTAAAATGAGAAGCGCAGATATGCCAGTTGCCAGTGTGCCAGCTATCAAGCAATATGGTTTGATGATCTGGGATCTGGTGGTGTGTGTTGGGCTCCCCAATTAACCGACAGTCTTTCCCTCTCTCCCTGCAGCCTGTCTGGTTAGGGCAGGCAGCATCAGATAATACAACCCCCCCTCCCCATGGTCCCTCATCCCCCTCTCCAGCCTCACCACACATACAGAGAAATGTCAGGTAGTGTGGGTAACCTTAGCCGTCAAATGAAAACAAAGGCTGATACAGTGTTTAGTTTTTGTTTCATGCACCAAGTGTGATTTGTGACATACTTGGTGAATGGTCTAGGCTACGTTTAAGTGGGGAAGGTGAGGAAAGACAGGGTTACAAGTAGAAAAGAGAGGGAAAGAAAAAGAAAGAGAGAGAGAGAGAGAGAGAGAGAGAGAGAGAGAGAGAGAGAGAGAGAGAGAGAGAGAGAGAGATTGAAAGAGAGAGGGAGAGAGAAATAGAGATATTGAGAGAGAGAGAGAGAGAGAGAGAGAGAGAGAGAGAGAGAGAGAGAGAAATAGAGATATTGAGAGAGAGAAAGCATGAGAGAGAGAGAGAGAGAGAGAGAGAGAGAGAGAGAGAGAGAGAGAGAGAGAGAGAGAGAGAGAGAGAGAGAGAGAGAGAGAGATAAAACAAACTTACTGTCATGTCGTGTGGTCGTGTTGATCACCATACTGCTGGTTGGTGCCATCACTGCAAAAACAATAAACATCAACTTGAGACATTTCGTGAGATAAATTAAAAAAAAACCCGAAGAAAAGTGTTGAAATAAAAAACTTTAAAAATCAAGTCCAATTCATAAAAATCCTCAAAACTTTATACATGTATGTACATGACGTTTTGTGATTAGTTGATTTGACTGTAGTTGTTTTAACGACAATCTCGGTTTTCTTTCTTTATAAAAATAGCAAATATAATTACCTTTAAAATACTGACTTAAAACTGTAACAGGTTGAATTATTATGAAAAAAAAGAGTTACATACGGCCTGAACAGAATAACTTTAAATCTATTCACTATATGTACTAGTACGGCAAGCAGTCTCCCATGGTGACCGGGGATAATACATTGTATTTGAAGTGCTCCGAAAAGCTACCTTGTTTGCCCGGCAGTCGACGAGGTGGGCAAAAAACCCCAACAAAAGTTTCCGAAATGTCGAGCCTCTTACCCCGAGCTTGGCAGGTACTTGAACCTGGGTAACATAGGGAAGTGTTTGTAATTACACCAGACACAGAGAATAACCCACGGCCATGACCAGCCCAGATTAATACAACTCTCTGAGGGTTTAATACGGGCCACACTCAGTGACATGTCAAAGTATTCAAGTTGTGTGTCAAAAAGGCATCATGTATAAGAGTGTTGAAGATTTTTAATAAAACAGATTTTTTAAAAGATATTTTTATAATATAAGGGTAGCAATAGGACTTTATTATATCCAGAATAGTTCAAGATATAGAGGGAAATATAACCAGTATGACACACGTGTCGTAACGATTTCACGTGACACAGAGGCAGTGAGTAACTTTATTATATCCATGTAGTTCAAGAAATACAGGGAAATATTACCAGTATGACATACGTCATAACAATTTCACGTGACACAGAGGCAGTGAGTAACTTTATTATACAGCATCCACATTGTTCAAGAGATACAGGGAAATATAACCAGTATGACACACATGTCATAACGATTTCATGTGACCAACAAACAATGTCATTTTGGGAAGTGGTTAAGTGCTCGACTGATGTGTGGTTGGCCTAGGATCGATCTCTGTCAGTGGGCCCATTGAACTATTTCTTGTTCCAGCCAGTGTACCCTGACTGGTATATCAAAGGCCATGGTATGTGCTATCCTGTCTGTGGAATGGTGCATATTATAAAAGATCCCTTGCTACTAATAGAAAAACATTAAGCGGGTTTCCTATCTAATACTATGTCAAAAATTACCAAATGTTTGACATCCAATAGCCGATGATTAATAGATCAGTGTGCTATAGTGGTGTTGTTAAACGAAACATTTTTTTATAAGATAACGTGGCTTCCATAGTTTTAGCTCTGTATAATTGCTTACCAAAATGAAATTTTGTCATCTCCTAGTTACATTTCAAACATTTTACCACAATCCTTGTTGTTAATAACATGTAGCTTTTGGCAAATTATATATATATATACATGTATATATATATATTTTTTTTTCTTTTCTTAATTAGCCACTTTTGAATAATTTTCAAGTAAATACTACATATCTGAAAACTGACTAAGACCAAACTCTGTTCAGTGAGAACCGTGAAATGTTTTTGAATGAACTCATAAATGGGTTATACAACAGCTTGTACTGATTAATTAATCATTTAATCATGGGTATTTGGGTCCCAAACAGTTAATCATTCTGATACACATTTCATTAGAGGAAAGTAAAGTAAAGTTTGTTTTATTTAACGACGCCACTAGAGCACATTGATTTTTTATCTTATCATCGGCTATTGAACGTCAAACATATGGTCATTCTGACACTGTTTTTTAGAGGAAACCCGCTGTCGCCACATAGGCTACTCTTTTATGACAGGCAGCAAGGGATCTTTTATTTGCGCTTCCCACAGACAGGATAGCACAAACAATGGCCTTTGTTGAACCAGTTATGGATCACTGGTCGGTGCAAGTGGTTTACACCTACCCATTGAGCCTTGCGGAGCACTCACTCAGGGTTTGGAGTTGGTATCTGGATTAAAAATCCCATGCCTCGACTGGGATCCGAACCCAGTACCTACCAGCCTGTAGACCGATGGCCTAACCACGATGCCACCGAGGCCGGTATTTCACTAGAGGAAAACTGGGAATATTTTTCCATTAGTAGCAACACATATTTTATATTCACTTTCCCCACAGACAAG
The DNA here is from genome assembly GCF_016097555.1 of Gigantopelta aegis. Lineage (NCBI taxonomy): Eukaryota > Metazoa > Mollusca > Gastropoda > Neomphalida > Peltospiridae > Gigantopelta > Gigantopelta aegis. Next base: position 3,632,980 of record NC_054711.1, read on the forward strand.
ACAGCACACATCACGGTGTTTGATATACCAGTCGCAACAACCATACAGGGTATCAAAAAGAAAGAAATGATTTATTTAACGACACACTCAACACATTTTAATTATGGTTATATGGCATCAGACATATGGTTAAGGACCACACAGATACTGAGAGGAAACCTGCTGTTGCCACTTCATGGGCAACTCTTTCCGATTGGCAGCAAGGGATCTTTTATATGCACCATCCCACAGGCAGAATAGCACATACCACGGCCTTTGTTATACCGGTCGTGGTGCACTGGCTGTGGTGAGAAATAGCCCAATGGGCCCACCGATGGGGATCGATCCCAGACCGACTGCGCGCTGTACCACTGAGCTATGCCCCGCCTATACAGGGTCTCATGTTAGACACTGAATACCCAGTTTAAAATGCTGAGGTGTCATTACACAAATATTCCTTTCCTTTACTCCAAACATTCAACAGTTGAAACCAACATGTAATGGATTGGGCTATTTCTTGTCACAGCCAGTACACTACGACTGCAGTGTTTCTGCCAGAAGGAAACTTTTTGGGTATGGCATATGAAACTGAATATTTACAAGGTGTGTACTGAATGAAACCACATCTACAAGGGGTATGGGGGGCATTCCCCAGAAAGAAAATGTTTTAGGTTTAGGGTTTGGGTTAAGAAAATCATACAGTAATGATAAGAGTCATTAATTTTGTCAAAAGGTCAATTTAAAAAATAAAATCTGCAAAAATATTTGGGTATGGTGCCATACACAGTTTACCCTCTGGCAGAAACCCTGGACTGGTATATCAAAAGCTGTGGTATGTGCTATCCTGTCTGGGATGGTGCATATAAAAGATCCCTTGCTACTAATGGAAAAATGTAACAGGTTTCCTCTCTGACTGTGACAAAATGACCATATGTTTAATATCCAATAGGCGATGATTACTAATTAATCAATGTGCTCTAGTGGTGTCGTTAACGAAAAAAATTTTTTTTGTTTTCTACACATAAAGGATATTTCCCAAAGGTGTTTATTTTGGCACAACACTGGCATGGAACATGGAAAATGGATGTATTAAAAATCAGTTTTATTAGGCCATTGTAATCATCTGGGTCTTTTTTCCCCATTTCATACCTGCACTACACCAAAACCAAGTCATATGAAAAATGACCCAATGGTGGCAATTTTAGACTGATTTAATTTGACAAAATTGAAACAAATTTTGTCTCTCCATTTAGTTCTACAATTAAAAAATAAAAGTTTACCATCCAACTCCGATAAAGAGATATAATATTACAAACCAAATCTTTTTTAATGGTATCTGCATAAACTTACGCTCTTTACTTATTTCAGAGTTCGACAAATGTTTGAGAAAGTCACTATAGTCCTCACAGAAGCTTTGACTAGTGCCCTATGTATTAAAGTAATACACTAGTTAATTTCCACTTGCCCAGACCAAAGATTCACTAGCTGGGACTGGGGCAGGGCTAGCTCTAGGACTGGGGCAGGGCTAGCTCTGGGCCAGCAGAACATTTGGCCAAATTATCTGTTAAACTTCAAAACTAGCAGAAACCCAGTTATTTTGTATTAAAATATCAATTATTACATGAAATTATTTCGCCAAATTATCTGTTAAACTTCAAAACTAGCAGAAACCCAGTTATTTTGTATTAAAATATCAATTATTACATGAAATTATTTCGCCAAATTAAAATAAAATTCACCAATTGTTTTTGAAATTGGCAACTGGCGAATTTGGCAAGTGCCCGAGCTGGCCCTGCTGAGGGCTGGTTGATTTTTCAAACCATGCCTATTTAGTTTGCTTCACACAAATGTAAACTTCAGAATATTACAAAAACTTAACCAGATGCACAAACACATGAAATGCATAATTTTTCACACCCAGATAACAGGGTTTCTAGAATTTTCATAAAATCCACTAGCCGTGAGATCAGTCATTTAAAATATTTACTAGCCACGATTAAAAATTCACTAGCCCTACTTAATAGTTAATACAATTTTACTAAATAATAATAATAATCAGATATGTCACCTAAAGAGGGAGATACAACTTAAAAACACTAACACTGGGGGATTGGGGTGGGGTCAGGATATTCAATTTACAAAATAGACGTAACTGCAACATTTGACCAAAATATTTTCACTACCATTTTGACATGGTAATGGTAGTTATTTACTAGCACAACATTGAATATCACTAGCCATGAGAGTAGGGCTACCATAATCTAGAAGCTCTGCATACAATAAACAGTAGGTACACAACCAATGTATGTATATGGAATTTTAACCAGTCACACACAAGTCCATGACATCACATAACTTTACACAAATATATATATTCAACATGTATGTATGCACACATGTAAAATGTATATATGAACAGATTATATACTAAGTATGTAAAAAGTATAACATTATACAGACCTGTACATATACGTATAACCAGTACATAGCATGTACATGCATGCTATAGTAACAATTCCACAAGTACATTCACAGTTAATTAATATATCAATGTCACGCTTGATCGAGCTTCAAAAGTCTCGCACCGAGTCCGCACAAATGCACTCAAGACACCGTATCCAGGAAATAAACACAGACACATACACGTACACATACACTCTCTATCTTCTTTGGTGTCTTTTCTCCGATTGTTTCAAAGCACTGTTATATACATAACGTCACAATAGCAGGGGAACCGACGTGCGTTCCTCATCCATATACTGCATGTAATCAGCCGTAAGAAAGTGCAGTCGCTGTGAATCAAACCCTGCACACAAAAAGCAAACAGGCATCTTATTGGGAATACCGTGGGTGACACCCACCTCATTCACGCAGCCTGTTGCCGTTCGGTATTGGCCATATGCCGATTTTCATTGGTAGCCAGTAAATATCACACCCCCCCCTGCTGTAATAAAAACTGAAAACAACAATGACACAAGTCTGTGCATACACACACACAAACACAAACACACACACTCTCACATACAAGTCGGTCTTAGACTCGTATTCTTAAGCCCGTTCTTTCAGCGGTCGCAAATTCACCATGGTCGCCGAAAGAAAGGCTGGTATTGACGGCGTGACAATTACATTCATACTCCAGTGAGCACTATTCATGACAGGGTGGCCGATTTACACACTCACACAGAATACCCGGGGAGGGATATTGACTTGTGCTTGTTGGGAGCTGTTTTCTCTTTCTCTTTTTCTTTTTTCTTCTTTTTCAAATCTTCGTGAAAGTAACTGGACAATGGTAGTGTCAGTGGAACTGTCAAACAATTTTACTAAGATTGCCTAGATGCAGTTCTGCAGATACTGGAACAATACGCATGCATTTTAAGATTGGCTACCCAGTTCTTTATATTATTTGAACAATATTTTAAGATTGCCTGCCCAGAACAGCAGATATTGGAACAATATTTTAAGATTGCCTGCCCAGTTCTGCAGATATTGGAACAATATTTTAAGATTGCCTGCCCAGTTCTGCAGATATTGAAACAATATTTTAAGATTGCCTGCCCAATTATGCAGATATTGGAAGAGTATTTTAAGATTGCCTGCCCAATTATGCATAATATTTGAACAATATTTTAAGATTGCCCAGATGCAGTTATGCAGATATTGGAATGATACACTTGTATTTTAAGATTGGCTACCCAGTTCTTTATAATATTTGTACAATATTTTAAGATTGCTGATGCAGTTCTGCAAATATTGGAACAATACACATGTATTTTATGATTGGCTACCCAGTTCCGCAGATATTGGAAAAATATTTTAAGATTACCTGCCAAATTATGCATAATATTTGAATAATATGTTAACATTACCTGACCAGTTCTGTATATATTTGAAAAATATTTTAAGATTGCCTGCTCAATCATGCATAATATTTTAACAATATTTTAAGACTACCTGCCCAGTTCTGTATAAATACAGAACAATATTTTAAAAGTGCTTGCTCAGTTCTGCATACACCTACATATACAGCAATATCTGTAAAATTTTCTTTTAAAAAAAAAGTAAAAAAAAAAGAAAAGAAAAAAAAAAACACTTGCAAAAAGGCTAATAGGATTATGATTTTGATTACCCCACCGATGTAAATCACTAGCCCAAATTCCAGGAATATTTTGTGCTAATTTCTTGTTCCGGCCAGTGCACAACGACTGGTATATCCTGTCTGTGGGATGGGTGTATATAAAAGATCCCTAGTTACTAATGGGAAAACATGTAGTGGGTTTCCTCTCTAATACCCAGTAGTCTAAAACTGTGGACATGCACACATCACCCGACGTGACTGTCTAGTTTTGACCCATTTAACTTTTTAGATTTCTCATCCACTTTAACCGTTGAATCATTTTTTTTTTTTTCAAATGGAAAACTGTACCCCTAAAAACTGAACCATTTTTGTTCTTCACTAAAACTATGCTGACCAATCAGAAATACATATATCCAACAAAAACTATTTCACAGACTAGCGGTACAGCCATAATTACAAAAATTCAATAAATCTGCAATCAGCTTTCATTTTTTTTTTTTTTAAAGACTTTCTGCCATAAAGCACTATTTTCCTTTGACACACTCCTACATGCTTGCAAGCAAAATGGCTCCTAGAAGTCTGCATGCATGCACTGGAAGGAAAAAGATGAATTCCGTTCTGACAAAGTGTCGCATAATAACACAAAGATAAAAAGCAAGACAAATGAAGTTCAAGTCGACTGTTGGTTCCAGGCATCCTACATTGTCGTATTTTGTACAAATAATGAGCCAGGACAATTAAATTGATAATCACCAAAACATGCTTCTAAGATGTTTTTAATCTTTTCTTTAATGAAAGTTCACAACGTACAATATAAATGAAAGGATAAATGTTTTATTTAACAATGTACTCAACACATTTTATTTACAGTTATATGGCATCAGACATACATGTATGGTTAAGGACCCCGAAGACATTGAGAGAGGAAACCCGCTGTCACCACTGTCTTTTCGATTAGCAGCAAGGGATCTTTTATATGCATCTTCCCACACAGGACAGTACATACCACGGCCTTTGTTATACCAGTTGTGAAGCACCGGCTGGCACAACGTACAATGTTATACAAAGTATTTAAAAAACAGAAGAGGCAAGGGAGGGGAATTGGGTAGAGAGGACCTGAAACAAAGGAAAGGAACACCTCAGCACATTATAAAATAGGGCTATTTGGTGATAATATAAGGAAATTTCTAAATTTGACAGAGATGAAAGGAAAGGAATGTTTGTTTAATGACACCTCAGCACATTATAAAATAGGGCTATTTGGTGATAATATAAGGAAATTTCTAAATTTGACAGAGATGAAAGGAAAGGAATGTTTGTTTAATGACACCTCAGCACATTATAAAATAGGGCTATTTGGTGATAATATAAGGAAATTTCTAAATTTGACAGAGATAAAAGGAAAGGAATGTTTGTTTAATGACACCTCAGCACATTATAAAATAGGGCTATTTGGTGATAATATAAGGAAATTTCTAAATTTGACAGAGATGAAAGGAAAGGAATGTTTGTTTAATGACACCTCAGCACATTATAAAATAGGGCTATTTGGTGATAATATAAGGAAATTTCTAAATTTGACAGAGATGAAAGGAAAGGAATGTTTGTTTAATGACACCTCAGCACATTATAAAATAGGGCTATTTGGTGATAATATAAGGAAATTTCTAAATTTGACAGAGATTAAAGGAAAGGAATGTTTGTTTAATGACACCTCAGCACATTATAAAATAGGGCTATTTGGTGATAATATAAGGAAATTTCTAAATTTGACAGAGATTAAAGGAAAGGAATGTTTGTTTAATGACACCTCAGCACATTATAAAATAGGGCTATTTGGTGATAATATAAGGAAATTTCTAAATTTGACAGAGATGAAAGGAAAGGAATGTTTGTTTAATGACACCTCAGCACATTATAAAATAGGGCTATTTGGTGATAATATAAGGAAATTTCTAAATTTGACAGAGATAAAAGGAAAGGAATGTCTGTTTAAAGACACCTCAGCACATTATAAAATAGGGCATTTGGTGATAATATAAGGAAATTTCTAAATTTGACAGAGATTAAAGGAAAGGAATGTTTGTTTAATGACACCTCAGCACATTATAAAATAGGGCTATTTGGTGATAATATAAGGAAATTTCTAAATTTGACAGAGATAAAAGGAAAGGAATGTCTGTTTAAAGACACCTCAGCACATTTTAAACTACATGTACAGCTTGGTCGAGAGTGAGAGAGGAAAGGAATGTCTGTTTAAAGACACCTCAGCACATTTTAAACTACATGTACAGCTTGGTCGAGAGTGAGAGAGGAAAGGAATGTCTGTTTAAAGACACCTCAGCACATTTTAAACTACATGTACAGCTTGGTCGAGAGTGAGAGAGGAAAGGAATGTCTATTTAAAAACACCTCAGCACATTTTAAACTATATGTACAGCTTGGTCGAGAGTGAGAGGAAAGGAATGTCTGTTTAAAAACACCTCAGCACATTTTAAACTACATGTACAGCTTGGTCGAGAGAGAGAGGAAAGGAATGTCTGTTTAATGACACCTCAACACATTTTAAACTACATATACAGCTTGGTCGAGAGTGTGAGAGGAAAGGAATGTCTGTTTAAAGACACCTCAGCACATTTTAACTGTGGCTACACATATCTGGTGCCTAAGAGACAGACAGAGAGAGAGAGAGAGAGAGAGAGAGAGAGAGAGAGAGAGAGAGAGAGAGAGAGAGAGAGAGAGAGAGAGAGAGAGAGAGAGAGAGAGAGAGAGACAGAGAATAGAAATCCACTGCACACTACAAGAAGAAAGCTTGTAATACACTTTGAATTTTCTTCTGATACAATCGTGGACTACTAGTTCAAACTGGGCAGTGTTTCTACCAGAAAGAAATTTTGGGGTATGACGCCATGGAATTGAATGCAACCATGGTCAACAAGGGGGTATGGGGGGCCTCCCCCAGAAAGAAAATAAGTTAAGTTTAGGGTTAGGGTTAAGAAAAATCATACAGTACTGATAAAGAGTAATTAATTTTGTCAAAAGGTTAACTTAAAAAAAAAAATAATCTGCAAAACGTTTTGGATATGGCGCCATACCCATTTTACCCTCTGGCAGAAACCCTTCTGCCCTGCTGGGGGGGGGGGGGGTGGGGGGGGGGAAACAATCATATAAATGGGTCCACCGAGAAGATTCGATCCTTTGACCTAAGCACCTCAGGCTAGTTGTGTTCTACCAACTGAGTAAGATCGTTTCCCACTTTAGACAAATCTAGTGCACTTTCTGATAATCATGCTCTAGCACTTATCACACAGTATACAATATACTCTACCAGTATACAATACACTCTAACAGTATACAATACACTCTAACAGTATACAATACACTCTACCAGTATACACTCTACCAGTATACAAGACACTCTACCAGTATACAAGACACTCTAACAGTATACAATACACTCTAACAGTATACAATACTCTAACAGTATACACTACTCTAGCAGTATACAGTACACTCTAACAGTATACAGTACTCTAACAGTATACAATACACTAACAGTATATTCAAACAGTAAACAATACTCTAACAGTATACAATATACTATAACAGTATACAATATACTATAACAGTATACAATACACGTTAACAGTATACAATATACTCAAATAGTATACAATATACTGCAACAGTATACAATATACTCTAACAGTATATAATATATACAATATATAACATATACATATATATATATATAACAATATACAATTTTAATCAACCATTGTTACCTCAGAAAAATAGGTCCGACGGAATCGCACACAAATGTAGCTCTATTGTAAAGCAAATGGAAAGACCATATAGCTTGAATTGAGCCAGCCAGCCCAAGTGGGTTCTAAATAAACAGCCGCGGAGAGGCAGCCTGTATATATTTTATAAAACACCCATCCTCAAGTGTATATTTTGAGCCAACCGAGTGCTTACTGTAAAATGTTTACCTAGACCAGGTGGGCATGAATCCCCCCTCCCTCCCCCCACACCTGCAGGATGTATACATGTACACACACACAAGATGTGCTGCACATTTCTACCTAGTTACAAAGAGAAGTGCTAAGGCTGTTCGAAAAACAAAACAACAGTATATGGGGTAGGTATTTCTGGGGATTTTTTAAAATACTTTTTTTCATGCTTATATCCAGTTACGGTTCAAGCATGCTGTCCTGGATGTACACACATCAGCTATCTCTAGGGTGTCTGTCCAGGAGTCAGGGTTAGTGGTTAGCTGTTAGTGAAAGAGAACTCGGTATAGTGGTCAGTTGTTAAATACTCGCTCTGGATGAGAGCCGGTACAGGGCTGCGAACCCAGCACTTACCAGCTTTATGTCCGATGGTTTAACCATGACACCACCGAGGCTGGTATGGAGCTTCTTGTAGATTATTTATTTATTTTTAATTTTTTTGGGAAAGGGGGGTGCTTGGTGGATTTTTTTTTTATAGGAGTGGACAAAAATCTCCCTCTTTCCCAACAGTTACAGAAAGTAGATGTACAAACACAATATCTAGTGGAGAAAACAGCACAAGAGGTGGAGGTTTCTAGTAAAAACATTTTATGGGGGTGGGCTGGAGTTTCCCACCCACGCCCATATGATATGATAAGATGTGCTAAAGAAAATGTCCGTTAAAAATTTACAGAATCTTTAGGGCCGTTAATATACCTGTGCAGTGTTTCTGCCAGAAAGAAATTTTTGGGTATGGTGCTATGGAACTGAATGCAACCACAGTCAACCACAGGGTATTGGCAGCCTCTCCCAGAAAGAAAATTGATTAAGTTTAGGGTCAGGGTTAAGAAAATCATACAGTAAGATAAGAATATTAATTTTGTCAAAAGGTTAACTTAAAAAAAACAATCTGCAAAAATATTTGGGTATGGCGTCATACCCATTTTACTCTCTGGCAGAAACCATTAGCCAGTCACAGTGAACTGGCTGGAATGAAAAAAAGGGGATGATTCCTAGACCCTAGATCGATCCCAGACTGACCGTGCATCAAGCGAGCGCTTTACCACTGGGCTACATCCCGCCCCTGCACCAAGATGTGCCACACAAGATGTGCCACACATATATCTGTCCCTAGATATAAACAGAATTTCTACGGTATTTGAAAACAGCACATGTGGTCGGGGTTTCTGGTAGATCTTTTTATGGGGGTGGGCTGGAGTCCCCATCCGACCACCCTCATTAAGATATGCAGAAAATTTCTCCCTACTGTAGTTATAAATGTACAGAATCTATAAGGCTGTTTCAGGAAACAGTAAAAACAGGGGCGGGGATTTCTGGAAGATTGGGGTTGCTGGGGGAGGGGATGCGAGTGTCTGTTGGAATTAGTTTGTTTTTGTAAAGGTGTAGAACATACCAGTACATGATACAGCAGGTTAAACATAAAAATGCTACACATTTCTTGCTAGCTACAAAGTTAAAGGGTTTTTTTGTAGAACATACCAGTACATGATACAGCAGGTTAGACATAAAAATGCTACACATTTCTTGCTAGCTACAAAGTTAAAGTTTGTTTTTTTAAAGGTGTAGAACATACCAGTACATGATACAGCAGGTTAGACATAAAAATGCTACACATTTCTTGCTAGCTACAAAGTTAAAGTTTTTTTTTGTAAAGGTGTAGAACATACCAGTACATGATACAGCAGGTTAGACATAAAAATGCTACACATTTCTTGCTAGCTACAAAGTTAAAGTTTTTTTTTTTAAAGGTGTAGAACATACCAGTACATGATACAGCAGGTTAGACATAAAAATGCTACACATTTCTTGCTAGCTACAAAGTTAAAGTTTTTTTTTGTAAAGGTGTAGAACATACCAGTACATGATACAGCAGGTTAGACATAAACATGCTACACATTTCTTGCTAGCTACAAAGTTAAAGTTTTTTTTTTTAAAGGTGTAGAACATACCAGTACATGATACAGCAGGTTAGACATAAAAATGCTACACATTTCTGGCTAGCTACAAAGTTAAAGTTTGTTTTTGTAAAGGTGTAGAACATACCAGTACATGATACAGCAGGTTAGACATAAAAATGCTACACATTTCTTGCTAGCTACAAAGTTAAAGTTTGTTTTTGTAAAGGTGTAGAACATACCAGTACATGATACAGCAGGTTAGACATAACCATGCTACACATTTCTTGCTAGCTACAAAGTTAAAGTTTGTTTTTTTAAAGGTGTAGAACATACCAGTACATGATACAGCAGGTTAGACATAAAAATGCTACACATTTCTTGCTAGCTACAAAGTTAAAGTTTCTTTTTGTTTAATGATACCATTGATTTATAAATCATCGGCTATTGGATGTCAAACATTTGGTAATTTTCATATATATACTACTCAAAAGAATTTAAGGGTCAAAAATTTATAACCAAATAAGTTTCAGAGTGTATTAGATTGATGATGTAAACTACATTTTTTTATTTATTGTTCCATATTTACAAAAAAACACAAATAAACGTCACTGTATACAAGAAAGTCACATGACATGCTGTCAAAGTTGAAGGTTGTCAAACATAGATTTTACACATTAGAACATTCGTTTAATAGTGTGTGAATCCACCCCTGGCGCGAATACACTCGACACATCGTTGCCTCATGCTGTTGATCAGACGTCTGAAGAACTCTTGGGGAATGGCCTGCCACTCTGCCATAAGAAGTTGATCCAGATCATGAAGGTTGGCCGGAGGGGCATAGTTATCCCGAACTCTCCTGCCTAATTCATCCCAGGCGTTCTCTATTGGGGCCAAGTCAGGCGAATATGCTGGCCAATCCATCCTGGCGATACCTTGTTGTCTGAGAAAGTCCGTTACCACCCTGGCGCGGTGGGGTCTGGCATTGTCATCCTGCAGAACTGCCCCGCCGCCAATCTGCTGAAGGCCTGGGAGAACCAACGGCCGGATAATCTCATTCAGATAGCGGATTCCATTCAGATTGCCATCCACCACATAGAGGGGGGTCCTGTGGTGGATAGAGATGCCGCCCCACACCATGACGCTGCCACCACCGAACCGGTGATGTTGTCTAACGTTAACGTCAGCGAAGCGCTCCCCAGGACGTCTGTAGACACGAACCCGACCGTCGTTGAACTGGAGACTAAACCTGGACTCATCAGTGGACATCACTCGACCCCACTGAGCACGTTGCCACCGCAGATGAAGTGTGCACCAGTGACATCTGGCCGTTCTGTGACGTGGTAGGAATGGTGGTCGAACAGCCTGGCGACGGCAGCGTAGATTATTGGCTCTCAGACGATTCCGTATGGTTTGATCAGACACTCGAGTTCCAGTCGCAGTCCGCAGATTGTCACGTAATCGGCGTGCAGTGGTTGTGCATTGACGTAGAGCCATATTGGTGATGTAGCGGTCCTCTCTATTTGTAGTGCTTCGGGGTCTTCCCGAACGTGGACGATTTCGAACAGAATTCGTTGCTTGGTACTGTTGCCACAGTCGGCCAACGACACTCTGACTGACACCAAGTCTCAGAGCAACATTTCTTTGCGTATTGCCATCCTGAAGCCAAGCAATAGCCCTTCCTTGATCTTCGATAGTCAGTTGAAGTCGTACCATTGTCGAATTTGGAGTGTGCACCGTACACGAACGCAAGCTCCAATTATACGGAAATTCAGCATTAGGAACATGGAATACACGTGCAAAGCGTGCAAATGAAGCGCTTTGTGAAAAAGCAAGTTATGGGCACTTAGCAGAACTTTCGCTTTCGCCCTAATTTACGTGCAAATGTAAGCATGTTTTCGCCATTAGAACTAGTCGACAGTGTCAATGACAGTGGATTTTAATTCATTTATGGGTTGCTTAGACCCACTTTCGTCAAAATGGAACAATACCATGCGTGACATTATGGTCTAGCTAATATAATTGACATTCAGAAAATAATGTCGAAAATATCGTCTGACCCTTAAATTCTTTTGAGTAGTATATTTCTTGTTCTAGCCAGTGCTTTGGCAGTACTCTCAGAATGATCTTTAAAGGTAAAATGAGTGTCTGATTAGTAACTAATGAGGGAAACCACAGCACTTGCTGTCTTTGCCATGTTAAACTTCCAATCCTGGTAGCACATCTGTTAAAACGTTTGTTTTTGCTTTGCTTAACGACACCACTAGAGCACACTGATTTATTAATCATCGGCTATTGGATGTCAAACATTGGCTAATTTTGACATATAGTCTTAGAGAGGAAACCTGCTAAATTTTTCCATTAGTAGCAAGGAATCTTTTATATGCACTATCCCACAGACAGGAGAGCACATACCACAGCCTTTGATATATCAGTTTTGGTGCAGTGGATGGAGCGAGAAGATAATAAACAAAAGCTAAGACATATATATACATGGCCCATATTTTTGTAACTGTCTACACAATATATACATATATGTAGTACTGTGAGAAAGGTATAGGATATTATAGTGTTAGGAATCGATTGACATTTTATCATCAATAATAAGCAGTTTATGTCAACTCTTCAACTTACGCTTAAGGAAGGAAGGAAATGTTTTATTTAACGATGCACTCAACACATTTTATTTATGGTTACATGGTGTCAGACATATGGTTAAGGACCACACAGATATAGAGAGAGGAAACCCGCTGTTGCCACTTCATGGGCTACTCTTTTCGATTAGCAGCAAGGGATCTTTTATATGCACCATCCAACAGACAGGATAGTACATACCACAGCCTTTGTTACACCAACCGGCCTCAGTGGCGTCATGGTTCGGCCATCGGTCTACAGGCTGGTAGGTACTGGGTTCGGATCCCAGTCAAGGCATGGGATTTTTAATCTAGATATCGACTCCAAACCGTGAGTGGGTGCTCCACAAGGCGCAATGGGTAGGTGTAAACCACTTGCACTGACCAGTGATCCATAACTGGTTCAACAAAGGCCATGGTTTGTGCTATCCTGCCTGTGGGAAGCGCAAATAAAACATCCCTTGCTGCCTGTCGTAAAAGAGTAGCCTATGTGGCGACAGTGTCAGAATGACCATATGTTTGACGTCCAATAGCTGATGATAAGATAAAAGAATAAATGTGCTCTAGTGGTGTCGTTAAATAAAACAAACTTTACTTTGTTCCACCAGTTGTGGAGCACTGGCTGGAACAAGAAATAGCCCACTGGAGGGGATGGATCCTAAAACCGACCGTGAATCACGCGAGCGCTTTGCCACTGGGCTGCATCCCTCCCCAATTTATGATTAAATACAACTGGTTACAATTACATGAACATGACGATTTGAATTATAAGAACCATGTTGTCGTCATGGGGACAGACCATACAAACACTAATTTTACTTCAAGTAACTTTTAAAAAAACCCAATCTTAATGCACACATGTCACGTGAAAACAAACACCAACCCCAAGTACTTCAATTCCATCATGTAAACTGAAGGTAAAATTAGTCAATATTTGATGATCGATCATCACTTTGGTATATCAAACCGATCAATTTTCAATTATAATCGCTAATGGAATATCACAAAAAAGTTACTTGGTTCCTAATTTACATGCTGAGAAAAAGAAGGTGCATGTAGGTAGGTAGCAGTGTTTCTGCCAGAAAGAAAGTTTTGGAGTATGGCCTTATGGAACTGTATGCAACCACAGTCAACAGGAGTGTGTGTGTGTGTGGGGGGGGGGGGGGGGGGCCCCAGAAAGAAAATGTATTAAGTTTAGGGTTAGGGTTAAAAAAATGATAAGAGTAATTAATTTTGTCAAAAGCTTAATTTAACAAAAAAAACAAATCTGCAAATATTTTGGATATGGCACCATACCCATTTTACCCTCTGGCAGAAACCCTGGGTAGGTAGGTAGGTAGGTAGGTAGGTAGGTAGGTAGGTAGGTAGGTAGGTAGGTAGGTAGGTAGGTAGGTAAAAAAAAAATTCATTTTGGAAAGTGATTTCATATGCAGTGTTTTTGCCAGAAAGAAATATTTAAGTATGGCACTATGGAATCGAATGCAACCACAGTCAACAGGGGCTATGGTGGCCTCCCCCTGAAAGAAAATGGGTTAGGTTTAGGGTAAGGAAAATCATACAGTAATGATAAAGAGTCATTAATTTTGTCCGAAGGTTAATTTAAACAAAAATCAAATCTGCAAAATATTGGGTTATGGTGAGGAGAAAAGAGGAAATCTAGAGGGGTCCGGGGGCAAGGATGATTAAAATGCGAGGAAACGCAATGTTCCATGAGAGGAAAACTGCAGATTCGAGGAGAATTCCCACCCCTGCATGATTCTTGTTTCACCCTCTGACAGAAACCCTGATTTGGTACATATAAATTGATCAACACAACACCAAAATGATTGGTTCCAATCTTTTTGTTATGATTTAAAAGATTTAAAAAAAAAAAGAAGGATTACATTTGTATAGGTGGCAGGTCAAAATTAGAGATGGTCAGGGAAGCAACACAAACAATAATACTGAGACGAGAATGTACAACGGGTCATAATAATCACTGGCCATTCCATGTTGCTATGTTCATACAGATTTTGAAAACAAAAAGCCTGAAAATTACAAACTACATATATACAGAACATAAACCACTGGGCAAGAGTTTGACCCATTATTTCCCAACAATATAATATTATATATATTTTTTTTTTCTGGTAATGTGCAAACAATCAGTATTTACCAGAAGAGGTGAGTGATCACTCATGTTTGTTTTATTTATATGCAGTAGGACAAAACAAAGTGGGATAGATCCCCCACCCCACCCCAGTTTCTACAAGCTTGCATCTATAGTTTGTGTGTTGTTGTTTTTTAAAGATATACTTATTATAAAGAGTCATGCTTTTTAATAGGTCACATTCACATACATCCTAAAAATTATGTTAAACGAAGCAAAGAAATTAAGATTGAACTTAACCCACTGACTCATAACACTGGGTTAACCAGAAGGGGGCATGGAGCCACCCCTATCTCCAATTACACCTAATTCCCACATATCTTCTTATATTTGCACGTCAACCCAAAACACGACTCGTAGAATGTAGATGTTTCCCCACCCCTCATCCCATAAAATACTGGCTAAGCCATCGACTCACAAACAAGGGTTATTTGTTAATACCTTTTTTTCTATGATTTTGAAAGACTGTAAATTGGAAATAAACTTCATTTTAATTTGTTTTGTTTTTTATGTCAGCTGTCTGGTTATTGAAGTTACCTGACTGTAATACTTTCTGGCAAAACTGTCTTCATATATACATGTACTTGCCAAAAATATATAGTCCTTATATGTTTTAACATACGAATCTTTCTTGAAGTTTGTTTATATTATATTCATTAAAGGTATGACTGCATCTTATATATCTTAACCAAACAATTTTACCATTATGATCATTCATTTACAAGAAATCTAATATATATATATATCCATGTTCCAAAAATGTAATCCGCTAGCACTGGTTGTCGAGGCCTATAACGTCCGATGAACTATTGAAAAGGTTTGTTTTGTTTAACGACATCACTATCGGCCATTGGATATCAAACATTTGGTCATTCTGACACGTAGTCATCAGAGGAAACCCGCTAAGTTTCTTAATGCAACAAGGATCTTTTATATGCCATTCCCACAGACAGGAAAGCACATACCATGGCCTTTGTCCAGTTGTGGTCACTGGTTGGAACAAGAAAAATTTGAATCACTTGAATGCATTCACTGAAGTGGTTCGATCCTGCGACGCAAACGGCTCAAGTGACTGAGCCAAGTCCCGCCCCTCATAAACTATTGAAGGTATTTAAATTAAAATAGATATAATTATATATTTGGTAAAGTTTACATCATTTGTTAGTGAAAATATTAGAAAATATATTTTTGCCAATTTGCAGATCTATATATTAGTATTTATTGGAAATATTATTAAAACAAAGTTTGATTAGGCAAATACTAATGTTCTAGCTACTTTGTATAGAAATTAACAATTCGCCAATTTGAAAATGGGTAGCCTAGCGTGAGACCTGAAATAAATCTCAGGAATTAGTTTATGACAGGAGGAGGGATTTAGCTCAGTCAGTTGATTGTTCGCTTGAGGTGTTTGTGTCACAGGATCGAACTACCTTGGTCGATCCATTCAACTGGGTTTTTTCTCATTCTAACCAGTGCACCATGACTGGCATATCAAAGGCCATGGTATGTGCTATCCTGTCTGTGGGATGGTGCATATAAAAGATCTCTTGCTACGTTAGAAAAAAATGTAGCAGGTTTCCTCTGATGACTATGAGTCAGAATTACCATGTTTGACATTCAATAGCCTATGATTAATTAATCAATCAATGTGCTCTAGTGGTGTCATTAAACAAAATAAACTTTTTTCTTTTTTTTTTAGTTTATGACAATTTAACTCCAGGGTTTCTAGATTATGGTAGTCCCACTCCCATGGCTAGTGATATTCAATGTTGCGCTGGTAAATAACTAATATTACCATGCCCAACGGCTAGTGAAAAAAGTTGTTAAATGCTGCATTTTTGTCTTATTTTTTAAATATGAATATACCCCACCAGTCTTAGTGTGTGTTTGAGCTCCATCTCCCTGTTATCATATCTGATTATTACTATTAATTAGTAAAACTTTATTTACTTGAAGTAAAGTAGGGCTAGTGGATTTTTAATCATGGCTGGTAAATTTCTGAAATTACTGATCCCATGACTAGTAAATTAAAAAAAAATTCTAGAAGCCCTGTAACTCACATACACATGAAAAAGTTATATTAATTATATTATGAAACAACAGCATGCTTTACGGGTGAGGGTGTATGTATATTTTGCTTACAGAAATACAATAATTCTGTTGTGTTTGTTAAAATGTTTGTTGCAAAAGTTACTC